>NW_021167237.1:0-327064 GCF_003724135.2 Verticillium nonalfalfae | reverse complement strand
GCTTCCTTGCTTCCTTGCGTCCCGTTGTCAGTCGAAGCCTTGCAGTTGGTGTGTCGATGCCATTTTGAGTCAATGACCAGGTGAATGCGGAGGCGGGCCGCCATGTTCTGCAGACAACATGTCGCCGCCGCCCTCCTCTGTGCAAACGAAAAGCACTGCCAGGGTTGGCGACGGATCGACGGGGCATTGAAATGGCCAATGCAAGCGACACCCCAGCAGATCCAATGGACGTGTCGACGATGGAGATGGTGATGGTACCTGCATGAAAACAGAGAAGTCGGGATCCTGCAAACCTGGCTCGGCCCCGGGCCCCGGCAATCATCGTAGGCATTGAGCGATGGTGACTGCAGTAGGGCTTGGCAGGGCTCCAAGTGGTGTATTGGTAGCGCTGCTTGGTTACCTACCTTACCTAGGTGCCGACCCAAGTCATGCTCCCCAGGGACACCCGCCCCTCGAGGAGCGCCTACCCAGGCAGGTATGAACGGACAGTGCGCCGAGGTCCCAGCCCTTCAGGTACACTTCTCCCTTGTGGCAGAGCCCGAATGGTGGTGAGCGTACCGTATGTGCCTAGGTACCTTAGGTACCTACTGGGCTACCCTACCTTACCTATCTAGGTACCCAGGGTAGTCCCAAACAGGGCAGATACAGTAGTGCAAGAGGGGTGCGTGCCCTGGCCATGAATGACCCTTCAACGATGACTGCCTGATGTCACTTTTTACCCATCGCATGCAAGGGCTGCAGACCTGAAAGGACCCATTCGGGTCGGTACCTGTTTGTCCTGTTCTGAAGGCCAGTTGTCCGCTTCCGTCAAGGTACCAAGACAGACTGCTACCTAGGCACCTCACCTTGCCTACCTACCTTAGGTACGAGTAGATAGGTAGTTAGATGCCTGCACAAGGCAAACCTGGAAATCTGAAAATCTGAAAAGACCCCAAGAGGTGGTGCTGTGCAGATGTTTGGATGCCTCAACATATGTGCTGCATCCGCCTCGTCACCACGGAATGATGCTAATTGTCATGCGATTTCCCATGTCTCGTCTGGTCGAAGAGGGGTTGGTTCTTCTTTTTTTTCTTCTTCGTCTCCTTGGCGAGAACGTTTGCCTGTGCCCCCATGGCTAGCCAGTACACGTAGGTCCTCGGTCAGGTCACTCCAGTGGAGCAGGCAGGTTTGGAGTGGGCACATCGCTGGCTGACGTTCCCTGGCTGGCCGAATAGCGTAGCCCTTATCGACACCCCCCCCCCTCCAGGCTGTCGCTTCAGGTCCTCCCACTGCTTGCGTCCAGCTTTCCCCCAAGGTACATGTAGACCAGGCCAGGCAGGGCAAAGACAAGGCAAAGAGCCAGACCAGTCGCAGCGTCCCATTCAGACAAAGTCTCTCGCTCACCCTTCTGCCTTTCCACCATCTCCACCATCCCCAATCCACACTTCGTTCTCGTCACCCATCGCCTGTCGCCGTCTGAGTTCTTCTTTCCTCCCCTCCCACCCCCCCTCCCGCCACGCCGACTCAACCTTCTTCTTTTCCCTCTTTCAGTCTTTTTCCGAAGGCCTTCTGGGTTTCTGCACATCTTGCTGTCATTGTCCCCCTTGTCGGTAGCCTGTCGCGTTCACGTCGTTCAGAGCATTCAACCTATTCGCTGTCTGCCTCCCAACGTCTACCGTCCTCTTGGTCAGGTTTGCTCGTGAGAAGAAAAAATCCTCCTGGCTTGCAGCTTGTCTACTTTGCATTCGGACCGCTCCCTCTACGACCTAGACGCCAATTCGATCAACGCGAAGCCGATTTCCTCGCCTTTCCCGACGACGATTCCATCCAACAGCGAACTGTAACGGAAGGCTCTTCTTTGCGCAGCGACTCTCTCGACGTCATCCGTGTTCGTCGTTCCTCCTGCCCGCCAACGCGCGTAACCCAAGTCAATCACCCTTAATCCCCCCCCACCACATCTGCCTTCGCAGACCTCCATACAACCATTTCCCCTACGAGTACTACGACATCATCTCATCGGCATCCTTGAGTCTAGAACGTGTTTTTGTTGGCGCCTAAAAGTGAGTTGATTCTGTTGCGCATCTCCTTTGTTTGTACCGGCTTGTCTGGCGAGAGTTCCCGTGGTCGCCGTCGCCGATTTGGCCCCCCCCCCTCCCCCCGATGTCCTCCAACTCCAGCTGTCGGCTCTTCCGGGTTGTCCATCGAAACCTCAGCGCAACGGCAACCACCTGGGTCGCATTTGGCGGCTGTCTCACTCTGCAATCAACGGCCTGTATAGTGAGCGTCGCCACTGTCTGCTCCGGACAGCGAACTGTTTGGGGATCCCCTCCTCAACGAAACCCCTCCATGCATGCATCTTGGATCCTGGATCTTCGACTACCCCGTCAATGTCGATCGATCGCGTTCCGACTGCCGACTGCCGGACCCCACGACCTTCCGCCACTGAGACGCACTTACTGCTTGCTGCACGACGGTCATCGCGAATGAGGCGCAACAACCAGCGCACTGCAGACTCTCATGCATACCGGAGGAAAAAGCTTGAACCTCTGTGATGACGTCTCGCCATGCCGTCCCCAGTATCCCCGCTGGACGAAACGCAGACTATCACCAACTCTCGGCCCAAGGCCTTACCTAGGCATCGAGTGCCAACTTGCTCCTAACCACCCAACAAGCTTGCATTACGTCTGTGCTATTCTTCGAATCCAACATGCGGCAAATACTCTCGCGTCGGGATACAGCATAGTGCGCCGACACTGCTTGCGCAAACTGGACACAACCTCCCCTGGGATTCACAACATCGACTGGCAGGAATGAGGCCTATCACGAATAGAACACCGAAAATGTCGATATGTTGGAGAGAATCCTGACTTGCCTCGACACGGAGAGCAAGTCTGCACAGGCATTAGAGAGACTGGATTCTGTTCTTCGCAACATGCCCTCGGAGCCCAGCAACACAGCTTTGACACCTGGATGGACAAGCGACTGGGATGATTGACTGTTGGGGCGGGACGCTGGAAGGCTCATTATGTTGTGTTGCTGCAGTTGCTAACAATTGGAACAGGTCACGACATCTTGCAATCTCGAATACTCGACAATCCGTTGACGGTCATCTCGACAAACGCTGTTTCCCCCGGTCTTCGGCGTATTCCTGAGCTTTCAAAAGTCGATTTGGAGCATCTTCTTGGAGTTGTTCGACGGCGGCTTTTCGCATTTTACTGAACGAACCTATCGGAGCGTATCCACTTCCACTTTACCAGGGTGTGCCGGCGTCAAGACATTCGTCTTTGCTACTTTCGATTCACGGAGTACGGGGTCAGGATACAGGTCGTTGTGTTCGATTCTTTCATCCGACTGCCCTTCGTGGTTTGACAAATCAGTTTTCTGTTTTGCGAAACGGTGTAACGGTATGTTTCTCACAGTTTGATGGATCCAGTTCGAAACGAGTTCGGCTCGAACAATACCCAGGGGGGGCCGACCTGATGATCCCGAAGGTGTGGTGTGGTTCGTTTGGTCACAAATAGACCACGACCGGTCACAATTCGTGTGCTCATTATGAATCGGAAGTTCAAACTAACTGATATTGTCAAAAGATTACGATACAAGAGTTCCGACTTAACGTCACATTGAGATCAAGGCTTCTGACTTGTAAGTGGCTTCTGCAGCCGAAATCGCATGCGTGATGCATTTGCACAGGGTGCTTACGCAGATGACAGAGTTCTGATCTTGCTTTCTTCGTCCAGTCGATACCCATCTGCTGCTCGTCCTATGTAAGCATACACGGCTTTTTTCAACCCCCGTATCCTCTGTCCACACGCTTGATACATCCAGTGCATAAGGGTCCTCTTTGTGAGCCCCTCATTCCCTATTGGCTGTCATGGTCATGTTCTTGATTGCAAGAAACTGCAATCCACTCCACGCTTTTCCTATAGTCATTCAACGCCTCTCCTCGCCTGTCACGACTAGGCCGACCACATGGGTGGACAGGACCTTTGAGATCAAACTTTCCCACAGGGTTTCCTGTGTATCCCTTGTCGGGCGCCTTTGTTAGGTTCCGCTGCCAAGAAATCACCGTTGCTTTGCATCTTTTCACATGGCAAAGCGTTGATACCGAGAATATCGTGCAGGTAACAGTCTATTCCAGTGAATGAGGCAAGAGCACGATACTCACAGAGAGAAGGACCAAGCGCTTGCCCGAGCAACTTGTTCCTTCTTGCCGCTTATCCCGTTGTTTTTGTTCTCATTTTTCCTTCATGATTCGCCATTACCTCCTCTCCATCAACCAAGCTGGAGTCCAAGCTGACAACATCAACCAATAGCTTCTCTACCCACAAATTCCGACTTCTTTCCGAAGTTTACCCACAACAGCCTTCAACCCTTAACCCTCCACACAACAAATTCCGAAGTTCTTCCGAGCTTCACTTGCACATCACACCCTTTTACATCCTCACTGCAACCAGACGGAAACAATGGACGGAATGCAGCCTTACAACAACGGCACTCCGGGTGCCAACGGCGCAAACGGAGATGGCTATGGAACTCCCGTTGCTGCCGGTATGGGTTATCCGCCCAACGCCAACGAGCTCACTGGCCCTGGCAACTCCCCTGATGGCAACAAGACAACCCTTTGGTAAGTCAAGGCTTGCATGCCTTGTATATTTCATAATTGCTGACCTCTTTCCCTCTTCAGGATGGGAGAACTCGAGCCTTGGATGGACGAGAACTTCATCAAGGGTGTCTTTGCCACTGCCACCGGTGAGCAGGTCAATGTGAAGGTCATCCGTGACAAGAGCTCCGGGTATGTTCTCTCTCCCAACTTTCCCCTTTAACATGGGACGGATCAGCCTCCTGCGAGATCGGATATCAGTGGTCGAGGTTCTGCAGGCTCGCTTTACTCTGTGCAGGTCCGACTGACTCGTCTTAGCAATGCTGGATACTGCTTCGTTGAGTTCAACTCGACTGATGCTGCCTCCAAGGCTCTTGCCCTCAACGGTACTCCGGTCCCTAACTCGGCCCGTATGTTCAAGCTCAACTGGGCCTCTGGCGGCGGTATCAACGATCGCCGGTAAGCATGATCACCCTCAATCTGCTGCTTGTACCCAGCTGACTGGTGCCTTCAGTGATGACCGCGGTCCTGAGTTCTCCATCTTCGTCGGCGACCTCGGCCCTGAGGTGAACGAATTCGTCCTCGTCTCGCTGTTCCAGGCTCGCTTCCCCTCCTGCAAGTCTGCTAAGATCATGACCGATGCTGTGACCGGACAGAGCCGTGGCTACGGCTTCGTTCGCTTCACGGACGAGCAGGACCAGCAGCGTGCTCTGGTCGAGATGCAGGGCGTTTACTGCGGTAACCGACCTATGCGCATCTCCACCGCGACGCCCAAGAACCGGTTGGTCGCCTCCAAGAAATCATCTCTTCGGTCCCATGCTGACACGTAACAGTAACCACGGTCCCTACGGCGCTCAGCAGGGCCACCAGATGCCTCCTGCCATGCACCCTCACCAGCCCCAGGCTTTCTACGGTGTCCCCCCCGGTCCCCAGTTCAACCAGGGCTATGGCGCTGCTCCCCAATTCCAGCAGCAGCAGATGAACCAGTTCACCGACCCCAACAACACTACGGTTTTTGTTGGTGGCCTTTCTGGCTACGTTACTGAGGATGAGCTTCGTAGTTTCTTCCAGGGCTTCGGTGAGATCACCTACGTCAAGATTCCTCCTGGCAAGGGCTGCGGCTTTGTGCAATTTGTCCACCGCCACGCCGCTGAGATGGCCATCAACCAGATGCAAGGATACCCCATCGGTAACTCTCGCGTCCGTCTCAGCTGGGGCCGCTCGCAGAACAACTCGGGCGTCGGTACGCCTTACCGCCCTGCTCCCCCCCCTCCCCACTACTTCGGTCCTCCGGGCCCCGGTGGCCCTGGCTATGGCCCTCCCTTCGGCGGCCCTCCTGGCCCTCAGGGTCCTCCTGGTCCTCCTCAGGGCCCTCCTGGCGGCGGTCCTCCTCAGCAGGTTTGTCTACCCTAATCACTTTCGGGCTGTATCGATCTGACCCTTGTGCGCACAGTAAACGTGATCGGCATTTTCCCCCGACTTTGCACGCTTTCTTCGCCTCTTGCGCTTTCGCTTTCTCACCTCTGACATCCGTCATGGTCTAGCCTGTTGGCGTCTCGGCGAAGCGGAGTTTGGGATCTGGTCAAGGCATTTGACCACAGCAGTTCATCCTCGATTTCCTTTGTCTTCACGCGTATGACGATTACGAAGCTTCGCGGCACTCGACAGTTCTTTCTACGCTCACTCGACGCACTGAAGGCTTGGTTTGCAATGCCCGTCCTTGCACACCACTCCACTCTGCCCTCCTTTGCGCTGATTTTGGCTTGGTTTACTCGGCTGCTTATGCTTAGTCTAGTCACACGATCAAATCTCAGTTTCTGCTTTTCCAGTGTTGTTTGCTCTTGCTGGGCGTCGTTTTCTTTCCACACCCCTGGGGTTCCATGCGTTGCTTGTGTCTTGCTCTTCTGGATGTGGAACCGCATGCCTTGCTGGAACGGAAAAGCGCCTGTATTTTGTGACATCTACTTGAATGTCTGTGTGCTCATCTTGTGTATCTGCGTACAACTGACTGAACTGGGGCGTTTTCCGGATGATTCTAGTCTCAGCTGGTTTGCGATGGTGCGAATACCTGGGTCCGGCGAATTGACTTGTTCGAGACGATGCTCATGGGGCGTATCAAGGCGGATAAAGAATTGCAGTATTAGGACAAGGCTGTCAATATTATCTCCTGTGTTTGTAAGGCCGCTGCCATCGACTCTCATCTCATGACAACCTCTCCCCCTGTGTTAATATTATGTAATTATTGCGCGCGAGTATCGAAACGGACCATCTGTTGATGAAAGGACAGCACTGGAGGAGATTGACTTCCAAACAACCCTCGCCCTCCGATGGCCCAAATTGCAGCCGCATTGCAAGAACTGAAGCTTAGGGCGCTCTCGGATCGTTTGGTCGTGCCTTGACCCAGCAAGCTATCCGATTTTAAGCTGCGCACTGCAATATTACGGCGCTGCTGTGTATTGCTGCTGCCTCGAGAGGAAAGAGGCATACCGATGTCAGCGCCATTTTTCGATCATCATTGACCAAAGCATCAAATAATTGCTACGGAATCTCTACGTCAGCCGGTCAAAGATATGTTCATGAAGTCCATCACAATCGTAATTCGTTCGCGCAACCCGTTCAGCTGGATGTTTTATTCTTCCAACCCTCGAAACTCGCCTCCTCAGTCGTCTCGATCCGGGTAGTACGACAGCGGGTGATAGGCGTCAAACTTGTCCTCAATCTTGGCGCCCTCCCACGGGCTCGTGTCAATCTCGGCGATCGGGGTCGAGCACTTAGCCGCCAGCGCGGCCTGGGCCTCGGGGCTGTTGTAGGGCACGCAGGGGAGGCCGAGGTCGTCGCCGATACCGTCGCAGATGATGACGGGCTCGCCGCCGCACGGCGACTTGACGTTGAAGTCTTTGATGACGATGTTGTCGCAGACGGCCGAGTCGGCCGTCGAGCAGGAGAGGCGGGCCACGGCGTTGCCGTAGACGCCCGACGTGTAGCCGGTGAAGTTCTCGAAGCGAATGTTCGTGATGTCCATGCCTGAGGGGTACTTGTTGCACTCCTCGACGGACTTGTTGAAGTAGCACGAGTCGAGAATGATGCCGTAGTCCATGCGGGCGACCCAGAAGTTCCTGCGCCTCTTGTTAGAAACCGACTTGTCAAGAGTTGGGGGGGATCGGAGCCTGGTCGTACTTGAAGGTGACGTTGTTGACGTAGCCAGTGCCAATATCGGCGCCGGCCCAGATCTTGATACGGGCGCCAGAGTACTGGTGAAAAAGTAAGTATGTTTTTCCATAGTTGCTGTGTTGAGTCGTGAATAATGGGACTTACATCGCCGTTCATCATCCAGACGTTTTCAATGTGGACGTCATGCACGTTGGACACCTCACCCTTGTACTGACCGAGAGATCCCATCGACTAGAAACTGTCAGCTTGACTGGTCTCGCTGGGGATAATTTTTGCTCCAAGCGTACCTGGCCGTGAGTGCCGTTGCAGTACATGGTGTTGACGTAAAGGTCGGAACTGTTGGGCTTGGGAGAGAAGCAGTCGTCGTCAATGTTGACCCAAACGCGCTCGATGGAGACACTAGACGTGTTCATCGTGTTCATAAAGTCGGTGTTCTTGGGGATAATGCTGCCATTGTTGGAGAGAGCTGTGGCAATGACGTCTGTGTACCTGACATTCTTGGCTTAAGAAACGCGTTAGTGAGACAGACCTTGGCAATATCTATCGGGAGGGTCAACGTACAGCTGACGATGAAGTTGTTCCAGCAAGGAGAGTCCTTCAGATGGATGCCAGAGACGTCCAGGTTGGTGGTGTTCTCAGCATAGAACAGGATGGGTCGATAGTACTTGTTGCCGGGGTTCTATCAGAGTAAGTATTGGGAAGAAGAGGACCCTGTTGTCATCTGGACAGCTGGACTTACCAGAATGCTGAAACAGGTTAGCTATCTGTCGAGAACGAGAGGAAATGGCTTGCTTACGATCCCGTGCCGGCCTCAAACTCATTCCACCAACGTTGACCCTGACCCTCGATGACACCCTCACCATAGATCTTGATATCGTGGCCGCCCCATTTCCCTTTCATGTTGTCAGCACTGAGCAAGAAGGCCTTTCGGGAGAGGCATATACTAACAGAACATAATGGAGCGCTGGAAGGGGTGGTACCACGCGTTCTTCTGCCAGTACTCGACGTCGTTCGTGAACTGCATGCCATCAGCAACCGCCAAATTTAAATGTCTATGCCCATGAAACCGACCTTGATCTCGCCGTCCAAGCGGACGTGAATATCACTTAGGCCCGTTAGATCCAGAACCTTGCCAATGACAAAAGTTTCTCCCTCGGGCAGGTAAAGGGTGCCGCCGTTGTTGGCCTCTTCGACACCCTTCTTGAACTCGGCTGATACGTCATCTTCATCATCCTCAGAGGCTCGAATCCTGACGATCTTGCGGCAACCGGGTTTAGGATTCTTGTAGGGGTGCTTGTCGCGGAACTCGAGCACATTTCTCGGAACGCCTGGCGGTAGAGAGACGGCCTCGACGGCAGCCGTGGCTGCGACGGCAACGAAAGACAGGACCTGTGAGAAGCGCATGGCAGCAGTGTGTGTGATCGGGCGATGGTCTTCTGTCTCAGAACTGCGATGACACCATACCACCAAGCTTCATGGTGTGGGCGAGGAGCTTGAGCACTTTTATACCCTTGACTTCCAGGCTCTTTATGACTCTGGTGAACCGCAGGCATGGATTCCCCTCATTCTGGCGGAGGGTTCAGTGGGTATTCCGCTTGAGATACGGGGTTTCCAAGACGGACTGTCGGGACAGGGGGGCAGCGGTTCCATTGCTACTCGGGCTATCATCGTGGTTTGGGTCATGCGAGTGCGGGGCGGCATGTAACCAACGCGTCTCCGCGTCCTTTGCGGGTACGGTAGAGTAGGCTGCGAGGAGGCCTTGAAGCTCTCATCAGGGAGCTTCATGAAAGCTCTCCCCGCCGGAAAAGCGATGCAGATGCCGATTGGATGCGGGGAAAGCTCTGGGGAAGCTTGGGGGAGGTCGGGGTAGCTCGGCGATGGCCCTGGTCGCGGTAGATTAAGGTCGTGGGGGAAGATCCGTCAAAGGTTATCGAGAGCCATTGGTGGAAGTTTCATGCAGGATATCTCCGATCCTGAGTGGGCTGGTCCCTGCAAGGCCTAAGTAGCTCGACGGGTCCTGCTTAGTCTGAGCCAAGGTGGTGTTTGGTTCGTTTGGTTACTCTGATGATATCAGGTTGGCGTTAACCGTTGCTGGCCTGGCCTCAAGGTTATCGTTTGTTTGGGTGCGTGATACATGGGGCTCTGTCTAGTCCTCTCTCTCCGTTGGTGGTGGTCGGTTAGCGGCTTAACTGCCGATCCCAGAGTGACTTGGTGGCGCCACAACAAACCAGGGGTACTTTACAAACGAGATATCCTGGAGCAAGCGGGAGACGTCACAAATCTTTCACTCGACTGTATGGTTGATTTTTGCGAATAGAGACTGAAGATAACAGCGTTGACTGAAAGCCCAAACAATGTGAGTGACAAAGCTCGCCCACCGTAGACTTCTCTCGGGCATTGGGCAAACAGACCGCGATTGGTTATTTTAAGACAACCGAGAAAGCAATCTCGTGGGCTTCCCGATCGCATGGTTTGTGGTCGCATGCAGAGAGCTGATCTCAAGGGTTTCACACGGGGAAGCGAACTTGCACTCTGCGATCCCGACGGCTTGGAGCGGACCTATCCTTTACAACACCCCTGACTTTCCCTAGGAGATGTCGCATTCAGCTGAAGTCACATGTGGTTGAGTGCCATCGATCGCCTGCTACTGCAGGTGAGGCTGTCAGTACTATGTGGCTCACAACCTAGTCGGCAAAGTCGGCATCTTACGGTCTGTGAAGTTTTCACGGACTATTACCATGAGATGAATGCTATTACAAGAGAAACCAAGCTAGATGGCACCATTGAAATGTCAAAGTTATATAGAAGCCATGTGTATTCCTTTTCGGGAAGATTTGGCCGTTCAAAGAAACTAAATCAAACAGCGAAGGCAGCACCAGCCAGTATCATCTGATCGACAGAGACGCGGTACTAGCTACAGCTTTGTGTACTGTTAGTTGCGAAATTGCAATATCCCTCAGCAGGAATTGTTTCCTGTTGTCTTTTTAGTATGACAAAGAAATAGGAAGAAATGTTGGTTCCAGGAAATCATCAAAAGGTAGCGACTGTAATTCCACAGCCACACGATCTGGGCAATTTCCATCATGATTGTATAGGGTTAGGGTTGTTATTGCAGTCGACTAACCTGGCTCAGCTCCAAGCAGCAGCTCTGGCGTCAAGGGTTCCCAGCCCCAAACACCAATGCCGCAAGGTCTAAGTCTCCCCCTGCTGCTGAATATGCCGAACATTACCAACAATGACGCCCGGCAAGGGAAAAACCCCTCTTGCACTCTAAAAGCTGCATATGCGATAGTAGTCAAGGTCCGTTTCCGATCATCCAACGGACACTGTCGACGCCCGTGGCGAACCTTCGTGTCTTTATCCGACCCGCCGGGGGAGCCCCTCACTACCCCCTCCCGCTGAATGGTGGCATTTCCATCACGGCCCTGGCGCATGCCACTTGACCAAATTTGCGAGCAGATCATCCTACAAGTGCGTTGCCCAGCCTTCGAGACATATCACCGGCATCGGGCTCCGCTTCACCGCCGAGTCATTCATGTGTGCTCCCTCTTGCTGTTCGGGGCTGCTCTCCCGTGTCACGGCCTTGCAATCTTTTCATTCGACTGGTGAACGCCTGAGATCCTATAGGTAGCCCGCCGCGTGCAGTTTTGAAAATGTCGAATTGGTTTGCTTGCTTTACACAGGATGCACTACTTAAGTGTGCAAATCGAGGAACTGATCTTATCGGCCAGTCAGAGCGAAGCCTGATTCAAATTCCCTTGTTTGCTTCGGTAGAGACTTTCTCGCGACATTTTCGACCCATACCATCGAGTTCATCGTGCGTTTTGCTATCGTCACAGCATCGAGCATACAAAATTGATGCACGCTGTGAGCTTTACACTGTCAAGGTGTGGCAAACACTTCAGAGCCCTTCGGACTTGGTAAAGCTGCCTGCACGCAAATCATTAGCTCACTCAAGCAGCACCCTGTTTTGGCTGGCAGATGGTTGTCGATAATCCTGCTATCCGCCAACGGAGGGAATACATTGGCAGATAGCGCGGGGCACACAGTCTTGACAAGATACATGTGACGCGGGACTAGGAGACTTGAGTGGTAAAAGACCCAGATCGGTCACCGAAGTCGGCAGCCATTCCAGAGTGGTAAGCAAGCAAGGTAGTCGGGGTTTGATCTACTACTTGCCTTACCTTACTTTCGTCACTTTTCTTCATCTTGGTCATTCTGTCCCGTCGCCGATACCTCATACCAGGATAGCGTCGGAAGCGCAACGGCCTTTGGTCAGTCGCCCCAGCCCAAGAGGACAAAGTCATACCCATTCTCAGCGCAACACACTACTAAGTGAATGCTCGAATACCGTCATCAGCATTCTCCACATCAACGTTGCCTTTCTTCTTTGCCGCGGGCACTGGCGTAGCTGACTTGAGACCCGATATGAACAGTGAGTTCAATGTGTGGGCTTGAGAAAACTGGTACGATGCGCCTCGTTCACGTCGTGAACGACCTCCGTCACTTGCTTCTGTTGTCGATTCTGCACAATTCAAGTGCTACATGTTCGCACGCGAGACCAATACAGATTGGTTGTTCTTGAGGCTGTCCGGCACCCACAAGTGCGGCTGAGTCGGGGACGGCCATACCTCCTGACAACCTCCAGGTTCTGATTTGCTGAGGAAGGTTGTCAGCACGGGTCTAATTACGCCGAATTCTCCTGAGTTTCCATCATAGGTCAGGAGTAAGACATGGGAATACAATGGCGTGTACTTTTCCAAATGTTGCGAGGTTTTCCCAGCCAGATTCTGTTACCTGTCTGTGTATAGCCCTCGGGTCGAACTTCTCTGCGCTTTCCATTCATGGTCAACCGCTTTCGTTGTCGCTCGCCATCATCACCATGCGAGACCTCGTCTTGTTTATGCTACTCTCTCGGATAACCTGCGCCCAGGTTACACAGCATGTAACCGACCTCTCGATCTTTAGCCTCCTCGCCCCGTGTGCCTCCTCCGCCATTGCGAACAAGGTCAATACCCTCACCGCGTCCACTGCCATTGGATGTGGCACCGCCGACCCTGAATTGCAATCTTGCATCTGTTCGCAGAGCGACGTCTCAAGCCAGGTCGCAAAGAATGTGTCTGAAGCTGTACAAAGCCGCTGTGGCCAGACCGCCACGGATGATCTATGGAGTGCCTCTGAGGTAATGAGGAAGTTCTGCAATCCGGGCGAGGCAGTGACACTTCCAACACCGACGATGGGTACTGTGACGCAGTTCATTACCGACATCGACAAAATGAGCTTCCTGCCACCCTGTGTATATTCTGGGATATCATGGGTCGTCATGTTCTCGGTACAGTTTCCCCACGGCAACGGACCCGAATCAGAGACCTGACGGAGTTGCAGGCTTCATCGCACTGCCCCCGAAGCGCTAGCCTGTATGCGCCTTGCGTGTGTAGCAAGAGCGACGTCGTTGACCTGGTTCGCTCGAACCTGACAAGCAGAATCCTCGATCGATGCGACAACAGAGAAGACGTCGAATTGGCTGACCAAGTGTACTCAGAGTACTGCGCCATGAATAATGGTACCACAGCCTTTGCGGCGGTCGCCATGCCGCCAGGAGATAGTACGTACATGAGCGAGAAAGTTGATGAAAAGCACAGCTTACAGGAACTAACTCGCTGCAGTGACATATCACATCACAGCCTTATCCCAATACTCTTCTCTTCCCGAGTGCGCCAGAGAGGCTGTTTCTAGCGCTGTTATTGACGTGAGTCTCGGCAATGGCGCTCCACAAACACCGAGAGAACAAGTCTGACGATAGCTGCAGCAAACAAGTTGGAACTGTGCTGCAGGCCCACAAGCCATTGCCTCGTGTGTGTGCATCAAGGAGGGAATGCTCCACAAGGTCTATGAGAGCATGACAGCACGCGCAGGAATCAACTGCGGCTTCACAAACAAGGAGCCCATGTATTCAGCCATCGATGTACTGAACTACTACTGCAGCGCCGCCGAGAACAAAGTTGTTGCTCTGGTCACTGATACGGCCACCCAACTGTACCCTACAGCCTCGGAAGGCGGAGGAGCTGGGGCGGATGGCGCGAGGCAGACGGGGGGTAATTCCGTAAACGATGACCAAAGCGAGAGCGGTTCAGCATTTGGCCCAGGAGTCATTGCTGGCGCTGCCGTTGGGGGCGTTGTTGGCCTTGCTGCCATCATTGGGGCTGTCGTCTGGTTTGTGCGGCGACGCAGGAGGGCGCACGATGCCAGGATGGCTGTCATTGCGCCTCCCAGTGATCACCCCAAGCCAGAGCTCGACGGCAGCGGACAGAATGCACCTCGCGCCGAGCTTGGTGCTCTAGTGAGCAGCTTCACACAAACACAAAAGTCATTGTCGCCTGATCAAGAGACTGGCGGTTCTGAACTCCAGGGCACAACCGTCGTTTTGGCAGAATGGCAAGGCCCGCCAGCGGAACTGAGTGGGGATACTTATGAAAGACGCAGGCTTTGAAAGACGGATAGATTGGTAGATATGATCATGTCGCCGTGGAGGCGTTTATCATGGGTAGAGTTCGAGCGATACTTTCCAAGCTTCGTAAGAGTCTAAGTCACTCGGCGTGGCAACCCAGTGCTCCTCTTCGAGCGGTACGCGTTGCCTGCTTCGGTATTCCAGCCCGCCTTGGTATTCCAGCCGGCTTGAAGTCTCGATCATCTCGCCAGGCCAAAGCCGTAGTGTCAACTTTCTCCAAGCTATCAAACTCGCTTCTGTGCGCAATCCATCTGTGGCGTAGCTAGCCGCCCCTCGGAATCACCTGGCTCCCGCAGCGCTTCCAGCAAGTTGGAGCCTTTTCTTCCCGTCCGCCATCATTGCCCTGGCGTCTCCGACGAGAAGCGCCTGAATGATGCAGCAGCCGCACTCTTGCCAAATCTCACCTTACACTTTGGCCAGCGGCTTCTTGTTGATTCTCGCCCGCATCAGTGCTGCCAAAGCCGTTGCTATCAGAGTCACCGAGCCCGCATAGAACATGGC
Organism: Verticillium nonalfalfae; assembly: GCF_003724135.2. Classification (NCBI taxonomy): domain Eukaryota; kingdom Fungi; phylum Ascomycota; class Sordariomycetes; order Glomerellales; family Plectosphaerellaceae; genus Verticillium; species Verticillium nonalfalfae. Next base: position 312,302 of record NW_021167237.1, on the reverse strand, counting down.
TGGTCTGTACGCGTGCAAGCCGACCTCTGTACCACCGTATGCTTCGAGTAAGGAGCCAGCAATGGGTGCGCCCTATTCATGGTCAATCAATGGAAGCTCCGTGTAGACTTGGTAAACACCCACAAAAAGATATCCAAACACCCATCCCGTGACGATCATGCCCATGGCCGTAGACACGCGAGCAGACCCAAATACGTTGCCTACTACCGTCGGCATCGTTGCAAACACACCGCCATTCGTGAGTCCGTTGATAATGGCAAACACCACCAGTGGCGCAAGGCTGGTGGATGCCGGCCACAGCGCGATCATGCTCAGCGCGTTAATGATGAGGAACATCGAGAGCGTGTTGAGTGACCCTAGAATGTCGCATAGGTAGCCGCTGAGGATGCGCCCGATGGCCGACGAGAAGTTGAAGCCCGCCAGGACCGCGGCACCTGTCGAGCTGCTCAGGCCCATGGACCGTCCGTAGAGGGGGATGAAGAAGGGAGGCACGAATAAGGGGAACACGCCCACCAAGCCCACCAAGAACAGGATGCCGAAGTTGGGCTGCCGGAAGAGCGTCCAGTCGACGAGTCCGGTGGCCTGGATAGGGGTCCGCTCAACAATGAGCCATGCGGCCGGAAGACCCGTGACGGCGAGCGCGATACCGGTGATGCGGAACGCCCATTTGACCCCGTACTGCTCAATCATGGCATTGGAGGCAATGCTCATGACGGCGCCACCGAGACCGCCGCCCGCGTACACAATGCCGTTGGCCAGGCCGCGCTTCCTCTTGAAGTACTGTGCTGGCGCTAGCGAGATGGCCATGAAGCCCGCACTCATGCCTATGCCGAGCAGAATGCCCGGCAGGAAGAAGAGGCCGACGGCGCTGTCAGCAACGAAGCCGGCGCCGATCTGAGACATTGAATTCATTACGACGCCTGCGAGCGCCATCTTCCTCGTTCCCAGCGACCGCATGGCCCACGCAGCGAACAGGGCGACGACCGACATGAGCGCCGGCGACAGCGAGCCGCAGAAGGAGAGCACCAGTGGCGACCCGACGCCCCGTTCCACCAAGGCGCCCTGGTACACGCCCCAGCAGTAGCTGATGCCGATGTTCCAGAAGGCCACGACCGCGCAGGCCATGACAATGACCCAGCCGTAGCCGCCGTCGGGAACGGTGCTGTCGGCCAGGCGCGACGCTTCGAGTGCTGGGTCGGGGTCGGTCAGCCTCGCCGTATCTTCTAGTCGGCCAGCCCGGGTTTGGCGCAGAGTGGACCACCGGCTCTGGCCGTCGAGAGCGCTGGACCGGAGATCCTCCAGTGCATATTCAGTTGCCGCCGTTGTCGCTGTTGCAGACATTTTGTCGATGGTCGAGAGATGCGCTGTCGTAAAATCGGTTCGATTCCATCACTGCAGAGAAAATGGCTTTATTTGATAGTTTGTTGGACGCTTGAACAAGGCCCCCTCCTACCGCCGGATTGTGACTCAATAAGGCGCATGTCGACGAAGGGCGCGTTTGATGATGGAGGAGAATTTAATTTTAGTCTCCGTTACCGCAAGCTCTCGGAGTAAGCTCTCGGAGTTAGGTTTGACCAAGAAAGATCATCTTGCCGCCGGCTACCGCATGCAATTGAGGCTCATGACATCAATTTCATGTGCATATGATGAACCAAAAGAAGAGACCTGATGTGGCCGAAAATCTGAGGCCTGTAGGTCGGCGTGAGAACCTTGTCTACATCCAAAATCCGCCGGCCGGAATGGGGTGGATGCCGTAGATCGAGGGGCGCGGCGCCAGCGAATCTCTTTTGTATGCATTTCCTCTCGTCAGCCCCTCAACCTCCACAGAACCCAGCCCAGGAGTCCACCTGAGGTGATCCAATGACCCCAAGCCCTATGGCGAAGAGCGCCTCCCCCGCACATCCACACCACCAGTCCATCACCGAGTCTCACCGCCGACAAGATAGCAGCAAATGTCGTGACCGCATTGTGGTTGTCTTGCCACTGTAGTCCTGCCAGCGACAGTCCATAGCTGACTTCGCGGATGCCCTTGAACAGCATCAATGGTGATGCGGTGCCGATTGACGTGTCGCGCGAGAGCGAGGGCGTTGCCTCTGCAAGCTCAAGTGGCAGGCCGACATGAGCGTATTCTTCTGTGGGCTTCGCAATTGCCATGAGCCCACGGCCGATGCAGGCAACGCCGAGTATGTATGCTGGGACTTGCGAGGGCGCCATGGTTCTTTGTTGAGATTATGAATGTTGTAGAAGCGCTGGGTATGAGCGTCCACTGCAGACGCACCGGCGGAGTTAGCCTTGATCGCATTGCCGTGTCAGCACGGCAATATTCAGATCCGGGTTCTATCAACGATAGTGATCCCGCCAACGCCTGAAAACACTTTGCTGACACGAACCATTTCGCTGTGCGCGCCCCATATTCCACACGATCACCATCTAATCTTCGCTTTCATAAAAATGAATCCAGGATGAGATACATTTTACCTAAGGGTCATCAGTGTAGGCATTTTTTAAGCACGAAACGATTTGGTAGTCTTCAATGATGGATTGAGCATCCCATGCTGGGCGGCTCACCGGCCAAGACACGTAGTGACATGCATCGCACCATTGATATCTTGCATTCCCTCCCTCACCATACATTCACCTAGTTAAGCCACTGCAGCGTAATCACGAACAAGCGCCGTAAGCGCCGATGAGGTCCTGGCGACTTGCACAGAGAGTGCTGTCTTCTACGTCTCTGGATTGTTAAGTGACTCGAATACCCGCACAACAGCACCCGGTATCACTCAAAACTTGGCGATTATCAGCACTTCGAGGCTATCTCAGGCACTACTAGTAACGAGTCACGTTGCCAGTAACCTTATCCAAGATCTAGAGTTGGAGCTGAGAGAAGCATCGAGTGAAAGATCACGAATACAAACTGGCTTGAGGCACAGTTATCGAGAGCAATGTAGAAGCAAAGATTAACCCGGGCTGCTGACAGCGCGGCAATCTTGAGGCACAATTATCGGACCGAAAGATTCTGAGTGCACCTTGATACTAGCAGAGCACTGCCTTGCTCGCATAGAAGATGGTTAAAAAAGTGGCGAAGACGATGAAACCAGCCACGTCCGGGCACTGTTTGAACGCAAAAAGGGGAAGAAAAGAGTGGGAGGGGACCAAGGTGATCAAGGTGAAAGCAAGGTATCTCTAGTTTGTCGATGCTGTAGATGCTGTCAGAAGCCGTGAATTTGGAGGCGGAGCTGAGAAGAAAATGCATAACGGCAAAGGCTTGCACAGAACGTCATGAGATAAGTTAGGAAGAACTTGTTTTGGTTGTTTTCGTTTTGCAAAACAAGGGGGATTTTTATGCTTCGAGGTTTTGAGGCTCATTCATGTCTGGTAACACATGTCGGGATACTTTTGTTTGGGTATACAACCCGGCCTTGACATCGTTGTAGTCCCGAATTCTTCATATCATGAACTCCACGTGAAGTGCGTTCGTCCTCTGACCTGTGACAGCTCACTCGCCAGCTGATTCGACCCTGTGTTTACCACCCACCCACTTATACAAGACGTTACATCAGAGACGAAGCAACAAGTGGCAGTTGCATCAATCGGTTCAAACCAATCTACTGCAAGCGAGCGATTGACCCAGACAATCGATCTTCGACGGCATAGTGGAGCTAAGTGTTAGCGCACACACATGCCCGGTGTCAGCCCGTCACCCACGGACAACACGAAGACAACCCGGACAGTGACCACCGGCAGGCCGGCATCCTGGCGCTTTTACCCGCTATGTTCCTGAGACTGATGGTTTAAGCTGCCATGTGACACCCATCCGCCGCGTCTGGGCCTGACCTGAAAGGAGTCCAACGTCTCCACTCCAGCCAAAGAGAAGGCCACAGATCACGCCACTTTTGACGCATCCCAGGTTGGCACGAGCGGCAACCCCGTCACATCACCGAGGCATATCCGCCCGACCGACGAAAGGGAGCATAAGAACGGCGGTGACCCCCGAGTGTCGAGTGAGTCGGTCTGGTCGGTCTGTCAAACTCCGTGGGGAGAGGAATTGGCAAAGCATCGTACCGCGCTGAAACGTGTGACCAACCGAGATCCCGAGCGACCATCACTCCTCTTCCCACGGGCAGCATCACAGCGAGTACACAAAACAAGAATCGCGACAGGTAGGCAGACCTGGTGCGTCCGCTGGCTTGGGAGGGGCTCTAGCTGATGAGGCTGGGCAGCATCAGAGCTTGACGACAACTTGACGGCACCATTACCCAACCGACACAGGCTTACGAAGACCGATTCCCAACTTCGCAATGTGGATCACGCGACTCGTCTCCCTGACCAACTTCGCCGTGGCTTCGTCGGCACTCGGTTTCCAGGTCTTCGTTCTGTACCCCTGGCACGAGCAGCTGCAGCGCGACTTTGAGGACCTCAAGAAGGAACACCTGCGAGTGCTGGATGCCATCCGTGACATGGATGTCGAGGTCAAGCACGAAGCGAGCCGATCCATTCTGCAGCGACTAGGATGGCGCCAATAATGGATTCCATTTCTGGGTGAGGGATGAACAGACGGTCTTCGGAGTGTTAAAAACTAGAAATACCCAGTCTTGCGACTCCAATCGATTGCCACCAAATCCTTAGCCCGCGCTTTTGCAGAATTGCAGTGCCGAAGACCACGAAACCCGATCTAGTAGGACAAAGTGATGCAATGTTACATGATATTCGACAACAGTGGTAGAAGCAGACTGTCGGGTGCTTGACCCTCGACTGAGGCTCTCGCCGGCTCCGGTATCATTGCAAGACAACTTATGTAATTGCGTCTCGGTATCATTGCAAGACAACTTATGTAATTGCGTCTCGGATGTGATAGATAAAGCTGCCGAGTAGTTAGTAGGGTGATCAACACGACAGGTGCCTGTCGCGGTTCCGACTGAGCATGGGTGGTCTGAAGCTACGATCAGATGCCTCGGAGAGGGAACATGCTTCCGTCATGAACACGAAATGTCTGACCTCGACAAACATATCAAGCCGCTGCAATCTAGGTTCAACACGCTCAAATTTCTGCGTTGTCCAACACGGTTCGCTTCTACGCTTTCTCTCGCTTCAGATACCTCGCCTCCCTAAACGTAAGAAATCGAAGGACCTGTCACGGCACTCACTAAAACTCATGGGTCCCAGGTGGAACAACCTCCCGAGGAATATTGAACTTCCCCAGCCATGACGTCCAGGTGCCGGGACAAGGAATCCCCTTACCGTTCATTATCTTAGCACTCTTTACCGGCTGAAGTCCTTACAGACGTGGAGACTGCAGCTTTTCCTGCAATAGCACCAGGGCTATCACAGCTTGTCAGACGCGCTGCGTGAGTGTTCTACGAGGAGCCCCAGAACCTTCTACCAGTGACAATGCGGAAACAGGCAGTGGGAGAAGTCTTGCACTCGGACATTCGACCCTGCGAATGCGTATTGCCATGCATATGAACCAGTCATTCCTCTAGCACAACGCTTGGCCAACATCGTGAAGCAAGGTCTTCCAAGTCTGCCAGAGCAGTAGATGCCACATCACTGTTGGACTGTTGGCGCAAATCTTGCGGGTTCATTCAACTGTTTTTGTTTGGTACTCATCTCTTCATCTTCTCGCTCGCGCAAAATCATGCTGATTCTAATCATACAAAACTGTAATCGAGGGGCATTGCCACTCCACAATGCCCGGACGCCGGTCTCATGCTCTGTAATGAATGACGGGGTATCGTACCATCTCTGAAACGCCACACTAATGAAAATGAAAATGAAAATGGAAACAGACAACGCAATCGATCAGGAAAAGCCTTTCCGATGTAATGCAGGTGAGGACCAGAGCTTACTGACCCTTCTCAACATCCCTCTCCTTGGTGGCTTCGTCGGGGGAAATGACGATAGCAGGAGCGACAACGGGCGACTCGTTCGCAGAAGCGCCCTTGCCGGACTTCTCTTCCTCCTCATCTTCGGCCTTCTTCTTGAAGACCATGCGCCAGACCTTCTTGAAACCGCCGCCGATGGCGCCGAAGAAGCGAGACGAGACCCTGGCTACGGGGCGATAGATGAAGAGAACGGGCACACCGACCCTGTGAGCAATGGCGCCGAACCACGCATCTGGGAAGAAGCGGATAAGGACAGCCATGGGCAGGGATAGCATGGCGAGCACGACACAAATGGCCCACTGGACACCGTCGATGGGGTCGGGAGAGATGCTGAAAGCCTCCTTGCCGACAAAGATGATGGCGACCTGAGCGCCGACCATGATGCAGTTGATGCCGATGAAGAAGGGATTGCGCTGAATACCTTCGAAGATATTGAGCTTGTTGTCAAGACGACGGTTGTTGAACTCGTTGAAGATTTGCATCCAGACAAACGTGTTGAAGATCATAGTGTCAAGCTCAAGCTGCTTCTGCGCGTCGCTAGTGTCGTATCCGAGGATGCGGGCGCCAGCGAAGTGCAAGATCAAGGTCGCCGTGAGCTGGAAGATGGCCTGGCCGATGATCATCTTCCACATGTTGAGAGTGATGAGAGGAGCCTTCTTGCCCTGCGGCTTGCGATCGAGGATCTTCTCGGTGGGAGGGTCGGTGGCAAGAGCGAGGGCAGCAAATGTGTCCATGATGAGGTTGACCCAAAGGAGTTGCACGGCAGTGAGAACTGACTTCATCTCGGGGTGCGACACAGCACTGATGAATGCCAGAAGGACGGCTGTGATGTTGACCGTGATTTGGAACTACATCTGTTAGAACAAGCCAACGCACGCTCACAGGGCGCTCAACATACCTGGAGGAATTTCTGGACGGCGTCGTTGACTGCACGTCCCCACTTGAGAGCCGTCAGGATGGAAGTGAAGTTGTCGTCCATGAGAACAATGGCCGAAGCTTCCTTGGCCACCTCGGTTCCGCTGATGCCCATAGAAAAGCCAACGTCGGCAGCCTTGAGTGCGGGCGCATCGTTGGTACCATCGCCCGTGACAGCCACAGTGTCGCCCATGGCCTTGAGTCGAGTCACCAGGATACGCTTGTCCTCGGGCGAAGAGCGAGCCAGGACCTGAAGGCGGGGAAGCTGCTCGGCGAACTGCTCCTCGGTAAGGGTCCTGAACACAGGGCCTTCGAGAATCAGGCCGCCTTCGGTGTAGATTCCGCACTCGGTAGCGATAGCCTGGGCAGTCACAGCGTTGTCTCCCGTCACCATCCTGGTCGTGACGCCAGCACCGGCAGCCTTGCGAACAGCCTCTGGGACGCCGGGGCGGACAGGATCCTGGATACCAACGACACCAAGGAAGACGAGGTTCTTAAGAACAGCAGCAAGATCGGCATGGCCATCCTTTGACTCGACATGCGAGGGAGGCCACTGCGGGAAGTCGAAGTAGACCATGGCGATGGTACGGAGAGACTTCTTGGCGTAGGCGGTAATAGTAGCACGAAGATGATCGCGGTCGCTCTCAGTCATCGAGCTGATTGCCAGAGAGTTGATGTCGACGGTCGAATCGCAGTAGTCGAGCAGAATCTCAGAAGCACCCTTGACGAGAAGTCGGTAACCTCCGTTGCCAGGCAGCTTAACAACAGCACCCATGCACTTCTTGCTCGAGTCGAAAGGCATCATTTGCGCAACAGTCTCGTTGGCTCGGGTCTCTGCAAGGGACTGCATGCCCATGTGGTTGCGAGCGAAGTGCAGCATTGCCGTCTCCGTCTTGGATCCGATGAAAGTAGCCTCACCATCTTCCTCACCCTCAAAGGCGGTCGAGTTGATGGCGATGGACTGAACAATGAGCTCCTTGGTAGCAGCAGGCAGCGAGCTAGCGAACTTGACAACGCCAGTGCTCTCGTCAGACTCCGACTTGGAGAAATTGGCAGAACCAAAGGCGCCGGCAACAACAGTCATCTTGTTCGTGGTCAGAGTACCCGTCTTGTCGGAACAGATCGTAGTCGCGTTACCCATCGTCTCGCAAGCGCGAAGGACGCGGACCAGGTTCTTCTCCTTGAGGAGGCGGGTGGTTGCGAAAGCGAGGGCGAGGGTAACAGCAAGAGGTAGACCTTCGGGGACGGCGACGACGATGATCGTAATAGCGACAATCAGGATATCCATGAAGGCAGAGCCCTTGTCGGCAGCGGTGCGGGTGTCTGTATCGAGCTGGGCGACGAAGCGGAAGAGCAGGACAAAGAACAGGAGGGCGGCCGAGGCGAAACCAAGCTTAGCAATGGCCATGGCGAGACGCTCCAGCTTCTTCTGCAGGGGTGTCGCGTCCATCTCAGTGCGGACAGACATCATGATCTTGCCGAAGCTCGAATTGGTGCCGACGGAGGTGACCACGAAGGTACCCATGCCCTCAAGAACCTTGGCGCCGGAGATGATGAAGGGGTCGAGATCCTTGGGGGCGTTGCCAGTCTGCAGCAGGTGGAAGGCCTGATCACCGGGAGTCTTCTTGAGAGCATCAGACTCGCCGGTAGCAGACGACTCGTCGCACTTGAGATCATGGCCGGTGATGAAGATGCCGTCGACAGGTACGAGATCGCCAGGCTCAAGGTGCAAGACGTCGCCGACGATGATGTCGTGAACATTGATCATGAAAGACTTGCCAGAGCGGATGACCTTGACCTCTCGGTCGTCCTTTTTCGCGTTCAGCTTAACGAATGCCTTTTCCTTCTGCCAGTCGTTCAAAGAGCCGACGAGGGTGACGATGAGGATGGCAACGCAAATGGCTACGCCCTCGACCCAGTCGACAGAGGGAGGATCATCGGGCCCATGCTCGACGCCAAAAGTCTCATACAGGCCCAACGCCAGCGAAATAATGGCAGCACCGGTCAGCAGGATCAGGATGGGGTCCTTGTACGTCTGCCACGCCAACCTCCACAAGGGCGTGGCCTTCTTGGCAGGCAAGGTGTTGGTGCCGTAGGCGCTGATTCGATCCTTGAAGCTCTCGCCAGAAGTTTGATACGGGGCGAGACCCTTGACGCCATCAGGCAATACGTAAACTGGGGACTTGTTATTCGTGGCGTCCTCGAAAGTCACACGACGGGAGACGGTGGTTTCGTCGATGCTCAAGCCCGACTTGAGATCGGTCTGGAGACCCTTTGCCAGACCATTGACGCCGCCGAGGGCATAGAAAGCCGAGAGAGACTTTGGGTTGAGAAGTTTGTTGAGATGGCCAGGGCTGAAGGCGAACGAGCTGTCCGCAGCGTGGAAGTCGCCTTCAGAACCGGGATCCGGGCGAAGGGCGGATTCAACATCTTCGATAATGATGCTGCCGCTCCTGGAACGTATGCTGGGGGCGATTGTGCTACCGCCGGGGGTCAGAAATGGGTTGGAATGGGTCGAGGTCGTCGGAGAGGCTGCTATTGTGTCGTCGTCGCCAGACGATCGCGGCCTGGATGTGCTGACGTGAAGGGAGGGAATGGCGAGGCTATCCGAGCGATTCCTCTGTGCTGTGGTGTTGTTGGTTGTGGCGGCCGCTGGAGGCGGCGGAGGCGAAGGTGAGCTGGACCTCCTAGGACTTTCATCGCTGTCTTCGGAGACTCTTGGGCTGGCCGTCTCAATCTGAAATACCGGCGGCGTGAGGCCGTTGCCGTTGCTGGACGACGACGCCATGGTGTATGTGAGAATGAGGATGAAAGGTTGTGAGGCAGGAGGGGAGGGAGGGAGCGATGCTATGTGGCAGGTGCACCGACGGTAAGTCCCTTGCAGTTGAATGTGACTGGAGAAGTTGGGGTTGCACAAGATGTCGCTTGGCGTAAGAGGTTGTGGGTAATATATTGAAGAAAGACAGACGCCACCCTTGGAGCCGGGCAGTGCTTGGGAGGCCTAAAGGTTTCGCCCGACCGCAGGTGGGCAAAGGTAGGCAAGGTGGTAGGCGACAAGTAGTGACGCGCTTGGGAGGGCGATTTGCCTCAAGGAGTTTCGTCAAACAGGTAACTGCGCCTCGTGGGGTCCCTACGTTGGCGGTCCTCGGGGGGCGTGTAATTTCAGGCGGACAGGCTTAGATTCGGCGTCGGTAATGGACACAGGGCAAACTTGAAGAGTAGAAGAAGGTGAAAGAAAGCTACTGCTGGATCGGTAGTCACAGGCGACGGGTGAGCTGGAGCTCGGTGCAGCTGTCCAAGGTCTGGTTTGGTACATGTGGAGGGCAGTGCAGCTTTCGGAGAACGCTTCCTTGTCTCAGCGATTAAGAGATTGCAGATGCCAGAACCAGATTGGAGGCAGCGAGGGGGGCAACGGGGCGGTAATTGAATGAAGGTCTCGGGGGTACGTCCAGGAAGGGCCCTGTCGAACGTCGATGAAGAGCTCAGCGCTGTGACAGTACTGGTCTGGTCTCATCGTCTGCTCGGTTTCGGGGGGTGTGCGAACAAGCGGGTGGATGGGCAAAAGGGTACAAGGAAGAGGCAGAAGGGGGGCTGTGCAGGCCTGCTAAAAGTTTCTAGACGGGTCGAATACCCAGTCGATCACTGGACGGGGGCGAGTCGCGCGCTCGAGGAATCATCCAGGCCATGGAAAGGGAGAGGGGCCTTTCCCCACAAGAGGAGAAGCGTGATTGAAGCCCCTGATGTAGGAATCAAGCAATGCTTCGGGTCTTGGCGGATGTTTCGCGAGGAGAAAACTTCGCCGTGAACCAAAGAGGGGGGGTAGAGGGCGCCATGGTGATGTGATACTGCAGCATCTGTTGGAACGGCTTCCTGAAGTTCCCTCCCTTCCAGACGCAGTATCCAATGAAGGGTCGAGTAGACGGCCAAAAGCGCTGGGACAAGGACCACAGCAAACCCGTTTGACCCCCAATCCTTGGGAGGGGGGACTGCATGAGAGGGGAGGCATTGAGGCTGTGCAGGAGCACGAAAGCACGCGAGTGGGCACCCAACCGTGGAGGATGGTTTCTGGTTTGTCCAATTGGCGCTCGTCCAAAGGCCGGACCACAGCCATTTGCAGCGCAGGGAGCTTTGTCATTTGTCTGTCGAAGGTTCGATACGTTGGTTTTCCTGTTGCTGGTGAAGTGCCAAGAGGAACATTGACGCCTTTGGGCGCCAGCGTCGAGTATTGAGCGTCTCGCCGGTTCATCTGGGGGGTTGGCGTTTGGAGCTCGATTCGATGCGGTCAGTCAGTTCACCGCCGAAACGAAACGACGGACACGAAGGCCGGCAAGTTGTACGTTGACTTCGGCCTAGCTGCCATGTACGCCGGCAGGGACGCCGTACACAGTACAGCACCAAGGCCTCAAGGTCGGACCGGCACCTGGAAAGGTACCACTCCCCATCCATCCTCGCCATCCCAACAGTGTGTAGAGGTGGTGGACCGAGCTCGGGAAACAAAGGCTTCTGTCGGATCGTCAACCAGTGTGTGCTGTACAATGCTCTATTGCGTCGTGCATCTTAGATCTGGGCCCCTCCCTCAACGATCTCACGCCGTCGGACTGTCAACGTGCGTTCAGAAGACGATAGCTGGATTAGGTCGAGTCATTCGTTGGGTGACCATGTCGGTCATCGATCGTGGAGGCGCAGCACAGCTCGTGTTACTTCTCTGGCGGCGGCCTCTTCCTCAGTCCAGCTCCTCGGGTCCTCGTTGCACGTGTCTGGCTCTGGTCATGGACCATCGGGGTCGAGACGCTGCGATCGTGGTGCTTGGTAGATTTGGGGCGATGGAGGGTGGAGAGAGCTGCCTGGTCGACAGTGCCTGGTTGACAGGCAGCACACGACACCAGCACCGTTAGTAGTTCAGCAAGCAGGCACGATACAGCCAGGCACACAGAGAAGGAAGGAGAGCTCCAGAAATCCACTTGCCTCCATTCTCTCTGAAATTCCAGATGCCCACGCCAAGCTTCGCAGCAAGACCCCCGTATCCCGGCCTGTGGGGGGGTTCTTGCCCTTCACGATTGGTCCGACACATGCCAAGCATGGCGAAGCAGCCAGGATAGCCATGGCGTCAAAGAGAGGTCGCTCCTGATGTCATTGGCTCAGGGGCAAAGGGCTCCCTCCCGCACAGCAGGACCCCTGATAGGATCGTTTAACCTTCCGAACACGATCGAACCTTCTCCACTTCCATCTCTTAGCGGCCGCATGCACATGCATCTCCCCTAAGGTGCCTGCTGAAAGGTCACGTACCTACCTCCTTTCGGTGCACGTCGCAACAACGAACAGCGAACGGCCAACGGCGAAGCAGCGTCACGACCTGACCTGGAGATGGCATCTGATCGCAACGTGAAGCGCAGAGAATCGGATATCTCGACTTTGCCTCCGCATCACCACGTTCTGGATCCCTAACGACCTCGATCTCGAGTGGCGGTCATCAAACCTAGTTCGTGACGCCAACCTCGTTTAGCCCCTGGCCTCAGCCACCTTCGCCTCGCCTTCGAGGCCTCCGTGACTTCTCGCCGTCTGGCACTTTGTCTGGACATGACAGAGGTACGGCATGAACTCTCGCCGACGGCGAACCACTATTCTTCCCTTCGCCGTACCGCACACTGCTTCTCTACTAAGGTACACGGCGTCGCGGCGTTCCGTGTTGATGCACAGCGCGCGTCGCTCGGGGACTTGATTACAGCGGGCCAATCTCCGCGGTACGCCATCTATTTGCTTCGCCCCGGCTCCTCTCGCATTCGTCGTAGTAGCTGTCGATCACTGGTCGCTTCGAGACGCTTCACATCCTGTGATTCCCAACCACATGTCGCATGTCTTGGCATTATACAACCCAGTCCGAACATGACACCGCCTTGGCAACCAGGAGGCACATCTCGATGGCCGCGAACAGTCTGTCTGCCTCGCTCCGTCCCAGGTTGACGCTGACGCTGACGCTCACGCTGACGGTACAACAGCTGCGACGAGCAGGCAATCAAGTAGAGTTAATGTTGACGACGCCCGTCCACGACGACAACCTCGTCACCACCGGCCAAGCCTCGCCCGTGACGGAGTGATCATGAAACTGCTGACGCTCGTACTTGCTGAGCCTCCCGCAAGCGTCGTCTGGCCGCTGCGGAGGGCCTGGGCGGACCTCCGTTCCTCTCCCTTGGCCGTCTCGCATTCTTGCTTGAGCAGAGTCATGCGTGTGCAAGCCTCCCAAAAAGAAAACACGACCAGCTCACCGACAGCCATGCCAGTTTCAATTTCAACAGTACATCCAATGCGCCATGTCTCTTCCTCTCTGGCCGTGCCTCCTTCGCCTCGCGGACACTTCCTGCAAACGGCAGCTCGCAACTGGCAACGATGCTGTTTGGCTGTCTCTGCAATGAGGCTGTGCCTGCACGTTCTTGGCCCATTCGACGCCCGATGAGGCATTTTGTCGACTCAATACTGCATCAATAGGATTGAAACGTCTGGATTTTGACGTCTTGGCATTATCCATTTTGTGATTCTTGAAATGAATCATATTGCAACGCCAGGCGCATCATCGGCCAAGCCTGATGATCGCCAAGTGGATCTGCACCGGCTGCCAAGTTGTCCGGGAGATGAACATGCCCCTGTATCTCCGGTGATGGACTGCAACGGTTTTCTCTTTCTCTCTCTTTCAGTGCCAGATTCATGTCCTGGGTGTGAAAATGACTCGGATTCGGTCCGCGGAAGTCGCATGACTTTGGATGCTATGGTGGCCGGATGATGACCGAGGTTGGTTATCCAGCACTTGTGATTTTCACCTCGTAGGGTTGAGTTCAAGACGACAAGGACGAGGTGAACGTCAGAGAATGCGTGTCATTGCTTAGCTGGAAGGCTGTCGACGTGAATTCGATCGCAACGTGGTATCGCTTATTGCGTTTCCGTTGATACAGATGGCCCGCTGATGTTCCAAGTGGCCAACCCATCGAGACAAGTCATTCCGGCTCAAACACTGGTTTTGAACTCCTCACGATATTTAGGTGTTCTTTCGAAATACTGTCTTTGGGTGCCATCTACTTGAACTCGATGCAGTGACCGGCCGGCGGAAGATGAAGTTAACCATCCTGTAATGTCAGACCAGCTCCCTTGACAGTAACCTTCGGACAAGAGCCACCTTCTCATGCTATCATGTACAATCCTAGCAGCCAGTCTAGTCCCAGACCCTTATTTGCATCACGCTTGCTAAGCCAGATGCCGCGAGCATAGACGTTCCAGCCTACAAGTGTCCTCATGAACCATGCGGATCACGATCTCGACCCGAGAGCAGAGGAGTGTTGAATTGGAAATAAACACATACCGATGTTCTACCACTAGTCGTAGCGTGTTCCCATTGGACTCGTGACGCAATTACTGAAATCTCTTCGGCCGTCTGAACCAGCAGATCGCCACCTGGTGGATTACTGCAATAGGCCGTGTATCTCAATACATCTCGATGATTTCACCAGACCTCATGTGACGGCCATTGATACCGTTTAAATGAAGTAGGGATAGCATCTAGTAAGCCCCTGAGTCCAGCTCATACAGCCTGGAAGTCAGTACTTTCGTGCTCTTAATGCACTCCAACAAAGACTGATAAACGTCTTGTGAGAGCCTATTATAGTTTATCGGTTAAAAATCTCTCCTCGGCTTCTTATTTCCTTTACACTTTCATAGCAAAGTGAAGTGACTATGGTACAGTGGCATAAATCAGCAGATGACACTCTTTTATTCAGTTTGCAGTTTACTGTATATACTCAAATCTTAGCCCCATGGATGATTGAAGAATTATTCAAGTTCTGCAATGCTAAACGTTCACTGTCTATCTTTATAATCACCTCAGACCCGCCAGTACATGATCAATTGTTGTCCAGTGTCTTAAAGACAGGGTGGTTGATGAGAACTGATCCTATATTATTTCACCACGTAACAGGGCCTCATCAATGGTAATCGACGATCGTTCAGGTAATTTACTGTACCTGTGAAGCAGACTATGCAATTGAGATACTTCAGGGCATTCATTGCCTATGGAGGTTCGTCCATCAGCCTTGGACTAGATGCGCATATGTGCCCTTATTTGTGGTTCCCTTGTAATGCAGCTCCCACCCTTTCCCCATCGAAAACAAAAGGGCTCAGAAATAGATCATGTCAGATGCAGCAGTCTTCTCCAATGTGTTGAGAGGATCACCACATCCGTTTGCGCATTGCACTATCTGCGGCCAAGATTACCACCAAGGGGCCCTTGATTTATAGCTACAGAAGTGACACGGCCTTGTTCCTCCCGCGCGACTGTCCAAGCATTGTTAGCTTTTGCTCTTGGGTACTTGAAAGATGCTTGAACTCATATCACGCTGAGGTCTCCGCCTTTTGACCTTGAAGAGAGACATTTACAAATTAGATTACTGAGATGTATATACAAGTATAGATGCCGCAATCTAGCACCTCCTTCCCTGCTTTCTATAGTATGCAGAAGAACTCCAGCACCGATTACCAGATTCGTCCAACACCGGCACCGAGCTTCGTGACGAGCGGCACGAGCTTCAGCGGGGTGAGCTTGAACTTGTAGTCGGCCTTGTAGAAGTCGCCGACCTGGGTTATGTTGACACCAGCGTTGCCCCAGTCGTTCTCTGCGCGATACCGTCAGTAATAAATCTCGGGCTGTTTCCGCTTGAGTGGGAGAAGGGGGACAGCACTTACTGGCACCGAGGTTCGCATAGCCGTCGAGCTCCTCGTCGCCGCAGACGCAAGTGTTGGGCGAGTCCTCGGGGATGACCAGGCCGTAGGAGCTCAGGGCCTCGCGGGTCTTGCCGCGGAAGACGTTGCCCTCGACGAGGACCTGGTTGTCGGAGCGCGAGTGAATGGCCTGGTAGAGGAAGTCCTCGTAAAGGTTGTTGTAGACGTGCTGGCGGCCGAAGCGGCCGGCGGGGCCGCGCGTGCCCATGTTCTTCCACCAGTTGTGGTGGTAGGTGACGTGCAGCTTACCGGAGTCGATGTCGCGGAAATCGGGGTTGTTGCCGATCAGCGAGGACTTCCACTATCATGATGCGTTAGCAGGCGACAGGTAACTGATTGTTGTGTGTGCTCAACGTACGTGGTCATGGAAATAGTTCCAGCTGACGGTGATGTAGTCGGATCCACGGATGATATCAACTTGGCCGTCCTGTTTCCTTGATTAATCGTCTGGTACCATCAAGACTCTGACATTGAAGACATACGTAAGCATCAGGTCCCTGGGTGATGTCGGAGGTGAACTCGTTGTGATCAACCCAGACACGAGTAGAGTTGCGGATAGTGATGCAATCGTTGTCAACAATGTAGCTGATCTTGAGGTTCTGGAGGATAACGTTGTCGCCGTTGAAGACATCGATACCAGCACCGGTGATATGCGCCGACCAGCCAACGCCGATGAGCGACTTGTTGGAGCCGACCTTGAGACGTGCAGCTAGGGTGATGTCGCCCTTGACGCGAACGATCTTGGGGTCGTTGCCGGCAACGGCGGCGATGAGCTCGGCTGCTGTCGTGGCCACGACGGTCGGTCCGCCCTTACCGCCAGTGGTCACGCCAATGGGGTTGCTCTTGGCGAAACCCTCGACATCCCAAGAGGCAATCTTGAGATACTCGAGAGGGAAGGCAGAGGTGACGCTGGCAAAGGCCACGAAGAGGAGGCCCACGTTGAACTTCATGGTGAAAGATCGGATGGGATAGGACGAGGAGATCGGGCGGCAGAGAGACGGTGGTCGACTGTAGCTGCTGAAGAGCTTCTTTTAGCCATCAAGATGGATCGTCGTCCATGGTATTTGTACTTTTCTTCTGGCTTCCCATCCTACAGCTGTCACAACACAAGTGTCCTACAACGCCGAGAGTGTCAAGATGCTGACCAGACAAGAGAGCTTCCCCCCAATGTCGAAAGATGCGCCACTCATGCGGAGAACCCCTGCCGTGTCCATGGGCCGAGCCAATGCCATTGCTTGCCTATATTGTGGCTCCTCGTCGAGTCCCAGGAACGATCGCGCCACACTTCACCCGCCTTTTGCCTCGCGATGCCAGTGGTGGAATTTTCGTTTTTCGTTTTCCCGTTCTGGGGCCAGCGGAGCCCTGCGGGTCCGCTCGTGGCGCGTTAGCGATTGCTGTGCATTGCATGGCAGAAGGGCGCCGCGAGGAGCACTGGTTGGCTTCAGCGGAGGAGTTCATTGATCCTTGGTGATGTCAAGAAACGAGCAGATGAGGGAAAGGACCGGCTTTCCTGGGAGATGAAGGGGAGGTGGCGTCTTGGAGACGGCCTGTGAACGGTGGAAGATCAAGGGGAGCTACCATGAGCTACTGATGCCCTAGTGCAGCTTGCATGTAGTGAGGTTGTTCTCATGGATCGAACAGACGATCCAGCGCTCTCTTCCTCATAGCTTGATGCACTTAAGCACGTGGGGACTACTTTAAAAAGCCTGGGGCAGTTCCACTTTCTTTGGATGCCTGCGTCGTGGCATTTTGACTGCCTTGGGACAACAACGTTTTAGCAGTTCAAGACGGTGGTTGGCTGTTGGTACCTCAGGCCTTGCCGGATTGCCGTGAGGTCAGGTCCTGGGCCGGCTTGGATGTTGTCGGGTTGCAGATTCTGCACCATGAATCATGAAATTCGTCGAGTTTATCGCGAATAAGCTTACCAGCATTAAAGTTGCGGGAGCCCCGACCAGATGAAATGACATGTTGCAGGCTTGAGCTGGCGTGCGGGCAGAAAGGGCGGCGTATCGGCATCCTTGATTCCGCGGCGAGCCCTAAAGAGATTGGAGGCGCCCGCCCGATTTCGGACTCTGCGCCCTACTGATTTGGGCTCGGCTACCACGGGCTTGGCATGGGGGAGCCCTGTTCATGTCGGAGACCTCAGCAGTGAAATGCAGGCGACGCAGGCATGGTCTTTGGGCGGGCTACTAGGCCAGACAAGGAGTCTATGAGCCGTCCAAGAATACTGAAGCAGTCTGTCTGTCAGCCGAAATGACCGTCCCGAAAGGGGCGAATTGACCACTGCTCTACGTGCGCCGCCATATCTATTTCAACAACAAGGTGCTTTGAAACGCTAGCATCACCTCAAGAGGTATGCAGTCCGTCGCTGGCTCTTGATAAGCACAGAAAAGGCACACGAAAAAATGTGATTAGACGTACCTTCATTACTTTCGTCGACGGCGGGGTATGGTTGACAGCCGCTCTAGATGCACAGAGCAGTCTTCAGGTTCTTGATTGTCTATGAAGTAGCAGAATTGTCAAGATCCTGAGGTGGGGCTTCAAAAGAATTGTAATAGACTTAGTTTCAGCACCTCTCGATTGTCGAGATGATAGCAAAATAAGCGCCTCCTCTTTGGTATGCTCCGATGCAACTTGCGCGGGACCTTCTGGGTGTGCGTGATGGGAGGCACTTCCATGCGGGGCTCAATAGCTGTAGTCTTTCGAGCGATGACTCGGGACGCATCGTGGGGTTTTCCAGGGAGCTGGGATGCTTGATTTTCGGTAGATCGGCAGGCTTCACATTCTGTTGAGCGACGTCGCTAATTATCCTGTAATTTTAGGGACTTGGCAGACCACATACCCAAATCGGCCACGACGTTCATGACGTCTACAAGACTCTGAAGAAGTATGATCCATATATCAGAAAAGACTCAGTTCACGTAGCATACTTGGTGGCTCTTTCCCAAAGCGTCCCTCGATTCACAGAGTCGTGTATCTGTATGCAGTGAGCTAGAACTAAGATAACCGATTCAGCTGTCATCAAAAGATTTACGCCCGATCGGAAAACGATCAGGCTTAGCTTACCTCTATCATCACCATGAACTCTAGCAATTTACAAAAAAAAAAAAAAAAAAGAAAAGACAGTCGTCCATGGGAGATCCGGATAGCTCATTCTGTTGCGCAAAACTGAGCAATCCAATTTTCCAGCCCCATTAACAAAGTAATCATGCAAAGCGCCCCTGCCAGAGTAACAACTTACTATCGAATAGAAAATCTATAAGATTGGTTTTGCCAGGACGCCTCTACGGAGCCATGGAACAGAGTGCTAGTTAGGGGCTAAGGACTACGAGATCGTGTACATAAGGGTTGCGACGAGCCGTACAAGCTGCGGAGGGCAAGAATTACGATGTGTACTTCCCCCATACTTATTATCTGTTGCGTGCGGACTTGATTTGAAAGACCTTTTACTTTGCACAACCTCATGCTTTGACATATTTTCCGTTAAGAGTTTCACGCAATATCCCCCGTGTTACCTGTTTCGATAGCCAACCCCCCCCCCCCCCCCCCCCCCCCAAGCGCCCCCCACGCCTGAGCAGCCAGCTGACCTCTTGCTTCCACAATTTCCTCTCTCAACTCATTGCAATTTGCCTTGAGATTGATGGCTCATTCACAAAGTCCACCAGAGCGGAGTGGGTGGCGAAGAAAGCCCCCTTGGGCTTGTACTCCTCGTCGAACATCAACGGCTTCGCGCCCTCGACCCACGTGAAAGCGTGCTTATCTGTGAAGCCCCAGAAGCTGATATCGGTAATGCCGGAGTCCAAGATGTCCTCCATGACAGATCCGTAGATCTCCGTCACGAGGGTGGTGTTGAGTGAGTGGACGTCCATCTCTGCAACTGTGACCTCAAGCCCGAGGCTAGTGTACGAGTCAACAATCTCCCGAATCACGCCCGGCTCAGGACCGACCTCGGTCAGGTGCATCTGTAGCGCAACGCCGTGAATGGGCACGCTGTCCGCCACGAGGCCGGAGACGACCTTGTAGAACTCCTGGCGCTTGGCGGGGATCGTTTCCACTAGGTTCTCGTTGATAAAAAGCTTGGCGTTCGGGTCCGCGGCGTGGGCGATGCGGAAGGCTTCAGCGATGTAGCCAGGTCCAAGCACCTTGAAAAAATGGACTTGCGGATTCAAACCGCCGCCCATTGTCATCATGCCTTCAGTGACCACGTCCCAGCGATCCATTTTTCCACGGTAGCGGTGCATGAGGGCTTCAAAATGCCGCGTCATGATCGCGCGGAGGGCATCCGGGTCGGTGATTGCCGTGACGTAATCCGGATTGCAACAGCTTGAGATGAGGCCGTGGCCTTTAACGACCATGCCGTTCGCTTCAGCAAAGTCGACAAGGCGGTCGAGTAACGGCCAGTCGTAGTTTCCAATGGTTGGGGAGATAAAATTCCATTTCATTTCATTTTCGGGGGACAGGCTGTTGAATTGCTTGGCCAGGATGGCCGCGAACTGAGGTTCGTCGAGGTAAGATGGGTTGATCGCCCCGGAACCGATGAGGATGTCTTTCTTGGCGGCTTCTGCCCTGAGTGTTGAGGCTGTTTCGCAGACAACACCTTGGACTACGCTGGTGACCAGGAAACCAACGAAGAGAGACTTCATGCCAAAGGAAGACATGATCTCGAAGAGCATATGTTGTTGATGGCTATTTCGAAAGGTGTAGCTGTAGTTGTGTTGCCTGTATCTGTGGAAAAGTAACAGCGGCCACCAGTACCTTATTTATACGTGTCTCAGGACGTTCAGGTAAACGTTGGCATAAGTCCCCGAAGGCCCTGCGAGTCCAAGAACTTGATGCGACGATGACGAGCATTGTGACTATGGTAGGACGAGTCAAGAGCTTCGTTAATCGTCATCTCGACGCCCACCAATAACCACGGATGTGCACCCACCTTGGGTCGCAGCCAGGGCAACCCTCGGACTTTCAATTTGATCATGCTCAGTCAAATGCCTTTTTTAGTTCGATTGTTTCGTAAGTAAACGTCTCTCATGATGCCGGTGGCGTTGAGATATGCGCATGCTTTTTTACTACCGTTGTGTAAAACACCTTTGCCCGCTGGGCGTTGCTTGTTCGTCGAGAATATTGCTCGTTTAGCCGTCGTTGCCATGGCTCGTACCTCGTTTCCTCTCAGCTCCACCCCTTTCACAATTACGAACGGATCTCCACGAGGCACTTAACGAGCTTGACGAGGTTCAGTGACATAATCACTTTGGACCACCAATTGGCAAAAATCCACAATGGCCAGACGCCACCTCGCGTCGGCGACAGTTCGCTATGCCGTATACGAGGGATACGAGGTGAAGGTTACTGTGAGGGCTTTCGTACATAGGTAGCTGCTTGAGTCATGGAGATGGGACTAGGAACAGGCACACACCTCAGACTCGCTTGGACAAACTCTGTGGGGCAGCGATGTTGAGTGCGTCAATCAGCGCGGGGATGGATGGACAGCGTGCTTTGATCACGTGGCTAACGGCCAGCGCTCGTCGAGCTGACGACTACGCGAAGCCTGTTCAGGCCTTAAGTCAGACCTTTGTAAGAGCCCGAGAATACGGGTCTTGGAAGATGAGCCGGGGGGGCTTACATTTCAGGGAGTACATATCTGAGGGCGACAGGCCCTCCTAGGTATAGATGGCTACCTAGTATAAAGAGATGCTTTAACCCCATACCCAACTATTAATAACGATTAGCACCTGTGGAAGGTTCTTTGCACGTCCGACTGACTTGATAGAGACTCAAGCTGATTGGACTTGAGTATGTAACGTGTCGCCTTGTATGCCTGCCTCGTTCTGAATCGGGTATCCCCGTGATTTACAGACAGCAAGTCCACAACATTACACCAAAGGTATCTCTACCCCAACATCATCGATGCAACAAACCGAGAGAGAATCGGCAATCAACTTGTTCTCAGTTTGTAGGCTGGCCAAACCAGTTGCAAATTGAAAGTCAACTCTACCTTCACCACATCTGCATGTATGCGTCCACGTCACAGCCGATGTCGCGTCGGTCCGACATGTCGAGATCGGCATTACAAGTCTGATAAGAAGCTTTAGCACCCGTGGGACGCTCGGTATTATGGGCTGCACTGCGCTATCAACGATTAGCAGCGTATGATATGCGTAGCATCCTGCAAGGCTAAATTTGGTCCTCGAGGTGCAGGGCGTTGGCATTGTCATTACGAAAAGCGGTCGAGCTTTACGACGGCTACCGTGACACCTGCTGAAGTTGTGGTTTTCTCCCTAAACTCGCTCATCACGATTCTGTGCCTAATCCATAACGCTTAGATCTGAACGATTCCTCATCATCCAGGATTGATTTGTGAAGTGTGCGTCATGTCGTCATGTCGCTGAAATACCCCTCGATCCTTGTTGATGGCTTCTCAAGCTGAGCTTGGGCCAGTGAAGGGTCTCAAGACTCCGCAAGCTTCCGTTTGAACAACCAACCTTCTGCGAAGACGACGGCATCGCTATTACTCTCGGTGGCTTCGATTTGCAGGGGCGCGCCCACTCAGTGTCGTGCCACTGCCGGGATGGACCGAGCGAGATGCAATCAACCACTGGCTGTCGATCCCCAGATCGCCGTTGAATGGCGTCGGCCAGCGCTTGGCCCGTTTGAGATTGGGGTGTGGACGTTCGCCACGATGATTCGGTCGCTCAGCATTCAACACTCGCGGAAACTTTCGGTCCAGCACCAATTTGCGCGACCTTAGGTCGTCAATACGAATTGTGATTGGACGAGAGACCCGGCCTTGGTATCGCTGCGGTTTTGGATGCGGCTTGATCTCGCTGGAATCTAGGTTTAGGCCTAGCCGTGACGCCAATCGGCCGTCCTTGGGGAAGCTGGGGGTGGGTGGCCCGGGGGGGAGCCAGCTATGCGGCTTGTCTCCAAGGCGATCCGGGGAAAGGTCTAACTGGCCTGGATGTTGCATTTCTTTACATCGTTGGTGTGAGGCACAGGAACATGTGCTTGCATCAACTTTCCTCTGGTATAAGCTGGAGCTCTCCAGTCCTCGCTTTGTATAAAGACTCCGACTTGTTAATGCACTTGTTTCCAGTTTGATCATCAAGTTCACCTCACATCTTGGGAATACTCCCCTCATCTTTGACCGAAGCAAGTCTTTACGTTCAATTCATCACACAAAACCTCATCTGGTAGTTGACCAACATGGCGACTCAGACCACTTTAGACGTGGCACACGACGATCGCAAACGATCAATCCACGTCGACGCCGAGGCCTTGCGTCGTATGTCCATCAAAAATCCCAATCTTGAGGCCGTCAGCCATGAAGCACAAAACGCAACCAACGCCGAACACGAGCTGGGACTCCGTCAGTCTTTGAAGTTATACCCCAAGGCTATCGCCTGGTCCATATTCCTATCAACATGTGTCGTCATGGAAGGCTTTGACATCACGCTCATCACGGGCCTTTTCGCGTACCCTGCCTTCCAGCGAAAGTTTGGCGTTGAACAGCCTAACGGCTCGTTTGAACTGACGGCGGCCTGGCAGTCCGGCTTGACAAACGGCATGCTTGTGGGTCAGATTCTTGGTCTCTTCATCAACGGTATCGTTGCTGAGCGCCTCGGATACCGCTACACACTTGTCGGCTCCCTTGGCTTGGTAGCCGCCTTCATTTTCATCATCTTCTTCGCCGAAACTCTTGTTCAACTCCTGATCGGAGAGATCCTCATCGGCGTCCCTTGGGGTGCATTTCAGACCCTGACCGTCACTTACGCTTCGGAGGTCTGCCCCATCCATCTGCGCGCTTATATGACGACATATGTCAACCTCTGCTGGGTGATCGGTCAGTTCATTGCCAGTGGTGTCCTACGCGCCATGGTTGAACGCGACGACAAGTGGGGCTACAAAATCCCTTTCGCCTTGCAGTGGATCTGGCCTGTCCCTTTGGCTATCGGCATCTGGTACGCCCCCGAATCGCCGTGGTGGCTCGTCCGTAAGGGTCGTCTCGAGGATGCAAAGCGATCTGTTCTTCGACTTACGAGCCGTAACGCTAACCCCGATTTCAACGCCGATGAGAGCGTGTCCATGATGGTTCATACCAATGAGCTCGAGAAGGCAGTCTCCGAGGGCACGTCCTATCTCGACTGCTTCAAGGGTATCGACCTGAGGAGAACCGAGATTGTATGCGCCTCATGGGGTGTACAAACGCTTTGCGGCAGTACATTCATGGGATACTCGACATATTTCTACCAACAGGCCGGTCTTGCTGTTGAGGCTTCGTTCAGCATGTCTCTTGGTCAGTACGCCCTCGGTGCCGTTGGCACCCTTTCGTCATGGTTTCTCATGAGGTGGTTTGGACGTCGCACACTATACCTCAGTGGGCAACTGATCATGGTCATACTACTCATGACCATCGGTTTCGCCTCCCTCGCCTCGCGAGACAACGCATCGGCCCAATGGGCCATCGGCAGTCTGCTCCTGGTCTATACCCTGACGTATAATTGCACCGTTGGCCCCATCTGCTATTCTCTTGTTTCAGAGCTTTCGTCGACACGACTCAAGACCAAGACAGTTGTGCTCGCGAGGAACGCATACAATATCCTGGGCATCACGACCAATGTGCTCACCCCCCGCATGTTGAACCCATCGGCGTGGAACTGGGGTGCCAAGGCTGGCTTCTTCTGGGCCGACACCTGTGCGCTTTGCTTCACTTGGACATACTTCCGTCTGCCTGAGCCCAAGGGCCGAACCTATGGCGAGTTGGATATCCTCTTCGAGCAGAGGATTTCGGCTCGCAAATTCAAGAGTACAAAGGTTGAAGAACTCGAGACGAGGAATGTGCACGTGTCAGAGAAGGAAGCCGACCTTGAGACGGTTGAAGTGGAAAGGGTGGCTTCTGTTTGAGGAGCTGATCAGCAGAGGAAAGTCTGACATGAAGTTGTCCGTCAGAAGACCGCAAGACCGCTTGATAGAGTTGAAACCATAACAGCGAATACAAGAAATGCATGATATGTCGCAGACACAGAGCCCAACTGGTGAAATGAATGCCCAGCTCGGTGCTTGTCTCAAGAACATAATGTTCCCTTTGAGTTAGGCCTGAGGTGTGACCCCTCTCCCACAACCCTTGGCTCAAGCGTGACCAAACAGCACCCCCATCACCCTCGAGATACTTTACCAATGCTGCAGGATTTCCTCAATACTTCCAAGATCGTCGCTCACAAGGAATTCGCACTTTCTCGTCGGCATCACATGCGTTTGACTTGAATCCTCCAGCGTAGTCATGTCCAGAGGGGGGGGCTACGCCTTCTCCGCATTTCTTCAACGGCCAAATGCTACCCTCCATCTTCTTTTCGACTGCCGAGTCCGGGGAACCCAGTCACTTTGCCCCTTGACCTCACAAAAATGGTTACAACAACAACCTTCCCCTCACTTTGCCGCAAAATCACATTGGCGAATACGACTTAGCACGGACTCACTTCTGTAAAAGGCCAAACCTGCACAGCAGCACTACATCACGTCTGAGCCATTCACCTGCGCGGTGGAATCTCGAGTCCGGGAAGTCGGCCGTGGTGGCGGCGGAGATGCTACTCTGTGGCCAGGACAATAGGTTAGGCACACGGCGTTCCCCCGCTTCGGGCTGGACTCGTCCACGGCGGCGACGATCAAAGCGCGTGCATGCTGACTCTCACTTGCGGCCGAGTAGGATCAATACTATGCGAGGCGCCATACACAGGGATGATGGAATCACGACATCTGTTTTTGCCTCTGTTGCCATCCGAGGCAGCACGTGGAATCGAGTTCAATCAAAGATGCCAAAGATCTGGTCGGAGACCAGAAGTTCCTTGAGGTCCCATAGGTTCTGACCTGGGTATAAATAAAGGCAAGCCCTGGTACCAAAAGCACAACAAATCACCAGCAGCATCATCTTCACACTCAGTTGACAACTTCACAAAACAAACTCTCTTCAAGACACCTCACCGCCAAAATGCGCTTTTCCTCAATCTTTGTCCCCGTTGCGACCCTTGCGGGCCTCATCACCCAGGTCTCGGCCCAGCTTGCGCCCATCCAGGCTGCCCTGGTGGTCATTGAAGACAGCGTTGACGCCTACGGCGCCGCGTTCACCGCTGGCACGGCGGCCGGCATCCAGTCAGCCGACGATAACCTCCTGGCATCTATCAACGCGGCCATCCCCGTCGTCAACGCGAGCCCCAACCTCAGCCTCTTCGACGCCATCAGCCTCGCCACATCCATTCGCTCCGTCCAGACCGCTGTCGATGCTGCCTTTGACATTGCCACAGCCCAGAAGCCCGCCGTCGACGCCCTCGGCATCACGGCCGACGTTCTTGCCGGCATTCAGGCCCAGCGTGCTGCTGTCGCGACCCTCGGCGCCGCTCTCGTCTCCAAGGTCCCAAGCATCGTCCAGGGCACTGCCCAAGTCTACGTCAACGACATCCTAGCCATTCTCGATAACGCTATTGCCATCTACTCTGCCTAAGTAGTTCGCTTTGCCTGATCAGCCAGTACCAGTCTCAGGCTCAAGTTCAAAGGGTATACGGTGCTAATCAGAACGGTTGGTTGGGTTTGAGGCTCTCGTGGTCTCCTGTGGTATCACTGATTTCTATGAACTATGATACTTGTGCGTACTGTGCTATAACACCAGATAATTGCCAATACATATCAGTTTCTGGGTATGCTATTTCCGCCAGGGCTGTTTCGTGGAACTTGACGCGATGCCCTATGCTTCGACACGTCCGTGTGCAGCTCAGTCTGTGGAGGAACAGGTGTTTGTGCCACTATAACGGCAGACGTCAGCAATACTACTAAGCTAGCGCTCTTCGAAAAAAGCAGCCGTGGTAGTCCCGATGTAGAAGAGTAGTCCTACGTTACATGTAGTTCCTCTTCCGCTTAGGTCTGCTCTATCTTGACCGATATTGTAGTCTCTGCAGCGTCAAGCGAAGCGCGCCCACAGCCATAGTGCCGGTTCCGCTTAATGTACCAGCTAGTCAGCTAGTCTCTGCGACACCAAGTCTGTTCGCCGTCATGGAGCACAGCCTGGGCAGCAGCAGCAATATCATCTTGTCAGTCCATCATTCACCTACTAGAACATGGTAACAGCTTCAACGCACGATACCTGGAGTCAATCTATGACTCAGTCAATCTTACTACGTTATACGAATATACACCGTTTTTCTGGTCTATGGATCCTTAAGACCATAACTAGGTCACGATAAAAGATTTAGAAAGCCAGTAGATGGCGCAGGTGTAGTCTCAAGGAGGCGGAATGAATGTTGTGTTAAGTGGACATTTGACTAAGGGTCGCGATGTAAAGGAGCCGAACCAAAATGGTTCATTGTGAAGAATCGCCTCCGCAAATGAACTTCCTCTGAGATGATAGCATACATTGGCACTTCGAATCCTCTGGGCGGCCTTTCGAGATCCAAATAGATACCCAGGCACACAATGTTCCGAAACAACCATCCAGACGCGAACAGCACACTTCTGCGTGCCCATTAGATCTGATCACGCCCATGTAATGTTTTCACAGGCACGATGCCGATGTCGCGCTTAAACCTGTCTAACCACTCTGGATTGTCCGCGGCAGTTATATTCCAGGGGTCGCCACTGGCACATGTCAGTGTCTTCTTTTACGCAACAACCCTCAAATTGCAAGGCAGAAGGGGGCTTTATCGCAACTTACTCTTCATAGAGCAACAAACGAGCCTGATGTTGGATCTCTCCATCGGACGGGATGTGCCCATGCCCAGCGGGGTTCTCAGGCGAC
The DNA here is from genome assembly GCF_003724135.2 of Verticillium nonalfalfae. Lineage (NCBI taxonomy): Eukaryota > Fungi > Ascomycota > Sordariomycetes > Glomerellales > Plectosphaerellaceae > Verticillium > Verticillium nonalfalfae. Next base: position 284,969 of record NW_021167237.1, on the reverse strand, counting down.
ATTGTAGCTGTGGCCCAGCGTTTCAGCTCAACATCAAACCACCGGTGGTAATTTGCGTCGTTGAGAACATAGAATCCAAAGTCCAGGATAGAGTGCTGCATATCAGATGTAGGACAGGCCATATCTTGAACATCATTGCGGCCGGCATTCGATGCCATTGGGAAGTCCGAGGCCATGGCGCCAACATTTGCTATCTGTAGCGATGCATAGTTGTTCTGGGCCCCTAAATCGGGCTCAACCCCACCGAGATTTGACATCAAGAGGCGAGCGCCGATAGTGGGATCACTATGACCCTGAACTGGTGTCCAGTTCATGTTCATCGGGGCAGACTGAGATATCGATGGTAGTGACTGTGAAGTGTGTAATTCTGCCATCGGCACATTGTTCCGATGCTTGAAAGAGCCGATCCAGTCGGTCGAAGTCGTCACCATCTTGGCAAACCAGTTCGTGACAAAGTCGGGCGTCTTCGTCTCCATTTGCTCCTCTGCCATCACGATGATTCTATACGCCTCGGCCTGAAGGTCGCTGTCCTCGGGAACCAATGCCCGTTCCCTCCAGGACCGTTGGAAAAAGTCCGTCAGCGACTCTTCCAAGGGACATGATTCAAATAGCGTGCTCTTGCCGTTGATGCGCAGGATGGCAAGCCTGCTCTCGGCCTGCGATAGCAACGGGCCGAACCTGGCTTGCTTAGCTACCTCGTCATCGAAAGTGATGAGATCTCTCAGCCATGACATTGCTCCGAGTCCCTGGCAGCCCAGACTTCCGGTCAGAGCTTCCGAGGCAAAAATAACACGACAGGCCTGCAGGCGCAGATCGTGGTTGGAGGGTAAGTCTTTGCGCTGGTCAAAGTGTCGATGTAGGAAGAAGGCGAGTTCGAGACTGATCAGCTCGTACGCGCTTCTGGGAGAACTGGGTGCTCGTCCACTTGCCATGAACGGGAACGGAGACTTGCGGTCGTAGTCAATGACATCTAGCTTGGTCAGCACGCAACAAGCCGCGGCCGCCGAGTCTTCACAGCGAGACGGGAAAGGTCTCACATGGTGGCATAAAACTCTCAACAGTAGTCAGAATGTGCTCCTCGAAGCCCCAGTCCCCGGACCAATTTGCCATAGTGTGTCCGAGTTTGAAATGGTCAGCCAGGTGGTGTTCTCGGTCACGCCAGGTCTCCAGGGTGATGTCGCAGAATCCACATCGAGAGCGGATCTTGAGACTGGGGGCTTTCCAGGCCTCTATGACCCATGCTACTCCCTCCACGTCGTGGACCAGCCGCAGGTGTTGTTTTAGATGGTCTTTACGATTGAAAGTCTTCTGCTGGCAGGTGTCCGGGTTGTGGGTAGCGACATGCTCGCTCGTCGGTTCCGTCCGCCCACAGTACACGCAGCAGGGTTCGCCTGTGCTAGGGTTGACTTCGATAGGCCCGCGAGGACTGCATAACCATCTCTCGATGGGAACGTGAAGGGACTTTTCGTGTCTCGACCAGTCGTATTTTGTCCTGAACGTTTCAGTGCAAAAGGTGCATTGAAACCGACCGTCGGGCAGGAATAGCGACGTTTTGACAGCGTCGCGGCCAGGTCGCCCCCGTCTGGACCTTCTGCGGCCCCGGATAGCCTTTGTATTGAAGCCAGCGGAGCTATGAGAGCTACCGGATCTGTTCATCGACGAACTACGGCTGCCGGCTGAAGTGTCGTCGTTTGCTGGCGGTGCCGAGGCGTCGTCGAAGCTGGAATCGCCAGACCCATCGAATTCCCCTTAAGACATTGAGTATGTTCCATTCTGTTGGCAGCTAACGATGCGGGGAGACTAAAGTACGTACCTCGGTGCAGAAACGTCGGGTTTCTTGAGGCCATTGCTCGCGCAATGTCTCTGGCAAGGGCTGGCTCGTCTTCCGGAGGCGAGTCGACCCAGCGCTCCATTGGACTCATGTCCCGCGCTTCTCTGCCTCTATGAGATATGGGTATGGGCGTAGCAGGTCTCATAGGAGTTCGCGTGCCGTCGCCAGGAGACCTCCAGACGGATGAAGAAGAGCTATCCGGCAACCTGCGTCGCCGACGCGCGTTGGCGAACCACGTCTTAATTTGGACCTTGGACAGGCCGGTAAAACGCTGCAGCATCTCATTGTCCTCTCGATTCGGGAACGGATGGTCTTTGTGAGTGTCCAGCCATTGCCGCAAGACGCGGGCGGATTCCGTTGAGAATCTCGTGCCGACTTTAGGCGGCACGGAGGGCGCTGACGGCGCGACAGACTCGGACACGGAACCGTTGCTGCTACAGGAGCTTTGTGCGGTGTAGATGGGCAAGGCGGCTGTGGAACTCTGCTTGGGCCTGATAACAGATGGACGCATGTTGCCGGGGCTGTCTCCTAGAGGGGTCAGAACCCCGGGAACGGTGCTCGAGGGGTCATGAACATTGCTTCTGCCTTCGAGCAACCGGTTTGTGTCGTGAGGATCGACATGCGCACCCACTGTGGACACGGAGTCAGCGGGCTCGTTGCGATGGTCAAAGCCCTCCAGAGTCGTTGCGTCCATGATCCCGCTCGTCAATAGCGAATCTCGATATTTTCAGACGAGGACAGGTCGTTTGGTGTCGAGGGATCGATCGCGTTGATCGATGGTGGAAGCATCCGCCGAAGTCATGACTCAAGATTCCTTGGTGGTTCGGTTCTCGCCAGCCAGTCAGGATGCAGCCTGCGTTGTCGAACACGCCTTTTTTGGCCCGACGGGTTGGAGTCCACAGCTCCTTGGCGGAATGCGGTGATGCTGCTAATTGCGGCGATGCTCCTAACAGCGCCTGTTGTGGAACTCGTCCCTCCAGCAAGGCGTGGTTGACTACATTCGCCTCATCACTCGAGAGAAAATTGCTTCATACAAATATGGCTTCATCCTCGCTCTCGCGGTCGTGGACTGTCATTTGTGCCCGCTGCAACGACGTTTCATCGGTTGCCATCCCGCGCTGAAATTTCCTACGGCGAACATGTCGGATCCGAAGCACAGCAGAGCGCTGGAAGCCCCCCTTTGCGCAGCAGATGTAGCATCAAGCACCAGCGATGTGGAGGCTGCACGCGACGACGACGACGGCGGCACTACCACCGACCATTCAGATGCCGGGGTCGCCGACCTCGGGCGGCTACCATGGGTTTGCGTCGCGGGATCAGGCATGTTCTTGATCTGCACTTATGGTGAGTGGGCATCTCAGAAGACCACTTGCGTTCTGTACTGACGGACAGCAGGCTTCATGCAAGCCATTGGCACCATCCAGTCGTACTTGCAGCTGAACCAGCTCAACGACTACACGACCCGAGACGTCGGATGGATCATCGGTGTCTACACGTCGCTGAGCCTGCTCCTCGTGTTGGTCATGGGCCCCGTCATGGATCACTACGGACCGGGTCTCATGGCACCCGCGGCGGCTGTGCTGAACATTGCCATGTTCTTCCTCCTCGCCGAGTGCGAGCAGTACTGGCAGTTCATGCTCGTCCTGGGTCTCCTCGGCGGCATCGGCGCCGCCGCCACCGCGACCGTGGCCGTCTCGACTATCAGCAAGCTATTTACCCATCGACACGGAGCCGCAATGGGCTGCGCATTTTCCGCGTCATGCCTCGGAGGCGTGTTCTTTCCCCTGATCCTGCAAAAAATCTTCCCGACGTGGGGTTGGGTCTGGTCGATCCGAACCCTGGCCTTCATCGTCACAGCTCTCATGGTGACCGGCTGCCTGTGCCTGCTTCCGGCGGCCAGACTCATCCGACAGGCAGAGGCAAGCTCAGTCGCGGGGAAAAAGGCAACGTCGGTGCTCCCCAACTTCAAGCCGTTCCGGTCTCTCCCGTTCAGCTTCACCGCCATCGGCTTCTTCCTTCTCGAGTTTGCCATGTTTGGCATCAACGGGCTGCTTCCCACCTTTGCCATCCGGGCCGGGTTCGCGGAGAATGCCGGCTACACCTTGATCGCTCTGACCAACGGCTTCTCGCTGCTGGGGCGTCTGCTGCCCGGCATCGTGGCGGATTACATCGGCGCCTTCAACGTCCTCCTCATCATGGTCCCCTTTACCTCCATCTTCACGGCGGCGCTGTTTATTCCGCTCACCAACAGCGCTGTCGGGCCTTTCTACGCCTTTGCCTGCTTCTGGGGCTTTGGGTCAGGCTCTTGGCTCTCCATCATCCCTTGTAGGTGTCGACGCGCAGCCTCCAAGAACCAGTGGCGCCATGTTAACAATCCGACAGTGTGCATAGCCAAGACTTGTTCTCCTACAAACTTTGGCAGATACTATGGTCAGTTCACCGCTCCCCTACTCCTGATACGCATCTGACCATGGACAGGAACGGCCACATCAATGGTCAGCATCGCCGCTTTGACAAGCATTTCCGCCGCAGGTCAGGTTCTGGAGACTTTCGGCCACAAGGCAGCGTCCGGCCTTTTCCTGGCCGTGGTTGTGCTTGGTGGCATCAGCATGTACATTGCCAAGTCGATGCTGGTGGGAAGCTTCGTCAAGGTAACCGCGAGGCTCTAATATGGCGAAGACGCATCGGGCATAAAAGAAAATAGATAATAGAGTACAAAGTGTCGCGACTTTCCATCCACAGACCCAACGTGACGTCCCGAACCCTATACCTTTTTAAAAGCAACACAGACATCTCTCGCAACGACACACGCTTCGGCTTATAAGCCCGTCACTTCGGTGAAGCTTTAGAATACCATTCAAAGGACACTCCGTCACCTGTGGCTCGGGCATGCCAAGGGCGTGTCTTACGGGTAGATCATGGGCGGAGATCAGCCCTGCGGCGGAAATAGATATTGCCAAGGGCATGCTGACGGTGGCTGCGGGACGAGAGATGTATTGATGAATTGATCTGGAAGGTATTCGAGAGCCGTGGGGGCGGAACCGAGCTTCGCTGCGGAACAATACGCCGTGCCTGTGTGTAAAGGCCCATCTGCCGCTTGTTGCCAGGTCATGCAGGGTATGTAGTTCTTGTTAAGAGCTGCTTATCTGGCTGCAATCGACCATACTGGCAACGAAATCGGCATCATCCCAAGTGGGATCTTTGACATGACAGCAGGCGAAATTCTTTGGAGTTTAGCCGAATTTAGCTTACGGTATTGAGAAATGGAACAGCTGAGAGCTTCAACATAGAATTTTCTCGGCATAGGGTGAGAGAAATTGCTCACAAGTGATGCTCCGATAAGCTTTCTATCAGCACGAGTTCTCATAAACAACAAGCACTACATGATTATTCAGAAGAAGCTCGAGGTCATTGGCACAGAGCCCTCGGGGCTTGAACTTCAACATCTTGTGCCCATGAGGAACCAAATCAATGACTTGTAGACGGCGGAACCGTCTCCACCGGGTAACCGAGCGCCTCCCTCAAAGAACAGCAAAAGCACCACCCACGACACCAATCATGAGCGCTCCCGCAGCAGCGAGCCCAACCTTCCCAGCAGCATCATTGGACTGTCCGCCGCCGCCGCCATTGCTGCTTCCGCTGCTGCTCCCATCTCCCCCATCACCCCCTGAAGCCCCCGTAGCCTTGGCATCCGTGCCAAAGGCAATGGTCCCCGTGCAGGGCCCCGCAGAGCTCGAGTAATCGGCCGGGCATTTTTCGAGGGCGCTGGCCAGGTCGTTCTTGTTGTCGCTGTACCACTGCAAAACGTCACTCTGGTAGGACGACCAGTCGTCGGCTAGGCTACCGGGGACGAGTGTCTGCCAGGCGCAGGCGTCCGTAATGACGCCCGTGGCTGTCATGTAGTAGTCCGTGATGATGTCCTGGATCTCGGGCGGGGGCATGGGCGCATCGGCGGCGACCTCGAGGAGGGCCCCGAGGCAGTCGCCCGAGTCACCGAGGATCGAAGTATCGGTCTGACGGGGGAGAAGGGGGAGGTGGGCGACGGCTGTTGCTGTGGCCGTAAGGAGGCCGAGGACCAGCGTGTGGGAAAGCATGTTGAGAGAAGTGACGCTACGTGGGAGAGACCGGCTTGTTTCAGGAGGTGTATTGCTGCTGCTTTCGCACGTCAACATAAGTGATACCAGACTTTCTCAGCGGCGTTATATACTAGTCGCGGTCCTCATATCCATCTCAGTGTCTCGAGGCCGCTACGAGCCTGTCTGCCTGTGGCTGATGAGTTCGGTCCAATCTTATCCCGTACAAGCTGTTCTTGAACAGAAGCAATCCAGATAGACTTTCTCATTTCAGCCCTACGCTGTCTTTCGAAATTCAGCCGTTGAAATCAAATGCTGGCGGTCGACGTTCGTGCGATACTGTTGGTCTGACGAGCCATCAGCGCGATGCCCTAGTGGAGTCCAATTGTGGCAGCGATGACAAGTCAGAGCCTGCATGTGACACCGTGATAACAGACAGGCTGCCCATTCAGTAGACTCAAATTTGCAGGTGTCTAAAGATACACACGGCTGAAAGGTTGTGGCTTTCTGTGGTTCTCGTCGTTGATCATATGCTGAACCAGCGCAACCGCACCCACCGGCAATAAGGTTTTTAAGACGGAGACATGACACGGCCAGCTTAACCAAAAAGGAAGTGACCATTTCTCCCCGGCCAAGAGCAGAGACGTTATCATGGTGGTAGGCAGAACAATCACAGCAGCGAGTTCAGCCGCAGGACGGGCGAGTTAATGACTTGCTAGGGCTGAAGCGTGGCTGCTGATGCAGCCCCGTGGTTGGCGCCGTGCTTAGGTACGGAGGCGATGCACCACCATGGCGGCATGCACGTAGTCGGAAATGTGACAGCCACGGGACTGCTGCTTATGAGACATGAAATGAGAAGCAATAGCCATGATGGGTGCAGATGCAAGCCTTATTAGCGCTGCTAGAGAGGAAGAGATACCGTTGTTAGATTGTCAACGAACCAGTACTGGACTTATTCCGCTGACCCTGGTCCAAGGCGGCTAGCATGTTGAGCAGAAACGGCGAAAACGCCTTCGTCTCAACTTCGAACCCCTGATGGTGTCCAGGAACGTCCCAACGCAGGCATTCCAACACCTCTGCCAGCGCATAGGTAGCCCTCGCAAAGAAGGCGTCGCCGCTCCTCTCGCCCCGCATGATGCCGATGCTCGTGGCGTTTCTTCTGATGCGATGCAGGTTCGGAAGATACGAGGCGATGACAATGAACTCGTTGTTCCAAAAGTTGGCCACATTGTGGCGCGGAGGGGGCACCGTCTTGGGTACGCCCTCGGCGTCGTACCCGTTGGCACCAAAGTACACATCCCACTTGGCACTAGCAGCTTCCCAGCCCTCTTCCTCCTTGAGGCGGTAGAAGTCCATGACCCACTCCCAAATTTCGTTAGCATCAGGCATGATCAGGGCCGTGGCAGTTTCGTGGATGATGAGGTGTTCTACTCGCTCGGGGAAGTCGTGTGCGAACTGCAAGCCGATGAGACCCCCCAGGGAGCTGCCGAAAATGGTGGACTTCTCATGGCCAAGCGCCTGCATGACAGCCAGTAGGTCGCGAGCCTGCTGGGGCGGGCTGATGAGACGGGGATTGGGGGACTGGCTGGCAGACATCTGGCGACGGTCGTATGTGGCACACGTAAAACGATCGGATAGGGCGGCCATGATGTTGTTGAACTGCCGGCCGTGACCGTTGCCGCCAGCGACGAAGACGAGCAGGGGGCCGGAGCCTAGATACCAGTAGTGGATGCCGCAGTCCTCCGTGTTGACGGTGGCGTAAGTGGGATTGAAGGTCATGGCGGCGACGCTTCGACTCTCCCGGAGATGTTGAAGTGGGAGAAGGAGAACTTAGAAGTTGGACGGTGATGGTTTGGCGCCTGAAGTGGCAGACAAAAGAGAACAGCTTTCCCCAGCGTGCTCGTCTTTTATGGCACGTAGGCAGGCGGGGTCGTCGTGGAAGGACTGACACATGGCCGCCCGACGACCCGGTCAGCAGTTTGCTTTCAGGCCATGCGATGCGCGGATTGGGATGATAGCCAGTCTGCGTGGTACTTTCGGAGGCTGGTTCTCGCAGTTGCTCAGTAGCTGCAGGCAGCCATCTGCGTCGATCATTTGTCTGGGGAATACAACGCTGTGCTGACGAAGACGGGGAGAAGTGAAGTGGCGGTTTCGGTTCGGGGCCGAATCGGCAGGTTCTCTAGGGGGTCAGGAAGAACGGCAGTCCATGGGCCATCTCACCATTGATAACTGGCGAAGAGACCGTGCGGCGACATCATCCATCGGGCCTTGGGAGGTGTGGTTGTACATCTAGACAGCCATTTCTCATGAGCCTTCTCGCAACAGTTGGGGTAGAGAGGGAGGTGTAGTGTAGATGGCAGGCTGGTCTTCTCACGTCAGCCGCGTGTGGTGACTGCCCCGTGATAAAGAACCAAAAAGCTCACCCAATAGGCTCCCGCGATGGTGCTGGTAGATGCGTTCCTTCCAAATAGAGAAGGCAGTAGCGGGATTGAGGGAAGAACGAGGGAGAAGACTTGACTCGTGGCTGCCCCGAGATGCCGGGTCTCCTTTCCCAGGTCTGGGGTGGTCGGGACGCTGCGGGAAGTTCCATAGCAGCAGGTGCTCCCCTGTCCCTGTCAGCCTGGCCGTCAACAGAAGCTGCGGATAACGAGATCCCCCACATGATCTCCTCCATCTTTTCCACGCCAATCTACCACGACGCCTTCACATCCGAATTGCCCTGAGCAGATTCAGCTGGTGGCTGAAACCCAGAGAGATTGCGAAAATGGCAAAAGCTTGGTTCGAATGTTCGGGAAGACACACCCTGCCCGTCATGGAGCACCGCATCACCGCCAGCGCTAAATAGGAGCGATCATGTCCATCACGACTACATCCTAGGACCACAGACATTGAAACCCCCACTGGCTACAGACAGCAAACAAACACCTAGAGAACCATGCCCAGCGTACCCAACAGCACCGACAGCCATGGCCGGGTGGCTATCATCACGGGTGGCGCGTCTGGCATGGGCCTCGCCGTAACGCAGCGTCTCTCCGCCCAAGGCTGGGTCGTCGCCATTCTCGACTTCAATAAAAACGCCGGCCAAGAAGCCGCCTCTTCCATCCCGAACACTGTGTTCCTCCAGACAGACGTCTCATCATGGGCCTCTCTTTCGAAGGCGTTCGACGACACCTTTGAGCGCTTCGGCACGATCCACTTCGTTTTTGCCAATGCCGGCATTGTGGAGCACGCCAATTTCTACGCTGTCCACGACACGACCAAGAGTCGCATTCCGCCCGAGCCAGACCAACGAGTTGTCGATATCAACCTCAAGTCCGTCATCAACACGACCTATCTTGCCCAGCACTACTTTCGACTGAGTCCTCATGGCGGCAGCGATGGTGTGCTCGTCATGACGGGCAGCACTGGGTCGCTCTACCCCGCCGAGTTTTGTGCCATGTACGCCGCCGCCAAGGCTGGCGTGCTGAACTTGATGCGGTCCGTCGCCGTTTCCTTCTACCAAGTCGACGGCATCCGCACTTACACCATCTGCCCCGGAACAGTGCGGACGAACCTTTTGTCGGCCGAGCGCTGGGGCGCATTTCCCACGGCCTACTTCACCGCCGTCGAGACTGTGGCTGCCAGAGTTTGCATGTTGGTTACGGGCGGGGCCATGACCGACTCAAGCGGGAGGACCATCCCAGCCGGCGAGGTCTACGGCCTGGCGTGTGAGATTGCGGGCGACGAGTTCTACTGGCGCGACCCTGTTTCGTATTGCAACGAGGCAACGGCCAGAATGATGGAGGCCACGAGCATGCGTGTGCAATTGGCAAGCATGAATGCGACTGCGGAATGAGCCTCAAGCTAGATCGTCAGGGCCGGAAGCGTCGGGCGGCGGCTCGATCCGACCATGACATCACAGCTACCGAACGCGACCTCCACCGCGTCATGGGAGCTTGACTCTGCTCCGAATCGACGGACCTGTTTTGACGTGCAATTCTTTTCTTCTTGCACAGCTTCATTGTCCGAATTACCATACAATTGACCAACAAGGCACCTACTTTAGAAAACGTTGTCCTTCTCGACCAAAATATGTCCGCCAACTCGCTCGCCGCCCTGCGCAAGTCGCCCCAGAGCGCCGAGCTCGCAGAACTCGCCGAGAAGCACCTAGAGCATGACCTGAAGCCCCAGGACCGCGACGCCCTCAAATCAGCTGCGGCGAAAGTCAGCTTCCATGCGACGGTCGGCTCGCTCGTGGGTCTAGGCCTTGGCGTCTTCATGGCCTATCGTCTACGCCGCGCTCGCGCCGACATGTTCGCGGCCTTCCGCGCTGCTGAAAAGCCGACCCATGTCCAGTTTGCCGACGGCCGAACGGGTATGCTCTTCGCCGTCTGCACATGTTTCGGAGCCAAAATAACTGATAATGCCAGAACCCATCCCCAACATTGCGCCCTTCCTGAAACCGTCGACGGCGGGCGACATCGCGACGTACGGTCTCCTTGGCCTCGGCAGCCTGTTCCTCGGCGGCGAGACGGGCTTTCTGACGGGCTCATGGTCGGCGACGAGGGCCATTTCTCGTGACGCCGAGAGCAGACAGCGCATCGAGACGGCCTTCCGCCGGTTCAGGGCCGATGTGCTGCGCAAGCAGGCCGATCAGCTAGACGGCGGATCCAAGATAACCGATTTCCTGTCTTTCTGAGGGATCTGGGCGTGGCCGGGTAGTCAATGCAAATGCTAGCATGATTTCAATGAAGCATCGTTTCCTTCACCCTTGTTCGCGTGTTGGCCAGGACAGACATGTCATGTTGATATGTTGGATGGATATACTATTCATCCAGGTTTGGGGACACATGATCTGTATTCGCGGAGCAAAACGAAACGCACACTCACAGCCAGAACTTCCTCGTCGTTGCAATTCACGACACGCCCTACGAGACGTCCACCCCCTTCATCGTACCCTCCTCCCGCCACAACCCGATCTCTCGCGAGTAAGCGTTCATACCGAGCGCAAACGGCGCCCCCCTGGCCATCTTCATGTGCGATGCCGGGTCTGCCCCCAATGAGCCCTCGTTGTTATTGAGGCTGGGTGCGCAGATACCCGCGCCCGCGAACCACGCCGCCCGCTGCATGAGCCGGCCGGCCCAAGTCTCCTCGGCCTCGACCGTCGCCTCGACAACAACGCGGTCCGCAGCCAGCCCGCGCGCGGCGGCCCGACGTACGGCCTCGCCGAGAATGTAGCCGCAGTGCTCGGCCAGCACGTTTTGCACGTGGCTAAAGTTGGCCGACGCGCCCGTCTGCATGGGGCCCGAGAGGAAGAGATTCGGGAACCCGTTCGTCAGCACGCCGTGCAGCGTCGACGGGCCCTGGGCCTCCCACTTGTCGGCAAGCAGGCGGCCGTCGCGGCCGCGGATCGTCATGTTGGATGCCGTGCCGGGCTCGCCGAGGCCGGCGGCCGGCGAGCGGAAACCCGTGCTGAGGACGAGGACGTCGATGGGGTATTCTTTGCCAGCAACGACGAGGCCCGTCGCCGTCGCCTTTTCGACGCCCTTGCCGTCCGTGTCGACGAGGTGCACGTTCGGCCGGTTGAAGGTCGCGAGGTAGTTGTCGCTGAAGGTCGGCCGCTTGCCCCACGTCGGGTACCACGCCTTGAGCGCCTCGGCCGTCGCATTGTCCTCGACCACGTCGTCAATGTGCCTGCGGATGGCATCGGTGCGCGGCGCGTCGAGCGCGAGCAGCGCCCCGATGTGCGCCGGCACGTCCTCCATCGCGAGCGGCGCGTCGTGCGCTCCGCCGATGAGCGCCCTGAACGCCTTGGCCTGCGTCCACCCGTCCCGGATTGTGTCCTCGACGCCCGGCTCGCCCGCCATGACAGCGCAGTACGTCTCTATGCGCCGCTTCTGCCAGCCGGGCTCGCCAGCCGTCATGGCCTTCCAGTCCGCGGCCTGCGTCTCGCGCTGGTGCTTCGGCGTCACCCCCGATGGCGTGCGCTGGAACACGTACAGCGCGCCCGCGTACTTGGCCAGCTCGGGGATCACCTGGACGGCCGTCGCGCCCGTACCGACAATGCCGACCCTCTTGCCGCGCAGCTTGGTCAGCTGCTGGTCGCGCGGCCCGCCGCCCGTGATGCCGTAGTCGAAGCGCGCCGTGTGCGTTGTCGGGCCCTCGAACCCCTGCAGGCTGCGCGGGACCTTGGGGTGGTTGAGCACGCCGTTGGCGACAACGACAAACTGTGCTCGCACCGTCATCTCCACGTCGGCCTGACCTGGCCCCCGGCCCTGCCGGATCTTGGTGATCCACCGCACAGCGTCGGCGTCCCAGTCGTAGCTTCGCACCGTCGATCGGAACACGCCCTTGTCGCGGAGGTCCCACTTGTCCGCCAGCACGCCGGCGTAGTCGAGCAGCTCGGGCCCGTACGAGAAGCGGTGCTTGGGTACGTAGCCCGTCTCCTCGAGAAGCGGCATGTACGTGTACCCCTCTGTGTCGCACTGGAGGCCCGGGAATCGATTCCAGTACCACGTGCCGCCGAAGCCGCCGGCCGCGTCCACGAGACGAATGTCAGACGGTGAGATGCCCTGCTGGATGGAATGGATGGCGTAGAGGAGGCCGCCGTAGCCCGCGCCGAGGATGAGAACCTTGATGTCATCGCCGTCGCGGAGCGATGGAGGCTCGGCATTGAGCGCGTCATGGTCAACCCAAGGGTCCGAAGCGAGGGATTGGAGCTGATCCGAGCTGGTGAGCTCGACGTACTGCTCGACACCCTCCGGGTGGGGGCGCTTTGCCTTTTCCTGCGCGTAGCGGGCTTGCACGGCGGCGAAGTCGAGTGCCGTCTCGGCATTGGGCTGCGCCTCCGGCTCACTGGCGTCACCCATGATTTCCTGTCGAGTCTAGCGGTTTGTTTTCAGTGGCAGTCCTGCAGCGGCAAAGCAGGCAAAGGACGTTATCTAAAAGATCAACAAGGATAAGGCGTGCAATGCCTTGTTTCTCTCCAACTGACACCGAGACTAGAAGGTTTAAAAGCAGTTGGTTCCCCATGATACAGGTATGCCTGTGCCCCAAGCCCAGGTGCGCCTGTACTTGAAGCGCGAACAAGCTTTTGCCTCGAGAACCCTGGGTCTCGCAGCAGCTCGCTAGGCGTGCCGAACTGGCGCCTAGTTGCGTTCGACGCCTTCGTGGTCCTGCAGCCTCCGCAGACGTGATCCAAGCGGGGGCACGGTGAGCACTTCTGAACGCGCGTTCGTACTCGTTCTTGAAACAAAGTTTCCTTTCTGCCATGAGTGCGACGCTACATGTCCTAGCTTCAAGCAAGAAAGGCAATTTTAGGGAATCATGCTGCGGTGCGAAAGCGAGGAGCACCTCCGCGACGTTCGAGAGTCAGGAACCATGTAACCACATTGCAGAAAGAAAAAAAGGCAGACGTAAAATCGCTAGAAGCAGTATATCAAGAAGCATGCCGTGCGGGAGGGTACTTCCATCAAAGTAGGAGTTGCTAAGGGGATCTAGGTCCCTGAGCGTTACGTCTGCCATCTCGTGTAACCCGTTTGCTTGCCAGGTTAGATGAATGCTGTGCACCTAGAGCTAGGCACTGCCGGGTTTCGATGCCGATCTCGCCCAAATCGGAAGCTCTCGTCCAGATCGACTGCACCATCTGGACAACGCTGCGGGGATGACGCGGGGGGGTTCTGCAGGTGGGACGCCTCGGGGGACTTCTCGACTCCGAGACTTGCCCTTTCATACCGAGTACTGTGTATTCGTGTTCGTAGCTCTGTGGTGCTGTAACGGAGAGATGCGGGACTCGTCGGTCGATATGGATGCGCGTAGCGTCTGCGTTCCGTCTTATGCAGGTTATATGACAGCAAGTCCATGGACTCCCGCCGTCGTGCTGCAACCCCAGCGAAGAATTAAAAGGCCTGAGAAGGGTTGCTTCAATGTCGCGGTCCAATACCATGCATGCGCAGCCGAACTGAGCTGCGGAAGCGATGCATGCCGCCCTCGGGAACGAAGGGTCGGTGAAACAGATAGCCCGACAGCATGTCCCCAACTCTGTCACCTCAGCCAATGGGCCATGATGATCGACACGTCTGGTGGTCGAACTCGTTCCCGTGTGAGCGTTAGCCAGTGAGTGAGTTTTTTTACCGAGCTCCAGAGACCGTGTCGCTGGGTGAATGCATCGAGACACCTTCGTCCATGGCTGCCCCCCACACCACTCGTATGGCGGATGGTGTTGGATGTGGTGTACCGACCTACGACGACCTGCCTCCCGTCGACGGCATGCCAAGGGGCTGTGTCAGGGGTGTCTTTGAGAAGGACGGCAAGAAAGACCTGTTTGAAACACTGAATCATCTTACGACAGCCACAATCAAAGCCGCCGCCGCCGAAGTCCAAGATGGGTGTCGACTTCACTCAAGTACATTTGATCCCGCCTCCATCACTGTCACTCATGACGGGTCCATTCAAATGGTCCGTAAGTGGCCGCTCGATGCCCTCGAGCACATTTCCCCCGCCTGGCCTTCGCAAGCTCGCCCACACAACCCAGCCTTCGCGATATAGGCGTCTCAGGTGGAATCAGCTGAGACGACAAGCTAGCCTTCAACACTCAGAGCGCCAGCCAGTGGAACTCGCTGGTTCATTAGCAACATCAGGCTACGGGCCTGCACAGAACAGGAATCGGTCGATGCGGCAAGAGATGTCACACACGTTGACCCTTGAGAACACTATGCCCACGTTGAATTAACCGCAGTCGCGGGGCGGATTGGTCGCACGCGGCGTCTTGATAGATTTCAAGTCATACGCCGAAGAAATCATCCGTTTGATGGCTATCGCATCCCAGTGGAAAATCGAGCAGGTGGCTAAGCACCACAGCGTCGAGTTCCGGCCCCGAGATGTGTTGTGTTTCTGCAGATGACTGGCACCACAGTTCGTCAACCCCACACCTGAGGATATGGTCAAGCTGGCGCAGATGAAGTCATCGTGTGTGCACGGCATCGAGGCGACGGCAGAGTGGTTCTGGGACAAGCGATTCGCCGCCGTTGCACAGATTCCCCATCGCGTTTGAGGCCGTGCCGCCAGTGAGATGGGATGGCTCTGCTGGCTCATTTGACGAACTTAGTCAGTAACCACCCCAAGCCTAGTGTTAGTATGCCGGTTGGTGAGCTGTGAGATTTGCCCACGCCGGCGGCGTACTGTCGCGAAAAGGGTCGTTACAGTTCCACGCTGACGTCGTCGCCGTTGAACGTCCCATGCCTAGTAGCGTCACCACCAAATGCGTTGGCGATTTTGAAATGAGAGGGTCAGAATCCGAGTTGGGTGCCAAAGGGGCTATCGAGAAATGAAGAATGGATAACATGCTAACAGAGAGGGATATAGACCAAGTTCATTACAAAATCGGTGACTCGCCGAAGCCTTCCTGTGACGTGTCAGAGGATTCATATCCCAAGTCCTGAAAGCCACCAGTGGCATGAAAACTCCCATCATTACACCTGGAAAGACCCATAGGCAATCCAAGACCCAGTCTAAAAAGATGACTTTTCATATCCAACACATCATCATGTGCCTCTTGCACGTACGTCGCGGGGCCCTTCCTCTCAGCCAGTCCAGCTCTCCTGCATGATTTGATCCTCTGTCAAGTAGAAGGTCTCCTTCTCACTCAACATCTGGTCGTGAAAGATTTGGAGGAAACGGCCAGGGATCATGCTGCCAATCGCGACCTTCAGGTGAGTATTCTTGCCTGTCCACAAGTGCTTGATGAAGGTGCCCTTGCACTCGGACCTGTCTTCGGGGAACCCATTGGCCTCGGCGCACGGGAGCTCCTTCACACTCTCGTTGTACGCGTAGCGGATGTAGTTACCGAATCCGCCCTGGTCAGAGGGATGGCCGCCGGCCTTGTCGCGGTAGTCGGTGCAGTTGGGGAATTTGCCGCCGACGTCGGCGCATTCGGACCAGTCCTTCATTATGTCGTAGGTGACGGGGATGTTTTGCGTGATGATGAAGCCCGTGTTGGCATATAGCTTGCCCTTCTCGTCACGGTTGTGCTTCGCTTTCGGGTCAGTCGCCAGCGTCAGAGCGTCCGTCTCGTTCTTGATGTCCCAGTAGTTGAGCAGCCATTCAAAGGGCAGGTCCAGGTGGTTGAAGATGGCGTCCGAGTCGGCAAACACAGAGGTCTTGTATTTGGACGTGACTCTTCCGATGATGGTGGGTTTCTTCCACGAGTCGCGACGATCAGGGAAAGTGCCCGTCTGGATGTAGTAGTACCTGTATCCATGGATCTTGGCTGTAATGGCGTCAGTATGGATGTTGCATCAGTGGAGGGTGAGACGAGCCCGGGATGGGCATGAGAGCGATATGAGAATGGCATGAGCACGGCATGAGAACGGCATGAGAACGGCATGAGGACAGGCATGAGGACAGCCCGAGGACGGACAGCGGAGGAGAGGACCGAATGAAAAAGGGACCAGAGCGTACCATAGAGCCAGTGCTGGAGAATGCCGAGAGACGGTCCGTGGATGGCGGTCGTGTTATCCCAGCTGAGGGTCTGGTTGCCAAAGATCTCGCCCGTCTTGTTGAGAGGGCGGCTGTCCATGTCGAGGATGACGAGGTCCTTGCCGAGAGGCTCCGGCCAGCCGATGTGCTTGGGGAGCTTCCATTCAAAGGCGCCCGACGGCCGGTAGACGGGATCGGTGGGCTTGATGGATGGCTTGACAATTTGCTCCAGGTAGAAGGCCTGGAGCTTGACGATATCACTGGCGGTGAGCCCGTCGGCGCCAGCCTCCTCCCCTGGCTTGGGCTTGGAGAGCGCGTAGGGGTTGATGGTGTTCTGCCCGGGGCTTATTGTTGCGGGTGGGGTTAGTGACGAGATCAGGAATGTAGGGATGAGATGAGATGCGATGAGATGAGATGCGATGAAGGGGGCTCCCTCGATACGACCAGGGAGAGTGCAGTGCAGCAGTGCGGTGCAGGTAGGCAGCCGACTCGCAACTCGCTGGCAGTGGGCGGACTCACAAGGCGGGGAACTCGAAGCTTTGATAGTGGGCTAAGCCAAGCACGAAAAGGATGAAGACCAAGGCGCCGATGGAGGCGACGACCGTGCGACCATGATGCAGGCCCAAGACCTGGTGCATGGTGCTGTGCCGTGGTGCGGTGTGGTACGAGGAAATCGATGTATGGAGGAGGGACGACGGATTGACGGACAACGAGCGCAGCGACGAAGCAAGGACAGACCAAGGCACAAAAGGAGAAAAGGAGTGTAAGAAAGGAAAGAGCCAGACGTAAGGAGTGTGACGCTGCTGGACAAGATGGATGATGGGGTGAAGGATGGGACGAATTGGTCGTTGGAATGCGTACGGGATGGGATGGATGGAGTTGGGTGGTAGGAGGATAATCTAATTTCGACGTCTGCTCTGGTGCACTGCTCGTGAGCTGTGCACAAAAGGGATGGAGGCAACGCACAGGACAGAGAAGGAACGACGCGGCGCGTGGTGTGGCAAGCGCGACCGCGGACCAGGTGCCATACCAGGAAGAGGAAGGAGCCTTGGGGAGCCAATGCAGATTCTGGACCAGGCCGAGCCAAGCAAGTGGCAAGTGCAAGTGCAAAGTGCAGGTGCCAGGTGGTCACCCCCCATCCCGGAAGGCTTCACGGGGCAGGAAGCATCTACTGGTGGAGAGGCCGAGAAAGAACTGGGAGATTGGGGTCAATCTACGCCATCATCCATCTCATTGGAGGAGCCGCTGTCCTGGAAAGGGGCATGTGGGGCGAGTACGCTTCTGGGGCAGATGCGGCAGTTGTCATGGTGGACATCACGTGCATCCTTGTAGTCAAACGAAATCACCAATTTGCCCAATGGGCCCTTTTCTGATTGTCATGCCATGTGGCGCTGATACCATCGTGGCGCATGTCATTCTCTCTCCAGTCTCTGTTGTCACATCGGCGTAACGTCAGGGGAGGGAATGACAATGCCTCTCTTATATGTTGGTGGTATTCACCCCTTGACCCCCAACATTATATAAACTGCTATCAACAGCCTTATTTGGAGGCTGTCAAGGACTCTCTGCCTTTGCTCGCCGTGCAGAAAGGTGGCCACAGGCCCACAAGAGCTGTCAAACAGTTCACAGGTGTGTTAACTCCACCAAGTGAAGAGCAGATTCACAGCCCTTCCAACATGACAGCCAGCTACGAGCACAGACGAGGTTCATCAGGTAAGACTCGTGAATTGGCGTCCCAATCATCCCTGTCCAACTATGTACAATGCAATCCTCGCCCCCAAGGAGAAATAACATGACAACATTCCAATCCTCTCGGGATCAGAAAGAAAGAGAAAAAAAAAGGAGGGCAGAGGCAGGTAGAAAAACGGGGAAACCCTATGATACCGAATGTATTTTGTTGGAAGCGAGTGCCACAGTCCATGTGTCCTCCGGTTGAGAACCAGCCTCTGTGTCCGATGCATCACCCTCTCTGTCCACACCAAACAGTACGAATGGCCTGGTCGACTTAAGCAGGAATGTCGTAGGTCGAGCCGATAGGGCCGTAGCGAATGTCGGACCAGACGACGTGCGCGCTCGGGTTCTGCGCAATGACGGCCGAGGGGACACCAGAGTCCGTGGGGCACGCGCCGCGGGCCGCGCCGGGCTTGGTGGGGTCTTCGGGCGGGTAGATCGAGTCGAGCCAAAGCATGTTGGCGTAGTGCTACGACATCATGTCAGTCAATCTGTGCTGGAGACGACATTGTCTTTTCCCCCCGCTCTGTCGAGCTCTGAAGGGTGTACTCACATCGGCCCAGATGGACAGAACGACAACCATGGGCAGGGCGAGGGCGCTGTTGAGGGCGCCGAAGCCGCCAATCTCGGCCTGCCTGTCACGCTCGTCCCACGCAATGTTGTAGGCTGTGCAGTACTCCGGGTTGACCGTGTTGCTGTCGCTGGGGACGCCCTCCGAGTTGGGCACCGGAACCACAATGACCTCATCGTTCTGGATGAATGTCGTCGACAGCTCATTGGGAGAGAATCGAGTCACGACGCTGCAGTGGTCTGGTGAGTCGCCTGGGCAATCAGGGGGGGCTTGTTGGGGGATACTTACGTGAAGGGCTCATTGGTGTTGACGACCTTGTTCTTGCCGTAGAACTCGGGGTTGCCGAGACGGTAAGGGTTGTAGTCGCAGCCATTGGCATCACACTTGCCAGCGAAGCGATCTTCCGAGTACGTGCCGCCGCACTCAATGGCACCATCGCCGCAGACGTGGTAGTTGTTGTCCTCGCAGCCATGGGGCGTCAAGGCGTACGACCAGGCGTTCGACTCCCTGAAACTGGTCAACTATCTGACATGGCATGCACATGAGGGCAAAGTCACTCACCAGACATCAATCTCAGCGCAGCAAGCACCAAGATTGCCAACACCAGAGGCGGGATCGGTTGCAGAAGGGGTCCAGCCCTCAATGTTTCCCTAAAGCGAGCGTATTAGCCGCTGAGGTGAAGAGTATAGCACGGAAACGATGCTTGACATCACTCACCTTGCCGTTGACAAACTTCAGGTCCCGTGCGCACTGGGAGTCGCAGTAACCGACACCGTACTTGGCGCCTGCAGCGTTGTTCGGCTCGTCGCTCTTGCCGCCATCAGGCTTCATGGGCACAAAGTAGAGCGCGCTGTTGATGCCACACTCGACCGTCGACAGGTCAACGGTGAACGAGAACTCGTTGTTCAGCAGTGTGAACATCTGGTACGTTTCATCATCCTGTAGTAGGTAGGTCCTAGACCCGACGTTTGTGCCGTACTGGTGCTCGGTCACAAAGTTAAGGCGCAAGGCGTTGCCACTTGTTGTGATGCCATATGTCGTCGCATAGTTCTCACCCTCGACCGCGCAGTTCTTCGCGCAGTCGTCGGCGCCGGTGCAGAGACCGGTCCAGTCGTTGCCGTCGTAGCAGTTCTCGTAGCCGCCAACTTCGTGGACCCAACGCCAGTTGGCATCAACGACGACGGAGCCCTGAACATCGCTGCATGTACCGGATGAGCAGTCCTTCCAGGTCAGGGGAGGATGTGTCTCAGGGGTCTCTGTGCCGACCTGCTGCGCCATGGCCGTCGCCAGCAGGGAAAGACTCGTGACAATGACTTGCTTCATGGTGAAAATGTGTTCTCGGTCTGAGATGGGAAGGGACTGGAGAAGGGGGTTATTGGACTGGTTGAGGAGTGAAGAAAAGCTGTTTCAAACCGGGCCTTCACTTTCTTTTATCACTCTTGTCGGCTATTCTGAGCATGATTGTCTCCATCATAATACGGACAGAAGCCGTCCGAAGTTGTGGAAAGACTGTCCGGTTCGCCGTCAAAGATCGACAATAATAACCGTGGTATTCTGGAAAGTAGAGACTGATATCGATCTTGTGGAGCAACTGAGACAGATCGACTGGTCGCCTGCCTCTTGTCGAATATCCAGGGGCACGTCTTCAGGTCCTTCTACGTGTACGTGTGATGCCATTTGTGTACCCGCAGCACAAAGTCACGCGTACCATGTTATGGCTCCCTTGTCCGAAGGCCGCCGCCAACATCATGATCTCCTCCGAAGACACGGGACAGAAGTGGGAAAGAGCAGCATCGGCCGGATTGTGAGCAGCAAATGGCATGTTGAGCTATAGGCGGAACGCAATGCTTCATCTGACATATCCCTGCCAACGCTGCGTTGTCCAGACGAAGGAGGTGCGGCTGGTAAGACTGGGCCCGACTTGAGCTACAGAGTGCCAAACAATCAACATGGGCAAACCTGGCGGCTTGAGGGGTTGAGCGGCTCAAGGGAACTAGGGGCTCGCTCAATCGGACGAATGCCACGCGGCTCTGCAAGATTGAGTCAGAGGACAGGTTTAAGCTTCATTCTTACTTTCCTGACGTGTTTCCAGTAGGTCATCAGGCCTCTATAGACTTTTCGGCAAATCGCCTTGGTACGTTCAAGTTGGCGCTTCAGGATACATTGGCAAAAGCTTCGCGAGCCTTGGTCTCTTGGTCAAGGTACGATCGCAACGCCCAGATATCCTAGATCTTCGCCCAGAATATTCACGCCTCGACTTCCTTTCAGTACGCTGCAATAGTCTTGAAGAAGATCCATAGCTGAGTTTGTCGATCTTCGTTCGAAAGGGACGCCGGAACTTCCGTTGGGCGGTCCACGTCCGATGCAGCTTTTGTCGTGACGATCTTAGTCCTGGTCGACTCTTACCTCCCAGTAAACGCGCAGGCCAAATGCCAAGGTGGAAAAATGTCGTCGATCGACAGCTCGGCCGACAGACTTGGCTGTCGGGGGTCGGCCCCGCGGTGTTTTGACATGATTTGGAGCTAATCTAAAGGAGATCGGCAGTCATGCTCTCAGCCCCTGGCATCTGCGACTCATCATCTGCCCAGCGCATCCGGGCGTTCGATGTGTGCCGTCATTCGTCCGGTTGAAAGCAGCGAGGACATTCCCCCGATGTATGCCGGTAGGGCATCTGGGGCAATGCGGGGTGCTCCCGATGACAGTGCGGAGGTTTCAGAGGAAGCCGAGCAGCAGTGATCAAGTATGAGATAGATCCGTTTGATACAGCGGAGATTGCTCAGGAAATGGACAGGGGGGGTGTTGGGGGCCGTTGGTACGGAGGTGCTGCTTCCGTTCAGTATTTTCGGCGGTGAACTAGATTTTGTCTTGAGGCTTAGTCAACGAGACAGCACTTAGCTTCCAACATACCAACATGTTCGGGTCTTTACACCGTTCAACCATCGCCTGATTATTCTGGGTCAGTTGATAACCAAGTAGCAGCGCAAGGGAGTCGATTCGTCGTCAGACCGAATGTATGAAAAGGATTAAACCTTGTGCCACCTGTGGCCAAACAAGCCGACGGCTACCGGGCCGGACTTCTCAGCCGGTTTATCCTGCTACACGAATAGGAATTCATTAAAAGAAGACGAAACCCAGCTGTGCGATAATTAAAGGCGTCTGTTGACCAAAAGTTCGCGGAACAAGTGAGCACGTGCATTCTAGTACCTAGTGCTGGACCAAACTTTGAAGCCTCTTATCGTCTGTTCATGTACCGAGATATTCACCGCCTTGATTATTCCTGGTCTTGATTTGTGATGTGATACAAAGTCCGATGTATGGAACCCATTCAAATGTATGAATTCGGTGACTGGTGTTGGCGGATTCAAGCTCGACACGGCTTCAATATTCTCTGTACAATGAATACGACGGACCGATAATATGCCGCGGATCTGGCCGCGATGAGCCTGAGGAGCTATCAGAGCATGGGTTGAGCAGAGTGAAGGGGTCTTTCGCACTAAGCCAGCAAGCAATAGACGAAAAGTATAGGGTTAGAACACATCCTAATCACTGGCCCTCCACAGCTAGGAGGGCCCTTCGCAACCCTTGTATACGCGTTCCCATAGTCCCCAGGCCCCAAGCACCCCGTGTTCCATGGTTCCGCGCGGGCTCCTGATAGGAGCAGTAGGGGTTCATGAGCATCTGAAAAACGTCAACGCCACTTCCTAACCTGTTTCCACCCCCTGACCCTCCTCCTCTCCTTGGAGAATTTTTGGTATGGTTGCGCTTAATCCGGGCAATGGCCGACCGCGTGTTTCTACTTGCTACTATGTTCCTCGAAATTAGCGTTCCCGTTGAAAATGAATCACATGTTGGTTTTTATGTACCAGAAGCTCTTCATGGAGACCTTAGGAACCTATGACATATCTACGCCGGCATCTTTTGTTGACTCCGAGGATCAGCAGTCACGTCGTGTGCACAACCATCGGAACTCTACCTGGCAGTGGTGGACTCGTACTGAATAGTAAGATGTATGGAGAACAAATATGCTATCCCATGCTAGGAAAACGATTAGTAACCCCCGAGCGCCGTGCACATGGCTAGCCATGACTGTAGGTACAACGACCGGTTGAATGCATACAAGCGCATTTCAGTGACCAGAGAAATTTAGCTCAGTGAAGGCGTCTGCCAATAAATATTAATGGACCCTATAGTTCAAAAAGTACCTCAATCATATGAAAGAATCGGAGGTTAATTGCGTTGTGATGGGTGGGTGGCCAGCTCAACTATCGACCACGTTACGTTTGGTGTGATCTGTGCACATTCGAGCCCTCTTCACTTGTCGGGCTCCGCTCTCCTGACCCTTGCTTCGACTCGACCGTGACCTGTTGTGTGACTAGAGTAGTTGCCTGAATGCCTCCCTTGCCCGCCGTCGACTTCTCGCCTTCCTTAGACGAACGATTCAGCGCTGCCCAGTAGGGGTTGTGATGGCTCTTCACCCCACCGCTGACAGTGACTTTGTAATCACCGGCCACGGACACCCTTCCAGCGTCCTGCGTGACCAGCTCGATTCTATCTTGGCCTTGGAGAGACCAAGTGCTGTCTGACGCAGGGACAGTGACGGATGTGACTCTTGTCTTGTTCGGAATCGTGTTCGTGCTGCCGTCTGGAGCATGAATATATGCACCGCACTGAGATCGACCTTGGTTTCCTCTTATGGAGGAGCCCATCAGACTGGGCATGATCTTGGCGAAGACTGGTCTTAGCGTCGGTAAACAAGCCGCGAGGATGGCAGTTGTGACTTCAAGATATGACCAGGTTGCCGCATCCACATTGTCCCAGTTAGGGTCATCTGTCGAAGCCGCGATCTTGAGAGTGCGGATGCGAATAATGGAGATGATGCAGGTGCTGTCACAATGGTACGTCAAAACCGGCTCGACGAGGAAAGTATCTGTCAAAATGCAGAGACACTTACAAGAACCCGAGGCCAAAGACCGCGAATAGCATCACCTTTTGCTTCTTGGGTAACTGAAGGGACCGAACTACCGGCAGCGGCAGGCCGAAAATGGCGAAATCGGAGACCAGGTTGAAAGCGGCCATGACATACCAAATGGTCAACGAGTCCAGGCATCTACCCGGCAAAGCGTGGTCCCAGAACTTGGCGACTGGGATGCAGACGAGTGTCAGGAGGAAGAAGATTGTGATTGACCAAGCAACCATAAACGCGACAGCGTAGAAGGTAATGCGTTGCATCATCCGGAGAGCAAAAATTCGCCGGTATTGGAGTAGGATAGAAATTTTGACGAGACACATGGACATGTTGTACACTATAATGGAGCTGTAAAAGGCCTATCGCTGTGACTTAGCATATGGATGACGAGGGTTTGGATGGAAGTCATGCCCCGAGTCTTGCCATACCTTCATGTATGGGAAAAGGTGTGCTTCAGGCTGAACCCAAGTGTGTGATCCGAGACCCCATTTGCTCTCTGCGAACCCCAATTAGCCTGGCTTGCATCTCTAGGGATCAGGCGGCGTCTTACCTAGGCCAATAGTCACGGCGGCGGCGATGGCCAGGATCTGGGCACCCACCATAACTCCATCATCCCAGCCAAAGGTGTGAAGAAGGACCAGTCGCGTATAAGAACGAAGCGTGACAGCGATGGTCGACAACGCACAGAAAACCGACAAGATCGTGCAGATCTCTGTGAAACGAGACTCGTCATCCACTGAGTGGTTGCTCATCTTCTCAACACCTCCGGCTGTGTCTTCAGAGCGTGTGTACATGGGGGCTGGCGGACAAGAACTGATGCTGAGCAGTCGGGACTTTCATAATCAAGTTATGAAAGCGTGTGAGCCCCAAAAGCTGGTCCAGCAAATAGTTTCGCAAGATGGTTGACAAGGCAGGTCATGGTATATATCTCCGGCCTCCCCCTTGTCCCTTTTTCATCAACACCACGATCCACCCCCGGTACGCCACTCCAGACCCGCATGTCTCATGGTATGAAGGTGGCTGTCCTCGAGTTCATCGACTAAGGCGACACCATCGAGCTGGTAGATGAGGATGCACGGAGATCCAGTGTCATAGGGATCAACGACGTAAGTCTGTTCGCACTGGAAGACCCTGGTCCCTAGTCTGCCTGATGCCCCTGAATTGGGCTGGTGACAACGGGCGCCGATAGTATCCCGACGGCGTTTGGTCTACTGCAGGTCATGCCATCTGAAGCCCAGCGGTTCATCGCCCCCAATCCGCTAAATCCTGTAAGTGGATACAGCGTTATGCGACGCCTGCTTTAGCGTGGTCAGCTTCGTGCAGACCCCTGCTTCGATTGACGTGCCGACCTGCTGAGAAGTTCTTGTGTGCGTGGTGCTTAAAGCTTCCCTGTAGTGAGCGTCCATCTTACTCTAAAGATTTACTTGTCTGCACATTCCCGGGCGGCCGGACTACTGTTCAGAGAAGATCCAGCACGACACGCTTGGCGAACATGCGACGTTATCAACAGGGTAGCTGTAATGTGGAAGCTCATCCACTCCTTGGAAAAGTGAGTTTGTGGAGGTCCAAGAGCACAAGTGGCCTGTCAAAGGGGTAGGTAGGGGAACGGACCGATTTTCGATGTGACGTGAAGATCTTACAGCAGCACTTATTGACCATTCGTGAGGGATCGCCGGATTGTGGATCAATCATGTCCGCGGCAGACAAAGGATGGACACTTCCGGCCGGTATTGTGAATTGTGGGCGATCTATGGTCTTTCACCGCGGAAGAAGAGACGTATTATAAGCTATCTTGAGCTCTCCGACGATCGTCAACAGAGAATTTCCTCGTCGTAAATTAGCTCTATCGGGACGAAAAGTTATAGCAGGCAGGCGACCAAGCGACGGTAGAGCAACCATGGAACGTTTGGTCAACAATCTCGGTCCATGGTCTAGGCCCAGAGGCGTATCTTTCGGCATTTCATGTTGGTGCTACATCTCCAGAGAAATCATGGAGTGTGGTCGCACCACACTTAGTTGGCTGCTCTGTGGCGGCTCTGTTCATCACGTTCTCGTCATACGACCAGTTGTGGCAGTCTTGGCACGAGCGACGAGTGTGAAATTGACTCATGTAACAAATCAAGTGACCCAAAAGCGTTCTGCCGTCTGGGAAAGAAAAAAAGAGTTGGAGGCACCTGGGAAGCCCCTGAAGTGTATCTGTGCAGCAGATGGTATCGCGAACGGAGATAGAACTGAGGAGTCCATGGCAGGAGGCGATGAGCCCTGAGCCGTGGAACCCGAGGTATCAGCGCCGCCATGAGTAATAAATACTCAGCCTGGCTTGATCTGGCTCAAGGGTGGTCCCTGGTGGACTACGCCGCTACGGTAACGCAGCAGGCTGGCGCAAGTGGAGCAGGGATGGCCTGTGGAGATGTACCAAAGTATCCAGTACACACCACAACGGCTCTAGGACACAAGACAGATGCAGGGGCTATTCCCCAGGGAATAATTGGAGGGACGAGCGCTGAAAGCCCTCTTGTCTATCTCGTAAAAGCCGATGGACAGTACCACGCAATCAAGTGTGCCGTGGGCCTCGTTTGCTCGTGTGTTGTTCGACTACATGCCCGGCAGTGGCAGCTGCTTATTGGCATCCTCAGCCGTTTTTCTTGCCAGCTTCGGTAGGGTTGACCTTCGTCTGCCGGGATCACGGAGTCTCCGGAATACCTGAGCTCGAGCCCAAACTCTAAATTTGTGGCGGATCCGTGATGGCTCTCATCAGTCGAGGATCTCTTGCCAGCGACGAACAGGATGCGCTGCCGGTCGGGACCACGAACGCCACAGTGACAGCTGAAGAGCCGGCGGCAACGAACAACTTCTGCCTGTGCCAGTCCCTGTGCAGCGCAGAGGCCCCCTGACTCGTCTTGGTCCAGACTCTGAAAGCCAGACCAGACCATCTGCGATTATGGTGACTTGTGTGATTCAGGCTATGTAGAAGCCTTCCACCCCCGAGTCGACCCCGACGTAACCTTCCAATCTTGCCAGTATGGCCTTCGACCGAGAAGCATTGTCCGCGAATCCCACTTCATCCAAAGAAACCTTTCACTTCTCGTCTGCAGCTCGCCTTTAAACCGGATGTTGGGCTTGGCGATATCGAAAGCATGGCTGGGGAGACGGGTCCCATCTCAAGTTCGCTACCGATCAATATGATCATAGCCGGCTTTTTCGCTATTGCCTGCTTCAACTGTTTCGAGATCTTGATCACCCTCCTCGACCGATTCAAGAGGCCAAAAAGTTTATACTTTTGGAGCATGCTGGTTACGACCCTTGGGATCCTCCTCCACACGATCGTCGTACTACTTCGCTATTACGCTTTGGGGCCTAATTTCATCCTGGCAGTCCTGACATGCGTCGGATGGTACGGCATGGTGACAGGCTTCTCTGTTGTCCTCTACTCGCGCATTCACCTTGTCGAACCGGATAAGACAAAGACTCGGTGGATCCTCGTCATGATCGTCACGAGCTTCTGCATCTTCCACGTCCCTGTCACCGTTCTCTTCCTCGGCAGCAATACTCAGCACACCGCAACATTTATTCGGGCCTTTGACGTCTATGAGCGCGTCCAGCTCGCGGGGTTCTGCATCCAGGAGTGCCTCATATCAGGATTCTACATTCTCGAAAGTCTTCGCTCCCTCAGGCCAATCCTCGCCATCAAACTACCAAGGGAGCGCCAGATTATTAGGAACCTCGTCATCGTCAACGTTTTCGTCATTGTCCTCGATATCAGTCTGCTGGTGACCCAGTACACAGGCAACTTCCAGATTCAGACAACCTACAAACCTGTCGTGTACAGCATCAAGCTCAAGATGGAATTCGTCATCCTCAATAGGCTTCTCTGCCTCGTACAGCGCGGCGACAATAACGACTGGTACAATCTCGAAAGTAGCAGCGCCCGGTATGGCCAATGGCATCCTAGCATCTCCGATATACGGTCGTTCGACCCCAAAGCCCAATCAGTGGGACATTCCCATCATGGAATGCAGCTGCAACTGCAGCGAATCTCCGAGCCTGCAGCGCAGTCCTTCGGCGTGGAATCGTCAAATCATTCAGGTGACACTGCACCGCCAAGGAATTTCCGGTTTCCGCCTGCCGCTGCAACGCGCTAGCTAACAGCGATATTTGCATAATCTCACTATTCGTTCTTTGCTTTTCTTTTGAACCAGGGCATCAAACGCAGCGACGAATTCACCAACTAGACGCGCGTCGGCCCTGAATATCCGATGTTTCAACCGTCCCCTATGGTGCCAGTAGTCTTTCCACGAGGCGGGCTCCCCCTGGTCCTCATCTTGCTCTTAGTCGGTGGTGGGCTATGTCCCACAACTCCCGCTTGCTAGAGGTCACTGTCCCTCGCGGGCAGCCAAGCTGCGAGAGACTGGCCCTCTTGGGTCTGGCAGATTCTTGGTCGGCCGTTGGTCCGGCGCCTTCACCGCCGGGCTTCCTGGCGCTGCGGCTTCTGAGCAGGCTGTAACTACCTAGCAGCTTACAAAGAGAACACTGACAGAAAGAGTGAGGATTGCTATCAGTGGAAGCTCATGTTGTGACTCTGAGGCGTGGTGGTATCGTCAGGCACTATGCACTCTTTGCGACGAATACAAGGTAAAACATAGACTAATCATTATCGCCAAAAAGATTATATCCATGAATATAGAACATCGTCCTCATGTACCTATCCGTTCTCGAGCCTGGCTCACGCACAGAGAGTTAGGGTGACATCCTTGGCAGACGTACAGGTCTTGACCTGACTGCCAGCTGGAGGAGTGCCGTTGGCCCAGGTGATCGCGGGGCAGGTCGAGTCGGCGCTTCTCTCGACGAGCTTCTTGCCCTTGAAGGCGTCACCAAAGACACTGCTAAGATCATACCAGATCTTGGCGCCGTCAAGGGAGTAGGCGAAGTTGAGCTGCGGAGCGCCAGTGTAGAGGCCGTCGCGAGCGGTTGTGATCTTGATGGCCTTGCCGCCAGTCTTAGGGTCTTTGATAAAGGTCTCGGCGTAAGACCCAGACTTAGGGGCCAAGCGATAAGGACCAGCGATAGCGCTGCCGACGGACCAGACGCTGACTTCGTAGTCGCAGTTATTCACCACGCGAGCCTTGCCAACAGCAGAAACGAGAGGGGTAGTAAGGGCTAGAGCGGCGATGATGCTGGCTTTGATCTGCATGTTGGCGGTTTGACGGTGCCTATTGAGAATGTTGATCGGATATTTAAATCTGAGGCAAGATGCGATACTGGGGCCGATGCGTTTCGAATGATGTGTTGCGTGTCTTTCGACTGCGTTATCCACCAGCTACTTATACTTCTCTGTGACGAGCGTATTTCCCGATGTGATGCCGGTGCGGAATCGACTACAACATCGTATATCTCGTGTGAATGACTGCCTAAGTAAAATGTCAGCTGTCGTCACACGGAGGCGTCAAGCAAACCTCGAATAGCCGTGTGGTGCTCTGGCGGAGGATCGAACAGCCAGTAGCCGGCTGCCAACCGAGCTTCGTTGGCTGACCCTGGAATCGATACACATTCCGGGCCTGAGTCTGCAGGGCTAGCACCAAGCCCATCTTCGCACACGGATATGCAAAATCACGAAGACGGAAGGTCATTATGATGTCGAACTGAGGAGAAAGAGATAAGCACGGCGGACCAGCCCGACGCCATTTGCTGAAAGTAGGTAAGCGAAGCTGAACACGATGCCGACCGTTCCAGAAGGCCATGCGATCAGGCGGCGGTGACATGACTGGGCCAAACGGATACCAGCCTGCTCAAAGGCAGAATGCGGGGAGAGAATACGGGGTCGTGTCGATCCCCTTGCTTGGCCGGCGCAAGGGTCTTGGATCAGCTCTTACAGGTGGCTGCATCTCGTATCGGCCACAGCCTTAGGACTGGGCAAACAACTCCCATGATCATGACCGAATCGGCCAGTGTACTCCGGCCGGTGTATGAATGCGGCGATTTCTCGTATCGCTGCGGTGGTGTCATAGGAGTAACATGCTTCGATCCCACAAGACTGGCCATTCAGCAGAAACGACCCCTGTGTGTCACAATACGAATGATTTCACCAGCACACCTACAGATACGTCAGGTGAGATGCAGTTGGCCAAGCCTGTCATACGATCTAAAATTGGGATCTTTGTCGATCGGGTGCTAAAATGAAGACCGTGGACTTGAGGCTCTTCACGGAGCGCTTCTTGACTTGCGAGATGAGTAGACGGTACTGATTTAGGAGTGCCAATATTTGCGCGACACTGCTTATTGGACCAGGATTCCATTTAACCATCAGGTTGTCAGCCCAGAGCGGGATAAAACGTTGGAGCGTATATTATCGGAAGGCACGGATTGCAATATCGTGCACTTCCCGTGGTTGATGTGCTACCAGTCTGCTGCATCCTGCAGTAGCAACGGTTACAAGGCGTTTAGGGTGACTCAATGGCTGAATCGGCTAACATCCGCCCCAACTAGGAGGACTTTCAACCTGATTGAGCAGTTTGTAGATTCGCTGATGCAAGCGTAAACACATGTTGAGAGATGAAGCCTTGAAAGACGGCGCGGTTGCCAGAGCTGTTCTCACGGTAGGGCCATTTTGCCTAGCAAAGCGTTGTCCTGCAGACAATGGCTTTGCTCAACGCTTTACTGTTGTGCTGTTAAGCCCGGGTCAAGGTGGGTAAAAATGATATAACTCGCACTGTTTGGCAGTTACTAGCCATCAAGTTAGCTACCTGGGTAAGATATGGCGAAACACTTCTTAAAGTCTTGGGCTAAAACACGCAGTAAATGCATGCTGTGTACATAGGTAGGATAGAATTATTAGTTTCTGTGCCAAGTCATTTTGATCCTCGGCTGGCGTGGTGGGGTATCTTAGGTAAGGGAAGATACCTACCTAGGTACCTAGCCTGCCTAGGTAGGTAGGTACTAGGTAAGGCAACAGCCGCCTAGAAAGCACTCGACAGAAAAAATGGCCCATCCAAAGGCTCTCCAGTAGGCTTACAACGTGAGCAATAAGGTATGGGTCCCGTTGATCTACTGGTAAATTGGGGTGCTTTCTCATTCGGGGGGACTGTCGTCTTTTGTTGGCCACTTGGTAGGTATGGTACTCACAAAATGAAGGTGGTGAATCAAGGTCAGGTGCTTTCGTGAACGAGGAGATTAACCGCCAGGCTTCCCCAGTCACTGGCGCTGCATCGTGTGGTCGCATTTTAAGCGCCCTTGTTCCAGGCGCCCTCTCTCCTTCTCTGCTGTGGTTGGTACCTTAGGTAGGGTTGGCTGGCCTTAGGCAAGGGAACCGTCGGAGCGACACGTGCATCGTCACGTGCTATTGACCAGCTTTATTCAATGCCCGCCTGGCAGCCGACAGTTACATCAACTTTCTCCTCATGTGAACCACTGCCTATTTCTCACTTGCAAGCAGCCATGACAACAGATTCGAGTTCACCCACAGACCTGGCGACCGTCAACATTCTTGATGCTTCTCATCGCCAGGCCTTGGAGCGAGCGCTGACGCGTGTACTTCTCACCAATCATGTCGAGGTCGCCTACGCTGAGATCCTGGATGGCATGCCACTGGCGGCTACTTATCGTGAATTCTTTTATGCTTGGAAAACGCACCCGTCTGTGAATCATATCGAGCTCTGCTCAGGCTCTCTTGAGAAAGCTCGCGACTTTAGGGCGAATTTCAAGATCTCTTCACTTCAGTTCTCCCTCACGGTTTGTTCGACCATCCCCCCTCCAATCCCTCCAATCCACTGAGGCATGGGCACTGACGAAGCCGCACAAGACTCTGCTAGCCTTCCAAGACGCTGCATCGGGCTCCAAGCAGTTTTATTTGCGTCTTTTAGAGCTTCTCGCTGTGTCCTGTCATCGGGTTGCTGTGTACCTTTACGATATTGGTGGAAGAAACCATCATCATACAGAGCATGAGAGATGGCGAGACAGGCCCGGGGATGATGACCCTTGGGGTAGTCACCGACCGCCCATCGTCTTCACCCACGGGCCGTACAACGCTTTCGAGCAGTACCCTCACGGTCTGGCGGACGTAGCAGCATACTGGGCTGAGGCCCGGATTTTCGGAGGAGTATTCGTCTTCGACAGAGGAGAGACAGAAATCGAAGTATGCACGCCAGAGCCATTTCATGTTGCTAGACGTGATTTCTGACCTTTCAACAGTGTCGGGAAATTTACATGCACGCCTGCTTTCCTGGGTCACCTCGAACACTGTTCGCCTTGACTTCCAAGCAGTTTGGTGAGCTCATTCACTTTCTTCTGGACGAGGATGGTGAACTCAGCGATGGTTCCAATGAATCCTCTGCTCAAATCGTGTCTACCGCGCAATGTCCGTTGCCGATCAGGGCGACCTCTGAGAATCGCTGGCGATGGGACCCATGGGATGCCATCGCGTGCTTTCATGTTTTCCGCGATAAGTACGAACGCAAGGTTGCGAAGTACAAACCCATTCACCTCCAGCCTGCCCGAAGGACTGGCGACTGGCCGGAGCTTGGGGATCAGATGCTTTTAGATGTTTGTGAGTACGAACGTCAACAAGGAACGCATGTCGACCAAGCCATGATTGATAGGCTTAACACGTCAATCAAGATGATCACGCCGTCATCGCCACTGTGGCCCGGGTATAGTCGTTGGGCCGAGGAGCAGTCACGACCGCGATTCGAAGGCGAATGAAGCATTTCAAGCTCGACCTTGTCCCACAGCCCGCGCCACTGAGGCTTATTGAGGAAAAGAATTCAAGTAACATAGGCGGAGCACTTGACGAATCGTCCTAGCACAGTATTGTGATAAAATGTCTCAGGAACCATTTCATGTAAATTCTTGTGCCCTTGGTGCTGGAGAGAATTAATCTCGACTTCAAGAGGCCATTTGCTTGATCGCCTAGTCAACATCGTGGCAGCCATGCTGCATGTACGGACATAGCCTTCACAGTGGCACAGGGGCACAGTAGGTCGCATTCGACTTTTTCTCCCCATACTTTCATGGACGGCATCAAACAGAATTGAGTTGGACAGCCTGATTTCGTTGATGAAACCACGGAGATTCTCCTGTTTTGCTCCAAATCGGTGGTCGGCAAGGTGACGCGCTACCCGATTCGCAACAGGGTAGTAGGGTACTTGTCAGGAATGCCTTTTGAAATGTAAATAATCATGTAGGCGTTGGCCGCCTTGTCTCAGAAAAGGCGTGGGGGACTGATTAGCCGCCAGCCGTTTGGAGATGGGCTACATCTGCTTTGCCGCCCTGAAGTTGATGTTGACCTTGGCCTGAGGGCGGTAAAAGGTGGTCCGGCAAGCACCCAATTGGAAACAATGGGGTTAATTAACCTTCAGGGTTAGGACTTCGGGCCAACACCGGTCGCCCAGGAGTGACCACGGCGCATCGCCAGCGCTCACTGTACCAATGACACGCTCATATGTTGTCGCGGACAAGGCGGCATGATTTGACGGCCTCAGGGGCGTACTTTTCAGAAGTTCTCCAAGCGACAGCCATTTCTCAAGATCGATCCTATAAAATGTCCGGATTGTGTCTCATGTTTTTGGGCATAACAGTGTCTAAGCCCATCTGCCCATATCTCTCCCAAAACATTTGTCCCAGTCTCGAGCACCCACCAAGTACATTCGAATACCCTTTTTGAGCAATTCAAGCTTCGATTCACCATCATAATGTCTATGCCACGAGACTTTCCCGCATACAGCATTGGCAGGGTCGGAATGACAGAGTCCCTCCCCGACGGCACTCATCGACCTGTTCAAGAGAACTCTTTGGAATTCGCCGGTGTAAGTCAATTCCCCTTAGGCGTAGGAATCTGGTCTTGTGTTGACTAAAATATGAACGCATTGTAGCTCGCATTCGCTGCAAATCAGGGTTTAATCATCCTCAACAAGCCCAATGGCTTCCGAACCCTTCGTGCGCTAGGCGAGTCTGTCGTGCGAAATTGGGCAAGGAGCCCAGTCCCGTTCATATTCCAAGGCGATCCTAGACAGATGGGGGCCTATGTGGCAATCTTTCTCCGCGATATTGCGGCCGATTTCCCTCGAATATTTGTGGAGCCAATGCCGAGCAGAGCTGCGATTGCAGAAACAAGGCGACTTCCAGGAAGTGTGTTCTGGAACGGGGACTTGAATCAGCTTCGTCCTAAGGGACTGGGGGCATTATACTTCAACCGCAATGTAAGTTGGATGTCAATATGACGAGCAACCCCCGGTATTTTGGCCTGTGATGTCTTCTTCAGAGGAAAGCATCCATATTAGAGAGCGAGACAAGTTCACTGACATGCAATATCGTTAGATGGTCCTTTCAATGGCCGCGGCGGCTGCACAGGGCGGAGGCAGCTCACCTCATGCCAAAAAGATGTCAGCTAGACATCGCTCGCATCTTTTCATGTTCTCCCTTGCGATGGCGCATGAGCTTACCCATCTATTTGTTGCATACCTCGCGCAAGGAAACTTAGAAGACGCAGCCTACACACCACCTGAAGTCTCGTTTGCGAACTACGGATCGGTTCCTGGGGACGCTGGCGAGGTAAGAGGTGAATCTGGGCGCTGGCTCGAAAGCCAGCTATGGGGCGGCGCCATTGAATTTTACCGGGATATCGAAGATGATGATGGCCAGGTGAGTGGACCAACGAGAAATGCGCAGTGAAGTTGAGGCTGATCGTAGTGTCAGACTGGTATACCCTTTATCCACTACGAAAGCGACCAGTCCAGGCGTATTCACTCTGCTTCCATCATAAACTTGCTTACAAGACTTGAAGGTTCGTACTCATGGAGGGCCATCCCCAAAAAGCTTCTCACTGTCGGGATGTACTGACGGTTCGCCAAGACCCCGGGGATGTATCTCTCCAAACGACAGGACAGCCAATGACATACCAGCAACGCCGGGCTGTAGGACTACTGAATCTATCCTCGACGCAGACTGTTGGGCCGCCACAAGGTCGTCCCATGATAGGTCGTCCAGAAGGACCTTTGTTCAGCATCCCAAGGGGCGAGCTTGTTCGGGTTGCCCATCAACCCAATTACATCCCGAGGGCTACTCGTGTCCGATAGAAGCTGACTGTGGACATTCCATGTAAGATACGGTAAAGATGAAGTGAAATGTTTGATCGAAATCATAAAGATTGTCCCTACATCAGCAGAGACGCAGCCCGAGCCACTGCCTTTTCTTTGTGTTCTCGCGTGGACGGGTATTGGTGAATACATATTGATTCAGTATGCAACCATAATTGCATCTCAGAGTTCTCGTCCTTGATCTGGCCCCAGCACAACTTCTTTTGACTTGGATTGTCAACTGATCATGTGATCATGAATTTCAGTGGAAAATACACACATGAATTCACTTTTACGCCGTTCCTGTTCATATTATTGAGAATCACGATATGAGATTTCACAGTATCTACTCCAGCAGTCCCAGGAGCTTCCTTGCAGCAATGGGTCGAGAGGATTGGCGGGTATTCCATCCTTGAACGAGGCCCACCGCCTTGGCCAAGACCCTGCCGCGCTCTGTCTCAAAACGACTTCCACAAAGATGGGCGTAAGATCCTCAGAGGCATATCTTGGCGTGGCCTCCCCATTGCTAACCGCCTGGATTGAAGCGCTTCGAAGGCGCTGCTCGAATTCGTATGCGCTGTACCATATAGGCGGCATGACTA
This sequence comes from Verticillium nonalfalfae, assembly GCF_003724135.2. Classification (NCBI taxonomy): domain Eukaryota; kingdom Fungi; phylum Ascomycota; class Sordariomycetes; order Glomerellales; family Plectosphaerellaceae; genus Verticillium; species Verticillium nonalfalfae. The sequence continues at coordinate 249,674 of NW_021167237.1, read as the reverse complement.
AAGAACTGCTCTTGCTGGCGAGAAGCTTGCAACGCTAGAGAGACTCAACGACATGACATGATTCTGGCCGTTACTCATCTCCTGATCATATCAATCGACATCTCCGTGATTATCGATCAGATCGAATTTCCAGACTCAAGAATGCCAAGTTTCACATGGAGCTCGTCCACGAAACGGATGCACTAGATCGAATCACCCAGCATTTTCTTGACACCGACATATCAAGGAACAGGTTTCCCTCCAATGTTCATCCAGTTTCCGAGCTTTTCATAGACACTGAATCTCCACCCTTCTGCTTTTGGCCTTCACGGAAAGGTATTTGAGCGAGACCGCCAGCCGAATTACGCCCTGGGTATGGTAGTGAGCATGTGTGTTCCTCGGCGCGAAGCGCAATTTTCAAAACAAATTACTGTAGCAACCCCACAGACTCATAGGAAAGCAGCAGCTACAAACTTCAGTTGGAGTGAACATTAGCACCACGACAGTCGTATGAGACCTTACACAGCAAACACGTGATGGGGCCTTCGGCTCACGACCAGATCGCTACAATTCGCAAAGAGGGGTTTCATTGCCACGTCCCACAAGCTACGCCATTTGGCTAGGAGGGCCACTAAGACTGTAAAGGGAAGAGATGGCCGTCCTGCCCCCGCTCCGACCTTAGCGCCGAGGCTCCGATGGGCTCAGAGCCACACCAGAGCATCTAATCAGATGCGCTGATGATCTTATCAGATGCTATTTCGGCCAAAAGGGGCTTAACACTGCGTTATTAGGTGGGGGATCAGACTGGGATCATCGGCCACACACAGGGATGAGCTTCGCTGCCGAGATGATGTTGAAAATTTTATCAGATCCTCGCCTTTTCTTGCCCTGGGACCTCCCTCATTCCTTGGGCCGCCAGTGTGCCTTTACCTGGCAAGCTTGGCACGCACGCCTCCTTCGGCCCCGGCATCGGATGGTCGCTCACGGGCATTATGCAGCCATTCTCAGGCCACATGTGTGCCAACGGCCCCTCAAGCCCTGCTGTCCCTTCTGTCGATCGGCGAACGCATGTAGCTCCCTTATAAGCTCGTCTGGCCCTTCTACGATCGGCTACACTTGCCTCGCTTCTCTTCGCGCTTCTGTCTCTGACGTTATTTTCTCACGGGATTTCAATCAATCTTTCTCGTGCCTCGCCCCGCGACGCCATCCCCTCATCATCGTTCCCAGGGACAGCTTCGACCTGCATTCGACAGACGCGGTCCACACCATCACACAGCATTCGATGAATTGATTTCCTTCCTGCGAGCGACAATCCGGAGTAGGATTTTGACAACAAAACAATGGTTGTCACAGAGAAGCCTCTCGAGGCTCCCGTGCCACCTTTGGTGGCGGGCCAACAAGATCGCGAGATGCTTCCTCAACAGCCTGCTGAGCCGACAGAGAAAAGCAACGCGACAAGCGTCAAGTCAAAGGATATCGAGCAGCCTGCCAGCGAGTCTGTACGTCAGCCCACCTCTCATGCCAACGACGCTTCATTGTCTCACCCCCAGCGATGGCCAAAGCCATTGTCACCATGATCTGATCAATGTCGTTAGGCTTTTCACTCCCTCACCATCTACTTCCGCTGCCTCTTCGCCGCCGACCCGACATGGCTCGACATTACTCTCATCATTGGTGGTTCCATCTGTGCCGCCGCTGCCGGAACTCCCTTCCCCTTGATGGCGATTCTCTTTGGTCAGCTCGTCGATGATCTCAACGACGCTACTTGCGCCGCCGAAGCGCAGACCGCCGACCCCTTCGCCTATGCGTCCGAGATCAACGAAAAGGTTCTCCTGATGGCCATCATTGCTATTGCAGCCTTCTGCCTCATCTACATCTACATCCTTGCCTGGGGCGTTATCAGCCAGCGCCTTGCTCAGCGACTTCGCGTTCGCTACCTTGCGGCCCTCATGCGCCAGCCGCCTTCCTTTTTCGACGAGCGGGCCAACGCCGGCGAGGTCTCTAGTCGTCTCCACGGCGACATCACGGCCGTCCAGGCGGGCACCTCGGAGAAGGTTGGCATTTTCATCTCAAGCATCAGCTTCTTCGTCACCGCTTTCATTATTGCCTACATCAAGCAGGCGAAGCTTGCCGGTATGCTGACAGCCATGATCCCGGCCTTCATGCTCATGTCGTTGATTGGCGGTGCCTACTTTGGCAAGTATACGGCACGCATGTCCACGGCCATCGGTACAGCATCGTCTCTGGCTGGCGAGTGCCTGCGGAATATCTCAGTCGTCCACGCCTTTGGAGCCGGCCCTCGACTGGAAGCTCGCTTCGCCGACCTGATGGTTGAGGCTCGGACCGCCGGCATCAAGAAGGCCGTCGTGGCTGCCATTCAGGCTGGTCTTTTGTACTTTATTGCTTATGCCGGCAACGCGTTGGCCTTCTGGCAGGGCAGCAAGATGATCGCCGAGGCCAGAACAAACCCCAACGGCACCTCGATGGGTGATATTTACACTGTGGTTCTCCTGCTCGTTGACGGTAAGCCCTCCTGTGCGGTGCGAATCTGTGGAGCTTTCTGATATCCTTCTTAGCTTGCGTCATGCTCGGCGGTATTGCTCCTATTCTGCCCCTCTTCGGGGGTGCTTCGGCTGCGTTCCTCCGTCTCCAGAACGACATCGAGGCCCCTTCGACGCTCGATGCCACGTCGGACGCTGGCAAGATTCTGCCTGCCGAGAATCCCGGCTCGACTGGCATCTCCTTCAACAATGTCAGCTTCTCTTACCCTTCGAGACCCACGCAACCAGTTCTTCGCAACGTCAACCTGACGTTCCCTACCGGCAAATACACCGCCATTGTTGGTCTTTCCGGCAGCGGCAAGTCAACTATTGCCTCCCTGATCAGCCGTCTCTACGACCCGGGCGAGGGTTCCATCACGTACGACGGCCAAGATATTCGCAATATCAACCTTCGCAATCTTAGGAGCCACATGGGCTTCGTCCAACAGGAACCTACCCTGCTCAACAGTTCAATCCTGACGAATATTGCCCTCGGTCTTGTCAACACGACCAAGCCTGCCCACGCTCACCTCAAGTCTTTCCTCAACTGGAACAACCTTACCGAGCTCGGCAACAAGGGCAAAGACCTCAGCGCTTCTGCTGAGGCCCTTGGCCCCGAAGCCGTTGAGATCGTCAAGCTCGTTCATGACGCTGCCGACCAGGCCGATGCCGCGAGCTTTATCGAGCGCCTCGAGAGCGGCTATGGCACCGTCGCTGGTCCTGGTGGTTCTCTCATCAGCGGTGGCCAACGTCAGCGGATCGCCCTCGCCCAGGCACTCATTCGTGACCCCCAGATCCTAGTCCTTGACGAGGCCACTGCGGCCCTCGACTCTGCCAGCGAGCGCCGCATCCAGGAAGCCGTTGAGCGCGCCGCCAAGCACCGTACAGTCATTTCCATCGCCCACCGTCTGTCGACGATTCGCAAGGCAGACAACATTGTTGTCATGGAAGCCGGTCAGGTCGTCGAGCAGGGCTCCTACGCTGAGCTGATGGCCATTGAAGGCGGTGTGTTCGCCCGAATGGCCAGCCTGCAGTCTGTGGGCACTGTCGACCGTGGCGAGGCCAGCTCCATCTCTGGCGACTCTCTAGATGCCTCTACGCTCAAGACCGACATCTTCCCCTCGGAGAAGCTTGACCCTGCCGACCACATCCTGAGCAAGGAGTCCTCTGCCAAGGAGGCCGCCGAAAAAGGCAAGGAAGAGGACAAGGAGGAGGAAGAGCCCAAGACGGAGCTGGATACGAAGCAGCCCTTCTTCTTTGTCACCAAGGGACTGGGCCGCCTCGTTCGTCCGTCACTGCTGTGGCTCGTGGGCGCCATTATCGCTGCCGCCATTGTTGGCTGCACGTTCTCCTCTGCTGGTGTCATTCTCGGTTACACTGTTGGTGCGCTGAACCCTTGCGCCAACACGGTCGAGCGCATCCTCGACCTCGGACGATTCTTTGCCGGCATGATCTTTATGCTGGCTTGCATTGAGTTCTTCGCCAACTTTGTCGCATGGTCCTTCTTCGGCGTCGTGGCCGAGAAGATGCTTTACGCTGTCCGCGTTCTGTCCTTCCGCTCCCTGCTTGAGCAGGACCTCGACTGGCACCAGTCCGAGACGCCCACGAAGTTGCTCACCATTATCACCAAGGACAGTGCGGCCATCGGTGGCTTCAGCGGCTCGACCATCGGTACAGTCTTCGCCATTGTCGTCAACTTCTTCATCGCCATTATCCTGTCCCACATCATCGCTTGGAAGATCGCTATCGTTTGTCTCGCCAGCATCCCCCTCCTCCTCGGCGCCGGCATCATGCAGCTGCGCATGCTGGCTCGCTATGAAGAACGCCAGGCCGGCGCCTTTGCGGACGCGACGGCCGTTGCCGTCGAGGCCGTCCATTCGATCCGCACCATCGCGGCGCTGTCGCTCGAGGGTGAGATCATGGGTTCCTACACGCGCCTGCTCCGTGGACCTCAGAAGATGATCTTCCGCTCGTCGGCTTCGACCAACATCTGGCTCGCCATGCAGCACAGCATGGGCACGCTCATCTACTGTCTCTCGTACTGGTGGGGCTCCCAGCTCATCATGCGCGGCGAGTACAGCCAGACGCAGTTCTTCATCATCCTCATCGCCATGCTCGTCAGCGCGCAGCTCTGGGGCACCATGTTCTCGCTGGCGCCCGAATTTTCGAGGGCCCGCCTCGCTGTTTCGCGCATCCTGAACGTCATCAACCTCGGATCCGGGCGCGATCTCAGCAAGGCCCAGCTCAAGACGCTGCAGACGGCGCGCGAGAGCAAGACCCGCGGCGACAAGACCGCCCCAAGCAGCGATGGTGCTGATGCCGAGGCCGCCAACGAAGTGCAGCTGAAGCAGCCTTTCAAGGGCGAGAGCCGTGGCGCCAAGGTTACGTTTAACAACGTTGGTTTCACATACCCAAACCGTCCCGACGTGCCTGTTCTCGATGGTGTCTCCTTCACTTTGCAGCCTGGTCAATTCTGCGGTAAGCACAATCATTACGCGACCTTTCAAAATGAAGAATGTGTAACTAACAAACCCCCCCCGCAGGCCTTGTCGGCCCCTCAGGTGCTGGTAAGAGTACTATCATGTCACTCGTCCAGCGACTCTACCACCCGACAACAGGCACCATTTCCCTGGACGGCCAGGACCTCAAGCCGCTGCCATCTTCGTTCCGCGAATCCATCGCCCTGGTGCCACAGGACCCGACGCTCTTCGACGGCACCGTGCGCTTCAATGTCGGCCTAGGTGCTGCACCCGGCACCGAGGCCACGGATGCCGAGATTGAGGAGGCGTGCCGTCTTGCCAACATCCACGACACAATCATGGCGCTGCCTGACGGCTACAACAGCGAGTGTGGCGCCTCGGCACAGCGGCTCTCGGGTGGTCAGAGGCAGCGACTCGCCATTGCGCGCGCCCTCGTGCGCAAGCCGAGGCTGCTGCTGCTCGACGAGAGCACGAGCGCGCTCGACGCCGCGAGTGAGGCGGCGCTGCAGGAGGGTCTCGAGAGGGCCTCGAGGGGCACCACCGTGCTGGCCATTACGCACAGGCTGCACACGGTGCAGAAGGCGGATGTGATCCTCGTCGTCGAGGGCGGCAAGATTGTCGATCAGGGCCGCCATGCGGAGCTCATGGAGAGAAGGGAGAGCTATCGCATCAACGCCATGCAGCAGATGCTGCAGTAAGGAGATCCAGGTTGCGGGATTTGTACTTGTTCGAAAGACGATAGACCTGGCTTTAATGCCTTCATAATAGAGAGCGTTCACACTTTGCTTGGAAGGGCTCAATTGATTATCCTGGTGTCAGACGGGCATTCCCCTGTCGCCGTACGACAGCGCCCAATTACGATACCCAAACGAAGGGATTTATCTAGGAGAGGTGAAGACGCCAAACACGTTTGAGGCTGTCCTATGCGAAGCTTTGGCCAGATGGTTGGTTGATTGATGTAAAGCCGAACAGCCACAGGCGAAAACTAATGACAACAATCTGAATAAGGCAAGACAGAGAGGCATCATCGAAATCCAGCGCAATATTCTTTGTTTTGGAACGAGACTAAAAAGAAGGACGCCCGATACACGCTACCTCGGCTGATCCGCCGTCGCCGCCCACCACAGGAGAGCCCTTAGCAATCTTCTGATGCGGGAAACGGCAAAAACCGCCAACTCCAACTGAGCCGTCAACTCAACAATCTCGATCATCCTCCCCTAAAGCAGTGACCATTTGGTGACGGCCGCAAAGTTTCGGCGCCAATGAGCCCAACGATGGCTGGGGCTGCGGGTGGACTAAGCCACAACACCAGTGCCAGCGCGGGCCTTGACGAGGGCGCAGACGCACGAGGCCGGGTCAAGACTATTGAATGTCAGCAGAATACCTTACTGTGCTCACGGCGATTCTTTAGGACTCACGTGTAGCTGTAAGGAGGCGAGTAAGAGCCCGTTTGGGTAATGCCAATGGGGCTGTTGGTGAAGAGGTTGTTCCTCTCAACAGCGAAACCCGGCTCGTCGCTGTCGAGGTTCGTGACGATGGCCTGGTTCGTGTTGATGAAGACGGTGTTCTCGACGAGGACCTGGGCGCCCATGCGCGAGTTGACGCCGGACGTGGGGTTGTTCTCGTAGCACGAGCTGTAGATGTGGCCGGTGCCAAAGCGGATCGAGGGCAGGCGGGAGTTGACGTTGTAAAAGTGGTTGTGGTGGTAGGTGATGCGCAGCTTGCCGCGGTCCTCAGAGGCGTTGTTGTCGGAGTGGCCGACGAGGGAGCCCTTCCAGTGGTCGTGAAACTTGTTCCAGCTGATGGTGATCTGATCCGAGGCGTGCGATGCGTCAAGGAGGCCGTCAAAGTAATCCTTGTCGCCAACTATACCATCGCTACGGAAGTCGCAGTGGTCAACCCATACGCGGACTGCCTGGTCGAGAGACACAATGTCGCCACCCGGGATGGGGTTGTGGAAGACGAGGTTGCGAATGATTACGTTGCCCGTGCGGCGGACACGGAAGCCGCCGTCACGGAGACCGGAGGAAGCACCGACACCGATGACACTCGTACCAGCCAAAAGGTCCATGCGGCCGCAGCCCGAAAGGATGCCGGAGATGCGGATGACGCCAGCGTTAGCAATGGCTGTCTTGAGAGCCGCGCAAGAAGTGACAGTCACACCGCTGCCGCTGCCACCGCCCGTGGTGCCAGCACCGTAGCCGACGAGCTGGTCAATGGGAGCTGGTCCGCACGAGTTGCCACCGCTCGAAGGAGGAGGCGAGCTCGGAGGGGGTGTGCTCGGAGGAGGAGTACTCGGAGGGGGAGTGCTTGGCGGCGGAGTGCTCGGAGGAGGGCTGCTCGGGGGAGGGCTGCTCGAGCTGGGGAGACACTGTGAGTACCACTGGTTAGAGACCACACAGGTCCATCCTGTAGTCGATGTCAGCCTCAGCGGTTCAAAAAGCTCAAATCTTCCGAAACATCAGGTGTACAAACCAGAGGTGCAAGTCGTCGGGCCGGTGTGGCCCTGTCCACCGCATTGGCCATAGGGCTGCTGTTGAGCAGAGGCCAGACCCAAAAAGGCCATAAGGGCTAGGTTCTTCAGCTCCATTGCAAGGGTTGTGAAAGTCTGGGACGATGTGAGAGAGCGGGCTCGGGTCTCGGGTCGATCACGATTGCAGATCCTATGTGGGAAAACAATGTTGAGGTAAAGATCTACAGAACAGGACTTCAACTCCATGGGCAGACGCGGGCTTTATGTCCCTCCTTGAGCTTGACCCTCCTGTCAAGTTTTCCCCCAAGCCACAGTGAATGTTGCGGACAATCTGATTGAGCAAGTTGTCCCATTCATCTATTTCTCTTCGGATTTCCCACCACTCAAGACACCTCGGATCGTAAAACTCCTTTTCCACTTTCTTCATTTTAATTTCAGGACTGGCAGATATTTCAGTCAAACATGTCCAGCAACCCCTCAACGAGGCAGTGCTGGAGTTTGTGGGTGTCTTGACCTACCACCGTTCAACAGCTCCGCATCTCGTCCAACACTATCTTCTTGGCATGTTCGGTAAACCTGGGGTTGCAAGCCAAAACTTAAACGCGTGGAGAAACCTGCCATGTGTTCGGGAGTTGCATCGGAGTTCCTCCCAATGCCGCCAATCGCCCCCTGCGGCTAGTCCGCAAGGGCCGCGTGGGACTGTCTCCGTGTCCCGATCGGGGCCAGCAAACAAGTGCTCTTTACAGGGGAACTGCCCGTCAAGTTACCCTCATCTCGGTTCTCGTCATGCCCTTAAGTCCGATTTGCTTCAGATACAGTAGTGTAGCGCCTTCTGCCAATGCCAAGACAACCAAATCGGCCGCTGAGCTCCAAATGGGGGACGACGCCAAGAAGCGTTAAATAGTCGTTCCCCTCGGTCTTCTCTGACAAACCTGTTGATTCTTGCCTGTAAATGCCTCCCCGATTGCTGGCTTCACAATGGGCCCATTCAGTCCACGCCGGGCCGTCAGGATTATCTGGTTTGGATCTCGTGTTTGTTCATCGCTAAGAATGGGCGCAAGCTACGCTACACAAACCAGGTCTCCCTATGCAGACCATATCAGCTTTTGTTCGCCAGTGTTGCAAGGCGCCGAGAATGGCAACTCAGCAGTGCAGGCAAGGCATCACAGGGTCGCATTGTAGTATGTTCTCTCCCACAGATGCTCTCAGCTTGGTTCTCGATGATCTCAGCTGCAGGCGTTATTGGCGGAAATGTCTTTGACCAGCTCCGGACACGCCACCACAGGAGGCGACAGCACTGGCATCTTCAGAAGCAGCAGTTATTGAAAGGCTTGACGTCAACAATAATTTGCAAGATTCGGAATAGAGTAGACCCTGATAGAGTGGAAAATTTGACGCCACGCAAAGGATTCGATAGCTGCCCGCGCAGTCGCCAGATCGATGGGGCCGACTTCGTCCTGTCAGGCCGGTCATTTCTGGATTTGAAATTTTCTCTACTGATCCTCTTGTTTTGTTATTTCATCGGCCAATTTTGCTGGTGAAACTGACTTGATGACACCTTCCACAGGTGAGAAGGTTAACCTAGGAGAAACTCTATCCGAGATGTGGTTGCGCCGAAACGTAAGCATGAGTATGGCACAGCTTGCCTTGTTCAGCTTATCCTTCTCCATAGGAAGACCGGTTGTCTTTTCAAGTTCCAGTCATCCCAATCTTCTATATAGTAACAATCTCAACGTCATTCTTCATGGCACTGCCCTGTACCTTTGACACTCACGAAACTGAGCTGACAATCATCAGGGCCAGACTCGTGCGTTACCACGCATCGGTCAATACAGAGACCTTAAGCACACGATCATTGCTTCTAGTGACGGATCTGAAGATAAAAAAGCATCGTCAAAGCTACTGCACGTTCTAGATTCAAGCTTCTTGAGCCATCTCGTTTGTGAATGCATTTGACTTCAAGGACTTACACGCGTGTCAATGAGACAAACTGGAGGTGATGAGTACTTTCGATTTCAGTTGGGCACTTTGCCGTGTTTTTGGACGGCATAGTCAGATCCAGGCACAGCTGTTAGATCCTAGATGAGCACAGAAATGTGGTGTTCCTGTCTCTCGGGTAGGTTATATACGCAGCTTTGCTTGTACCTTTTCTGGCTGCGGCTGTTGCTTCTTTGCTGCCTGGTTAAGAGCTGAAAGGGCCTGAATCGCAATCTTTCAGTCAACGTTATTATCAGTCTCGGAGCAAAAGATAGACATGACCCAGAACGGCCTGACTTTCTGACACAGCCTGAGCACCTCTTGTGGACCCAAAGGTCGAGCAAGGAGGGCAGGCAACTTGATTGCCTGAAGCTCCTGTCCTTCCAAGCACGTGGCGGAACACTCTCCTGAACATGTACCAATCCCAAGCAGGATTCACAAAGACGCGCCCGAAATTCCTGTAGAAGCCTCATTTTTTCAGTAGTTGCAGCACCGCGCCCTTCATCGGCTGCAGCATCGGAACCTCACGTGTCGTAGGTACTCTCGGTTGCCTGTCTCGCTGAGCCGTCGGCATACCCACTCCGCCATCGGGCCCTTGCCGACCATGCCGCCGATCAATCCCACATCGGGGCCGGGTCATCGGACGGCGAACCCCACTGATGTATATTACACAGGGCCCCCTTTGGTGCGCCGCGTGCCTCTCATGACGACAGCCGGAGGGCATGCCGCGCAGTGAGAGACTCCGGACGGCCCCTTTTGGTAGCGAAACGCGGAGGTGGGGCCGTTGAATGCGATGAGGCGGCTTGGCGGCGCGGCGCGGCTGTTTGCCTGAGCCGACGGGTTCATGACCTTAGAACACGGGATGCTGGGCACTGATTCGGGTGGTATAAAAGACGTTGAGGGCGCCGGCTACTTACTTTCGACCACTATAGCAGACTTTAGCTTTGAGGCGAGATTTCTGTGGACAGACCCAACTTCGAACGAAGGCGTCATCAAGATGGTGAAGCTCACAAAAGCAGTCGAGGTCCTCGGACTGGCGACCTTGGCTGCGGGCCACGGCTATGTTGATACCGCCAGCATCGGCGGCGTGGAATACAAGGTACTGATTCCTGTGTCGCCCTCCGAGCCTGAGTGCTGACTCCTCGTCGAATAGTTCTATCAGGTGAATTGCGTTCCGGGTACGTCTCCGAACTCGAGCTGACACGTAGCGGAAAAGCCCTACCAAGACCCCTACTTGAACCCTGCGGTACGTAGAGCGCCGCTTTGCTGCGTCTTGACATGAGCTTACCCTTTTCTCGCAGCCCGACCGCGTGTCACGCCCGGTTGCCGGCGATGGTCCTATCGAGGATGTCAACTCGATCGATCTGCAATGCGGAGGCTGGTCGGCAGGCGGGGTAGTCGGATCGGCACCGGCCAAGCTGCATGCCGCAGCAGAGGCCGGATCAACAGTTAAGCTGCGGTGGACGCTGTGGCCAGACTCACACGTGGGACCCATGATCACCTACATGGCGCGTTGCCCTGATACAGGCTGCCAGGACTGGGAGCCGGCAGAAGAGTGAGTTCCTGGGATGTCGAGCCTCTCTAGTGAAGGAAGACATTTCTGACAAAAAGAGTAGGGCCGTCTTTTTCAAGATTCAGGAAGAGGGTCGCGAGAGCAGCACGTCAAACGAGTGGGGCTCTTCGCCGCTCATGACAGAGGGTTATGAATACGAGTACACGGTTCCAGCCTGCCTACAGCCTGGACACTACCTGGTTCGCCATGAGACGATTGCGCTGCATGCGGCGTTTGCGTACCCGGGCGTCCAATTCTACCCCAACTGCCACCAGCTCGAGATCAACGGCTTGGGCACCGCTGTCCCGACGGATCTTGTCAGCTTTCCCGGTGCTTATGCTGCTGATGACCCAGGAGTTACTTTTAATGCCTATTTGCGTAAGTCTATGCTACCATTGTCCCCCTTGCTAGCTGTATCTGATCTGATTTGTGCAGCGGGCGAATACACAATCCCTGGCCCAGCTGTCTTCACTTGTTGAACACCTGGACAGCGAGAGTGAAGAGATCAGATGACGCGGCAAGGGTAGCGGAGACAGGCAGCGAGATCGGGGGGGCCAGCGTCAAAGTCGAGCTCTTGCATTGACGTCGCGTGTACCCGGGAGCCCGTGACGAGGTTGAAGGTCCAGATGTGTGCTCAAGCAGGTCAACAAGCGGCCTGCTCACCTACCCTCTGCGCTAGTCTGAGAATATTTTTTCAATGCCGCGATGCCGATGACCCCTTTCTAGGATGCGTGTGATCGACGTCATGGCAGCACCGAAGGTTCTCGTAGCAAATGAGGCTCATGTCGGCACAGACTCGACAGCGCCGCTAGAAAAACAGTGTTCAGCCATTCACAGCAGAAGGGGGCCCATCAAGCTCATGCGCTAGACGCCGTGTACCGAGTCCAGAGGGTTCTCAGCCGGCCTGCGAGCTGTCAGCCCCGGTGGAGGTGCGAGTTGTAGTGATACGGGGCGGCCTAGCACTATATTGTCGGTCTCGGGAGCGAAAAATAGCAGCAAAAATTGATACGAGGGAGCTCAAGCAGGGTCAAAAGCCGGCGTTTGGATGGGCTGCGGAGGTGGGTTGAACTTTGAGGAAACGAAATGGGGAAAGGGGACTCTGAGCCAGAAAATTGATGAAACGGTATCATGATGAGGTTTCGATGCTTCGAGATGAGAAAGGGATGAAAAGGGAGCAGCACAATTGATGCTCGTGTGCAAGGGAGACGAAGAATAGGTCGACAGGCGAGGTGACTTCGGGCAAAGTCAAAAATAGCGGGTGCCTGGTGTGGACTGCGCTGTAAGGCAGCATTCTGCAGGGGCCAGGAGGAGGGGGGGGGGGGGGGCGAAGCAGGCCCTGCATATGGAAGAAGCCGCCGCCAGATGAGCCTGCTGGGTCCTCCCACGGTGCCTTCCTTTGCTTCGGCTTCCGAGGTGCATACAGCAAGAGAGCCTCGACAGAGGCCGACACTCCCTGCCCCTCCCCTCAGACCTGACGTTCCCTCCGCTTCGCCAGGTACGACCAGCACAGTCGAACCTTCCCCTGGATTTCTCTTCCCCTGAGTAGCATCGCCCCACCTTCCCGACTGCCTGCTGACACTCTTCTCTTGTCTGGTCACTTCTTGTCTATCAAATCAAACCCCTCTGCGCCCTGTGCACGTCTTCTTCCCACACCTCACACCGCACGGAAGACGACCATCAGAACCTTGAGCCCGACAACAAGCAACAAAGAAATGACAAGACCCTCGTTTCGACCACGGAGCACATCAGTCATGGCCCATCACCCATCAGACGCAGCATCTCGGCTCCCGGCACAGGGGCCTGCCCTCTCGTATCCCCCCAATCCACCCTTCCCAGCACCCACCCCGGCCTTGGCCTGCTGTCCACGTCCACAGTTCATGCTTTAAGCTCACCATGGAATATCACGGTCACCATCACAGTTCGACGGTTCGCGGCATTCAAAAGGGGCGCCTTGCCGAACACTCTTGCACCTTTTCTTCTGCCTCTTTATAGCACCAGTCACTCTTTCTGACCACTACCGTCTCTCATCTCGACTTTCAGTCACCGACGCTCGTTCCAACCACCAAACACAACCAGCCTCCCCACCAGTCAAGATGCGTGGTTTCTACATGGGACTCGGCGCTATCGCCCTCCAGGTCGCTGCCGTCTCTGGTCACAAGTACGGTGAGCAGTACTCGAACACCACCGTGATCGGCTCGCAGGGACTCGTCACGAGCTCTATCGAGATGACGACGCAGACCGTCTACGCCACCAAGGTCCGCACCATTACCTCCTGCAAGCCCGAGGTCACCAACTGCCCGGCCGGCGGCCATCACGTCACAACTGAGACCATCGCCATCTCAACGACCGTCTGCCCCGTGTCCGAGGCCGACAAGACCAAGCCTACCACCACCCCTACCCCGACGCAGTTCACGACCTCGACTGTCTACATGACCAACGTTCGCACCATCACCTCGTGCCCTCCCCAGGTCCCCAACTGCCCCGGCGGCACCCACGTCACCACCGAGACCATTGCCCTCTCGACCACCGTGTGCCCCGTCACCGAGAGCCACCCCCCTAAGACCCTGGTCACGCAGAACCCTCCCCATTCGCAGCCTCCCAAGCCTCAGCCGTCTGCCAAGACCACGGCCGTCGGCACCGGCTCCTTCTTCCCTCCCACCCTTACCGGCACCGCTCCCATCGGTCTCCCTACCGCTGCCGCCGGCCGTGTTGGCTCCGGTATGGCCGGTGTCGCCGCCGGTGTCCTCATCGCCGCCCTTCTCTAGGCAGCTTGACGTCACAGCGTTCTTTTCGTTTCTCGTCATTTACTTGAGCCTCATGATAGATATGGCATGTCTGGGACAGCAGCATGGCCTGCAAGCATAAAGGCCAACTTAGACAGGCTTTCGAGCTGGTAATACATACTGTACCCTCCACTTCGTCGTGCATATTAGCAATGCCGTGCGTGTTCGAAATGCTGGTGTTGATGCCGACCCCTGGTCAGTCGAGACAGACATGTCTCACTAGAGCAAAGGTCGGATCGGGGCCGCACATTCCTCGCCTGCGAATAAGCACCATGTCGTCCAAAATCGCTTATCGTGAAGATGACAGGCCTGCAAGACGTCAGATCGGAATGCTTGGTTGAAGGTTAAAAAGTATGAGGCCATCGTACAAAACCCCCCCCATGCCTATTCGACCGATCGAACGTTTCTCACTGTAAGAAAGAACCCTGGATTGAAAACAAACTGTCGCCATTGGGCCGCGTCTTGCAATACGGGATGCAACGCAACAGCGCGCGTCCTCTGGACTTCAATGCATTGCCAAGATCCGCCGTCGCACTCTTGCCCCTCTGCCAGCCGCCCGTTGCATGTCGTCTTGTAGTGCTGGCAGATGAAATACGAATTGCGCACCTAGTCCGACGGTAAAGCACCGGATTGGTACGATCGCGTCTTGTTGTGGGCGTGCTACGCGAGAGAGAGACCGAGGGGGAAACTTCCCCGCGTCATGAGGTCGCATCGCGATCCCCGCATTATCCCACCTTCTGGCAAGGTACAACCCCAGACGATCACGGACAGCTTGCGAAGAACGGGCAGTGATCATCGCCGCTGTCCTCATGCGCACCAATCTCCTTCCACCTGGGGCTCGGAAGACCGCCGACCCCAGAGGTATTGCAGTGGCACATCTGCACCGAGAGGTCTGCTCGATCGCGACTCTCGGCCCGGATCCGGAAGGCACTCGGTTCTATAAAGACGACGTTGAACATGGTAATAGTCACGGCCACGACACGATCATCGACCACAGACAGGCTCGCTTTTAAGACCGACAACAGCAGCAGCAGCATCGCACCCGCAAATGCCTCCCAACACAGCGTCCACGGCCCTCGCGGCGGCGGCATGGGCCCTCACGCTCGGCCTCGGCGAGGCCCAGACCGTGAAGTCGCCCACGCCGCCCATGGGCTGGAACAGCTACAACCGCTACAACTGCTTCCCCAACGAGGCCATCATCCGCCAGAACGCGCAGGGTCTCGTGGACCTCGGCTTCGCGGGCCTCGGCTACGACATTGTCACCGTCGACTGCGGGTGGCCGTCCCGCGACCGCGACGCGCAGGGCAGGCTGCAGTGGAACGAGACGCTGTTCCCGTCCGGGCCTGTCGAGCTCGGCGACTTCATCCACGGCCTCGGGCTGCAGTTTGGTCTCTACTCCGGGGCGGGGTACCTGCAGTGCGGATCATCTGATATCCCCGCGTCTTTGGGTGAGGCTTGAGCACGCCCCCTTCGTGTTCGCGACTGGATGGATGAGCGAGAAGAGGACTGACGTGTTGCAGGCTACGAGGATATCGACGCGCAGTCGTTTGCCGAATGGGGTGGTGACTCGCTCAAGTACGGAAAAGCTTCTCAGCAGCAAGAGATGAATAAAAACGTACAGCAGATGCTAACTGTGTTCACCCCAGGTATGACAACTGCTATGCAACCTCGCGCACCGAGATGGTCGACTGGCAATCGGCCGAGGCACAGAGTCCGGACCGCTTCGTCAAGATGGCCGATGCGCTCCACAAGGCCGGCCGCGACATCAAGTACTTCCTTTGCCAGTGGGGAATCGGCGAAAATGTGCCCGACTGGTGAGAAGCCCTCGTCCGGGGGTCTAGATGCTTGCGCTCACAGGTTCCCAGGGCCGCACCACTCGGAAACACGTGGAGGATGAGCAATGACATCTTCAACGCCTGGAGGGCTATCTGGCGCATCACCAACCAGGTCGTCCCGCATGCCAAGCATACGGGGCCCGGTGCGTTTGCTGACATGGACATGCTCATGTAAGTGAAGGAACGGGCATCTTTGCCATTTGCATCCAAGGTTGATCTACGCTGACGAGAAGCAGCATTGGCCTCGGTGCGCTGTCCTATGAGGAAGAGCGCTTCCACTTCGGCTTCTGGTCCTTGATGAAGTCGCCCCTCTTCATCGGTGGCGTTATGGACCGCGCCGAGATCCCTGCCGAGTCCCTAAAGATCATGTCCAACGAGGAGGCCATCGCTATCAACCAGGATCCCCTCGCCAAGGCGGCGGAGCTCGTTATACGCTACACGGAGGAAGAGTGGGACATTTGGGCCGGCGAGCTTTCAGGCGGACGCAAGGCCCTAGGTATCGCGAACTGGAAGAACGAGACGCAGACCGTCAATGTCGACCTGAGCCTCATCGGTGTGGCGTCGGCCAAGACACGCGATGTATGGGCGCACGCCGACGGGGCCATCACTGGCACGCAAGAAGTGAAGCTCGCGCCACACGAACTCCGTCTCCTTGTCCTCAGCGACATTGTGGAGACCGCCGCTCCGAAGGAGGCGGACTACTACTCCATCGCCAACGCCACCCTCGCCGGCGGCGCGAGGCTTGTCGACTGTCAAGCCGATGAGTGCGCGCCGGTGCAGAAAAAGGCAGGCAACATTGGCGGCGATGCGAGCGTCACTTTCCGTGGTGTCAGCGCGCCGAGCGACGGTGCGCTGCGTGTCGGGGTTGACTTTATCAACTACGACTACCACCACACCATCGGCGACTGGGAGTCCAACTCGAGGAACTTGACCGTCAGCGTCAACCAGGCAGGCGGCAAGCGGTGGGCGTTCCCTCTTGCCGGTGGTGATTGGTTCGAAACTGGACGTCTGCTGATAGAGCTTGATGGGTTCGTGGCTGGAGACGAGAACGAGGTCGTCTTCACGGCTCCGACTCAGGGGCGGTTTGCCCCTGACCTGGTAGGCTTCGCCACCTATGCGTGATCTTGAAGTAGATATGGCTAGATTTCTCCTTGGTTGATTTACCTTTATTACGTAAATGAAAGCCTGGAGTGATGGATATTTGCTCCTGTGTCCGAATCAAAGTTTGGTTTCGAGTACCTACAACTGCTCACAACCTGGGGTCATCCGCTCCATCAGCCCTCGTCCAACTCCCAGCCTTGATCCCCTATCCCAGACAGATGCACCCGCTCTATGCTGTCTCCTTTTCCGCTTCCCGATGGCTGACCACACCCCGATGTTCCTTTTCCGACGTCCCGTCAGCAGAAAATACAGGCTTTGCTCATATTGAGGCCAGAAAGCTCCTGGCAGTGTATGATACTATCTGCCTCGCCTGAATTTGCTCTTCACATGCAATCTAGAACCAAGCCAATATGCGCCTTGCGCAGACAGGTGTTACGCAGCAAATTCTCTCTCAACCCTTTGACCAATGGACGACGCGAACAGGCGGCTGTGCAGAAGCGATGTCTACCCCTGCTTCACACCTGAAGACGCCGGCTTACGCTTTACCCCGACTCCCACTTCCCAGCACGCTTCTCGATTCCAGCCCCCAAAGCGGGTAAGGCGGACAACCGTGCAGTAGGGCGAGGCGCATTACTGGCCAATACTATAAGCCCGCGCCTCGCGATCTAGCGCTTTGTCGAACTGCAGTGACGGGCTCTGGACGAGGCGGATTCAGCCAGATCGACCCGCCATGTGAGTGCGTGACAGGAACAGGCTCATGATGGACACCCCGCAGTTGGCATCGGTCGCCTGGCTGCGGGACCTTGCATGGTGGTGCCTGGTGCATTGGCCACGGCGACGCCTCGATGGCTTCACAGCATTTCCAGGACCAGTCTTTCAAAGAGGCACACATGCAAAAGTACCACCTCAGAACAAGAGAAGCCAATGTCACGATGAGGAAATTCTGCGGCAAACTGAAACGGTAAATTCGATTCTCAGGATTGATGACAACGACTGTGTCCGTGTCAATATTTGGTCAAGAGCTCACACACGTGTCGAAATTGGGGTCCCAGGATCGGGTATGCAGCATGGGAATGTCTGGGCTGAACAGCCCCCAAGCAGCCACAGCATTGTAAGACGGACATCGAAATAAGCTTTTGTGACCGCCTTACCGGAGGAGATGCCGTTCTGGGCACGAATATTCCATTTGTATGGGCTAGTCCTTCCCTAGATAGCCTGGTCCACCATGTTCACCTGGTCAGTCAAAATTTACCTTACCATCAATGCAAGCGCTTTCGAGCTTTACCGCAAAGACATGGCGCTTGCATCGTGAGAACGGGCAGACTTGCACTAATCTGACGACGTTCGAATTCAGCTCTGAGTTATCCAACGATTCGACAAGGGCAATAATGGAAACTGTCAACTGTGATTTGTTCCAAGCCTGCAGCAACCCATGCCAGGCTGACTTGCCCACCCCGAGATTAGGCTCGAGATATTTTGATCTCAACGCTATTGCAATGCCAAGCTGACGGCAAGGCAGAGTCACACATCTCAGAGATGTCAAGATGAAGGATTACATGGTTTTGGGAGACGATTACTCGCAAGCAAACGTCTATAAGAAGGGATGTTCATCCACACATTTGTAACATCATCTCATCAGCACTCATCCACTCAGACATCTCAAGTCACTCCACATCATACCATCAACACCCCACAACTTTCAACTCTCTTCTCCGCTTCCTCAACACCTTCAAAATGAAGAACGTCTTTGCTGCCTCCGTTGCCCTTCTCGCGGCCTTCTCCTCCGCCATGCCGACCTCCTCGCCCATGGAGACCGATGCCTCCATCACCCTCTCAACTCTCGAGAGCCGCGCTGTCGTCTGCAGTGTCGCCGCTGTCGACAGGCTCATCTTCAAGACCACAATTCCCGTCTTCCTCAAGGCCCGCAAGGCCAAGGACCCCAAGCGCTGCCGGTGGGACTCCGACGGCTGCACAAGCGCTCCCGACCGCCCAGCCATGTTCAACTTCAAGCCCGCCTGCCAACGCCACGACTTTGGCTACCGCAACACCAAGGCGCAGAGGCGCTACACCTCGGCCATGAAGAAGCGCATCGACGACCAGTTCAAGAAGGATCTGTACAAGTACTGCTCCGGCTTCAAGGGCCTCTTGGCCTTCCAGGGCGTCAGGTGCCGCCGCTACGCGGACATCTACTACGTTGCCGTCCGCCGGTTTGGCCGCCGTGACCTCGAGGCCGTTGAGGATGAGAGCATCGTCAAGCGCGCCGAGACTGAGGAGGCCGAGGAGGAGTTTGAGTACTTTGACGCCAACGATGTCGATCCCGATATCGAGGGCCAGGTCATCCCCGAGCTCACTGATGACGATGAGGAGTGAGGCACTGGCTCGCAGCCTTACGCTCACAATGGTTTGGGCAGAGCGGCAAAAATGGGGCTGTGCCCTCGCGTGTTTTCTCTCATTCTTTTCCTCTCTTCTCTTATTCTGGGGTGGGAGAGTTTGCTGCTGTTTTTACTTCGTCTCCTTCATTCTCTTGGTATCTTAGTCAATTGCAATTGTTTCGGCCGAACTCGTGAACTGTGACAATCTGACGACATGTGACGAACCGTGATCCTGAGTTCTCCAGCCATCTCCGGCTCACCATCTCCTTCGTAATCACAAGTCCTGAAATCTTATCGCGAACCCTAGCTAACAGTCCATACCGTTCAACTGTTGAGCATACTGGGTTGGAAGTGAGTCTCATATGCCTGGTGAAAGTGACGTGTGCTGCAGTCTGTGAACAATACTATCAGATGGTGAGCTTGTCGGAATGGTCGGTAGTGCGCCAAGAAGGCTGACGACGCTGTCGACCGTGTTAACAATGCACAACCTTGTCCGGCTGTCTTGGCTTCTGAGGCTCTTCTCTGAAGAGCCGCCACGGTCTTCGCGTTGCCCCTGCCTTTTAGATAGAGATAGATTGCTAGTCTTTTAGATCCGGGGCGCCCGCAAAAGCTGTGTATCCTGGGCAAGATCCTACCAAGACGCTAGCTCGACGATTCCTCGACTCGAAGAGGTATAGCCGCGCTTTCCTCGGCATCTTTCGCGAATCGTTCGATTCATTCTGTCGAGCGCATAAGGGCCTCATTACCTATACCGTTGGGTGCTTGCCTGAAGTCAGTTAGCGTGACGGATTAGAGTTTGGAGACCCTGTATTCTCATGTTTCAAGTAGGGAATCGCTCGGGCATACCCGACCCCAGATGGCGTCAGCTGATGTTGGCTATGCCATCTGAAAGAGTCAGTCAGCTATCCTTTCGTCTGATCGTCACACAATGTGGGGCGACGAGGGCATGCAAGACGAACTGGGGCGATCGCTTCACTTGAAGGTGTGAACCGGTTGCGAAAGCTCAGTTCAGCCCTAAGGTTGATATACTGAGCAAAACTGAGGAAAGCTGGTGAGTCTATGGGAAGCTCTCGGTCAAAGTATACGTCTTGCTGCTGCTGTGCCTAGCATGACTATATGGAGGCTGAAACTAGACAGTTCACCTATGTGAGCGGCCCGCCCCATTCGTGGCCTGTCAGAAGCTCTAGTATCTCCATATTCGATGGAACGCACGGATGCGACTACCCCAATACAATATTTATGTCTGTTCAGCATCTGTGTGTGAAACCTGTGCCCAGAGCTCCCATGGTCTGTGGCGGACGCCAAGACGGCCGGACGTGCTTTGGGGAACTTGTAGATCTTATGCATCATGCTATAGCTCTGCTTGATCAGCCCGCTGACTTCAGGTGACCGTTCAAAGAGTAGGAAGCACAGAAATCTTCGGGCCGCACAGCTCTTGGCGCTTACGAGCGGGTGCCTTGATCAGCGACGGCCATTCCGTAGG
Source organism: Verticillium nonalfalfae (assembly GCF_003724135.2). Classification (NCBI taxonomy): domain Eukaryota; kingdom Fungi; phylum Ascomycota; class Sordariomycetes; order Glomerellales; family Plectosphaerellaceae; genus Verticillium; species Verticillium nonalfalfae. Next base: position 229,099 of record NW_021167237.1, on the reverse strand, counting down.
TAGGTTAACGGTCTGTGAGCTTCCTTGCAGGGATTCAATAATAGGTCCTCTCGCGATGAACGCACGTCTATTCATTGCTGTGGCTTATCATGGCTAGAGGACATGAATCGCTTGAAGCACTCTCATTACGTGACTTAGCAATTGCGAAGCATTTAAACAATAGACGACGCCGCTCATTCTAGTCTCCTTGTCACATTCTCTCAACCTCACAACATTCTTTCACATCAGTCCTTCCTTTTTACTCTACGCTCTTTTGCAAAGCTCTCAAGTCTCGCTCACGCCCTATTTCAATCATTCAACCCTCAAACAGCCGACGAATTCCAACATCAAGATGCGTTCCGCTGCCTACATCATCGCTCTCTTGGGCTCCTCTGTTGTCAATGGTGCTGCAGTGCCGTCTCTGGACCAGGCGCCTACCCTTACCACTGCAAGTCTTAGTGACCGCCAAGCCGATGGCTCTCGCGCTGTCATTGAGCGAACCATTCATAAGCGCGAGCCGGTCACCGTCCTCATTCTGACGACGGCAGGCACCGCTGCCATCACTGCCGTGGTTACAGAAGCTGTCAAGGCAGCCGCTGCTTTCATAGGCGATGTTATCAGCTTCGACAAGGGGCGCGAGGCCTTCACACAGCAGACAACTGATTCTATGATGAACAACAACCCCGACCCGTCACGTTTCGTTGCCGCCGCGTGCTACAACAAGGGTTACGCGGTTGCCAACCCTGAGAACATCGACGGCTTGAACAGTGTAGAGTTCAGCTCTGGCATCCTCCACACGGAGTAAGTTGTGATTTTCTTATCAGCCTCATTTTAGTACACAAACTGATATGACTCCCAGCTATGACTGCATGTACCTTGTGGCACCCAACCAGTTCTACACTCACGGCGATGGAGGTTTCATCAACGTAAGTAGACCTATCTGTATAATCGACGGTATGGCAGATACTGATTAGCTCCTAGCTTTCATACACCTACACAGACAGGTGTTCCTTTGACAAGGCCACTGGTGATCTCACTTGTAACTAAGGCCAATTCAAGTAACGATATGAACGACGAGGGGAGTGTGGTTTACGAAAGAACTCAATAGTAAAACGTGCATCGTAGAAGGCCCTATTGGCTGGAATCTCCCGAGCACTGTTGAAATGAGTCTGGATCACTATTTTTCTGGCCGAGACACGAAGCAGCACACAATTTGGGAATGCCACCAGAGCTCAACATTCATTTCTAGACTCAATAGACTCAATTCCATCCACCCCGAACAGCATGACTTCTGCGATACGGGAGAAAGTATCCTTCCTGGTACGAGATTTGCTTTGCAAAAGGTCTTGCGGCGTCGTCGCCAGAAGGACTCAAGCTTCTTCGAGAAACTCGTAGTCTCGTATCATGATTGCATTCAGCCTTCCATAAAGAATGAAAAATCGACAATATTCCAGAACCTGACATATTCGTGATTCAATCTTCGCATAGTGCCATGTATCGAATTTTCTAATGATCGACCTTGATCCTTGATGATTGCCAAGTAATCGGTTTGTGAAGACATGATACGCAAGTTCCATAAGTATAGCACTCCTGTCCAGGATTATTCAACATAAGATATCGAAATATGATGGAACTCACAATAAAGCAGCAGATGCGGGGGTGCTTGGGTAAGCCTCGAGCAGTATCTGTCTTGAGATCACACAACGACTCGGCTCGAGCTAAATGCCAAGTTCCTTTGGTCAACAGACGAGGCACCGAGATTCTGACCTGACACGAATAGCCATGATTCCTCTTTTTGAAAGGTCGATGGCAACGAAATTTGCTAGTTTGCCAATTCATGATACCAAGATATGCAAGATATGTTCAAGGTTATGTTAGATCACGACAGCAATCGTAATGCATTGCGTGCTCACGCTCAATCACACCATGGCGAGTAGTAAGAATCATCGATGGTGTCTTGCAGTTCGCGAAAGCTTCATCAGGGTAAAAAGATACGATAGCTGCACCTTGAGCTATGAGAGAGTTGCCATCCGCCACAAGCTCTAGTTCCTCAAACCAATCCACAAGTTTCTGTTGTACAAAGTGAAATTTCACCTAGGGCGGTTCAGCAGACGTTCGCCTGCTTTTGACGATGCTATTTTACCAGAGCGTGGTGAAAGCATCCGAACTTATCTTTATGAAACCGCTCAAAGGCATTGCTGGTAGTCTCACAAAAGAATGCTTCCTCTTTTTTCCATTGTCTCGTTTATCGCATGAACGTCATGGATGCAAGAGCCTGCCAACAAATGTTCATCAGAGTGCTTTGAGCTGTGGCCAGCCGCTAGGCGGTGATTGCGCCATGTAGCCCTTGTCTTAACGGCATCTGAGAGACACAATGCAAATACTATCAGCGTAGGTGTGTAGATAGGGAAAGTCTCATGACTTAAGTGGGCCATTTGACAATGAGGGAAGGTGTCTATCACATCTGTCCATTCTACGTCGAAGCGCCCCATTTATCACTATGCAAGATAATCTTGGCCTGTAGGAGTCGAAGGCGCATTGCCTATTGAAACAGAGGGACCTGCCTGAAGCGTTGCTCTCAATGCGGACTGAGAAGTAATACCCAAAGTCACATAATTGCAGCACTAACACGCATCATTTTACCACACATCCTAAACACCATGATGACCAAGACTTGGGCGACACTGAAGTGATGATGACAGACGCCACAGATGCGTATGAGTAAGGGCCTGGGCCCTCGGTCGCATAGACGCCAGCCAGGGTCAGTGAGGCCTCGAATTTTCGACTGCAGAGAGATCCACAGGTTTGCCCGGTCTCGATCAGAAGAAACGCCCTCTCCAGCGCCTTTGCCAGCACCCCGCATTCCGAGAGGAGACTTGCAGGATGAATCGCAGTCTTCTCGGTCGAATGCTCGGTACACTGCTCAGGCAGAACGACGAACTCGCGTTCTGCGGATTACCGAGGTGCCGAACTCGGCAGTATTATGAGGAATCGGCCGGTCCGAATACTCTTTACAACGCCTTTGCCGGTTTTTTGATGCACGACTTTGAGTTGAGCGTGGCTCTCCCGCAGGAAGCCACAGAAGGGAGCACCCAGGGCTGACCCTGTCATGAAAGGTTGGTAGCTGAGGAAAAATCGCCAAGAACGGGAACGTGCAGACAGGGATTCTATTCATCGGATTTATGCTCCCACTACAGCTTACCACCTGAGTCAGTTCATTACTCGTCATCCTCGTCCTCACTATTCATGCGTGAAGTTAGGCTTCCTCTTCTGCAAGAAAGCCGTTTGGCCTTCTTTGAAGTCCGACAGGCCAAACGTGGAGTAGTAAAGCATCTTCTCCGTCGCCATGCCCGCGTCCAGATGACTGTTCTCCACTAAAAAGCCACCACGAATCAGTCATCATCACCAAGCTGGCAAGATGCATGCTTGCTGCGCCGAATGGGCCACTTACCAGTCAGAACGGCCTTCTTGGCGACCTGAACAACAGGCCCAGACATCAAGGCGATGCGCTCTGCGAGGCTGGTCGCAGCAGAGATGACCTGATCTCGGGGGAACGCCTTGTTGACAACACCGAGTCGCTCAAACTCAGCCCCGGAGGCAGAGTCGCCGGTGAGGACAAACTCCATGGCCTGGCGTCGATGGCGAGAGAGGGAGAGTCAGCCAATTCGTCATGAAGCAACGGCTGTGTATCGTATTTCCGACAAGCCTGGACGGAGTACCACGTCTCGGATTCGGATCAGGGTAGGGTTAGCACACCTTGTGTTTGCCCAGAGCACGGGCCAGCCGTTGTGTTCCGCCGGCTCCGGGGATTGTACCGATTTTAATTTCGGGAAGACCAAAGGTGGCGTCTTCGGCAGCGTAAATAATGTCGCACTGCAGGGCGGGCGCCGAGGGGGATCAGCGCTTGGTTCCCGCTTGCTCAGTGTGCAAGGGAGAGAATAAGAATGAGACATGGGGACAGGTACATACCGCGAGAGCGATCTCGCAACCTCCGCCAAGCTGCAGAGAATGATAATCAGCACCAGGAAGAGACGGATAAACACATGATCGGGGCACATATCCGAAAAGGCGTGGACTGAGCCAGACTGTCGAAACGCAACGTCGCAGGCCGCGTTTTCTGGGTCGCGTTGCAGTGCTGTGACACAACTCGGTCTGGACTCGAAAGAAGGGGAAGGTCTGTGCCGGCCGGACAGGCAAGGGCTTGGACCTACAGCAAATCCAATGACGGCAGCAATGACGGGCTTTGAGAACCCAGCAAAGGCGTCAGTGAGATCCTTGAGGAAAGCTCTCTTGTGGGCCGATGAGGTAGTAATCTGCACGAGCTCGTTGAGATCCATGCCAGCTGCCATATTGTTGCATGTTAGCCCCTGGAAGACGCGTGTGGGGTCCTCATGATGTGTGGAGATGGGGAGCTGTGCTGCCACGGCACAGTTTGTCGCGTGCAGTCGGCGACGCCAACGTGTCACCCACATGCCGGGGTCTCAGAGTCTTGGCCCACGAACTTGGAACGGAGCCAACTCCGAATCACCTGCAACATGGCTGATTTTTGCGTTCCTGAGAAAAGGAGTAGTGGGAAAGGGTGAGAGGGGGAACAGAAAGCAGAGAAAGGATACGCACCACAGAAAGGACCATCTGGACCTCCGGTGAGGACGACCGCGCGGACTGTGTCAAGAGCATCGAGATGGTGAAGGACCGACACCATCTCCCCAATCATGGCCTGGGAGAAGGCGTTACGCTTTGCAGGCCGGTCGAAGCGCACCAGCGCCACGCCCTTTTGGCTGTCGACGGCGACCTTGATGTTCTTGAGACTGTCCATGATGTTGATAGTGTGCCGGACCCAATGGTATGACTGACTTGTTACCAGGCAGTATTTTTGATGGCCGGGGAGGTTCCCTGCTTAAAAGAGCTGTTGATATGTGGGAAGGTGACAGCAAAGTGATAGATGGGTAGAGCACCGCACCAACGCACATGCAATGCAATGGGAGGCGAGGCGAGGCGGGGCACACGCCTCGACAGTTAGCAAGCTCTTAGTAATTTCGAAACCATCGTCTCAAGGCACAAAGGCCAGCACATGCCAGGTTTCGAGGCGTGGGGACATCCGCCACCAGACGATGCAAGTTGAGATGATGGGCACTCAAGCCTCCCCACTCTTCAGAGGCAACAGTGAGCAACCGTGTGCATGCTAAGACCCTGATCGCCCTTATAGGTGCTCGAGTCATGTCGCCCCCGCATCGGCGAGCTTCCCCAACTGTACATGCGCCGCTGAAGAATCGCCGGGAACCCCTGTCTCTAGAGCCCTGACATGAATGAGATCCATCATGTTGATCGCCAATACGAGCGCGATAAACCTGTCTTCGGCAATGCTCGAACTCAAAACGTTGCACCTTTGGCGGGTCTTGATGTCGCACTTCCGCGCTCGATTTGTCCCAGGTTGGTAACCCACGTTTCGATCAGCGAGGCGATAACCCTAGTTACACTGCAGATTATGTGCCCACATTGGGCAGGTAAAGCGGAGAGGCATGTGTTTCGCACCAGAACAAGACGGGGCTTCTGGACGCCGTCGAGAACCGTCTCAACCGTTGATCAATGCCGTTCACAGCTCGACGGCCGACGGCATGTTCCAAGGCAGAGCCCCCAGGTGCTGTGCTTTCCTGCTTGCACGTCTGCCTAGATGGCTGCTTCCATGAGAGCCAGCGGCGTTGCCGACTCCGCCCCTGGAACCGGCGCGCGATAATCAGTTCCCCCGTCGTCGGCCAGACTTGGCCGACACGGGCTTCTCTTTTTGTGTTTGTGACATGTGGGCATGCAGCAGGTTGGTCAGGTAGTTGACTGGTTCATGCCGATATGGAACCGTAGCTTGAGGCCGCCACGGAACGGGCTTATAAGCCGTCCAGACCCACGATACCTGAGCCCCATGATGCGTGGTCGACAGTCGATCTCTTTTCTGCTCGTTGGCCTTGCTTCTTCGTTTTAGTAAGCACCCGGGCGGTAGCTTTCAGGCCCATCATGTCTTCCAATGCTTCGTTCCACAGCCTCGAGGATCTGTCCCTAGCAGACCGCGTCCTGTTTAACACCTTCGGCCGGGGTGAGAGGGCGTCCATCGCATATGGCGTTGTCCACCATGCCTTCGAGGCCATCGTTGCCGAGAACCCAGATGTCACAGCCGTCCGCCACTTTGATGATACCGAGATCACATACCGCGAGCTCAATCGACGAGCGAATATGCTCGCTAACGAGCTTCGCAATACCTACGGCATGAAGAGGGGCGAGAGGGTCGTTCTCGTATACTCTCGGTGCATTGAGATGGTCGTCTTCATCTTCGCCGTGCTCAAGGCCGGCGGTCAGTATGTGCCCCTAGATGGTGCCATCATCCCCGAAGACACTCTAGCATATGACATTGCCGACTCTGGGGCGCGCATTGTCCTCTGCACCCCCAAGTTCGAGGCCAAGGCTTCTGCATGCATTCCAGCGGAAAAGGAAGCAGACGTTAAGGTCCTGGCTCTCGGCGCCAACAGCCGTCTTTGGAGCACTGGATGCACCTCAAACCCCAGCGTCGAGGTGCTGCCGAGCGATGGTGTCTATGTCATCTACACATCTGGCACTACTGGCCGGCCAAAGGGTGTCGATGTCCGACATAGAGGCGTAACCAACAGTCTGCTTGCCGAACCATCGAAGCTCGGCATCAAGGTTGGCTCTCAAGTCGCCCAACAGCTCAACGTCGCTTTCGATATGTGTATGTCCAAATCTCACTATACTACTGCCGTAATCAGGACCGCTGACAGCTTCAGGTGCATGGGAGATTCTGGGAACTATGATGAACGGCGGCACACTCCATATTCGAGGCAGCGGCGACGATCTGTGGCATGACTGTCTGCGTCGCGTTGACACAGTCATCGCCACTCCGTCTGTAGTTCTCAAGCACATGCCGGATCGTGAAGACTTCCCCAACATCCGCACCATCGCTGTCGGTGGCGAGCCATGCCCAGTCGCGCTGGCGGAGAAGTGGGCGCCATACGTCAAGTTCTGGAACGTTTGCGGACCGACTGAGATCACCATCCTTAACACGGCTCATCGTCACAGGCCAGGTGCTGTGTTGTCGATTGGCCGACCAAACCCCAACACAAATATCTACATCCTCGATGAGAACGAGAACCCCATACCCATCGGACAGCCTGGTGTTATGTGGGCCGGTGGCCCTGGTGTTTCAAAGGGATATCTGAATCTTCCCGAGCTCACCGGTGAGAGATACAAGCCGGACAAGTTTACCAACAGCGGGTGAGTTGAGTACCTGACCATGACGGTGTCATGATTGCTGATCTCCACTTAGCCGTATGATGTTCAACACTGGCGATCTCGCTCGCTGGCTGGAAAACGGCAGCCTCGAGCCTCTCGGCCGCAAGGACGACCAGGTCAAGATCGCGGGCTTTCGTGTTGAGCTTGACGGAGTCTCCAGAGCCATTGAAAAGTGTCCGTCTGTCATCAAGGGCTGTGCTCTGAAGATTGGCGAGAAACTCTGGGGCTTCTACTCAGCACCGCGGCCTATCGACGAGGCAGAGCTCAAGAAGACTGTCGGCCATGGTCTGCCCTTCTACGCCGTACCAACTATCTGGAAGTTCCTGCCTGCCATTGCCTTGACACCCAACGGCAAGGTTGACAAGCGTGTCCTAAAGTCCATCGCAATGGGAGATCCTCTTCCTACACCAGAGCCTTCTCCCGAACTTTCCCCAATCTCTTCGGCTGTGGCCATCATTCCCAAGGTCCGCGATGTTTCGTCGACAGGCCTCTATGGTCTCGCCCCCACTCCCCTGACCATCCCTACTCGGGCGCTGACGCATGCTGCATCGGCTGGCAGCCTACCATCGCCTGATTCAAGCCACTGGTCTCCCACAACTCTTGTCGGCTCTGAATGCCAACTGAACCTCGAAAAAGGTGTCGAGATTGTCGACGGTGAGCCCGAGCCCAAAGACTACGAGCTCCCCCAAAAGAAGGGCTTCCACGGCTGGCGATGGCTTCGTCACCGCGGACTGTCGGCGTATCGCAAGCTGTTCGGCACCATTTTCATCGCCAACTTCTCCGTCTTCCTTTGGATGCTGTTTGGGAGCCGCGCCGACAACTTTGCGCTACCTCTGGACAAGATTGCAACAGCCGTCGGCGCCAACCTTCTCGGTGCCGTTCTCCTGCGCCAGGACTACGTCATCAATTTCATCTTCCGGGTTTGCTCTCGCGTGCCAACGTCTTTCCCGCTGGGCGTCCGGCGGCACTTTGCCCGGGTCTACCACAACGGCGGCGTTCACTCTGGCTGCGCCGTCTCCGCCTCGGTCTGGTGGATCATCTACGCCTTCGCCGCCACAGGCAGTTTCATCTCCAAGTCCCCCGTGTACAATGTGAACGTTCCGACGCTCGTACTGACCTACCTCGTCCTCTTCCTGCTCATTGCCATTCTCGTCATGGCGTACCCGACCATTCGTGCCAAGATGCATGACCAGTTCGAGTGGACCCATCGCTTTGCCGGATGGACCTCCGTCGGCCTCGTGTGGGCGCATCTCGTGCTGTCCGCCCAGTCCATCGCCTCCCCTTCCCAGCCCCTCGGCGCCACCCTCGCGCGCACGCCGTCGGTGTACCTTGTCGGGCTGGCCACCCTCAGCATCGCGCTCCCATGGATGCGCCTGCGTCGCGTCCCCGTCCGCCCGGAGCCGCTCTCCAAGCACGCCGTGCGACTGCACTTTGACTTTAGCACGCCGGCTCCCTGCACCTCCAAGGGCGTCCGCATCACCGACAAGCCGCTCGTGGAGTGGCACGCCTTCGCCGCCATCCCGGAGCCCAGCGGCAAGGGCTTCAGCATCGTCGTCTCCAAGGCGGGCGACTGGACGAAGCGCATCATTGAGAACCCGCCGACGTCCATCTGGACCCGCGGCACGCCGGCCTCGGGCGTCCTCGCCGTCGCGCCCCTCTTCAAGAAGATGGTCCTCGTCAGCACCGGCTCCGGCATCGGCCCCTGCCTGCCCGTGCTCATGGAGCGGCGCGTCCCCGCCCGCGTCCTCTGGAGCACCAAGAACCCCCTCAGCACTTACGGCCAGGGCATCATGGATACCATCCTCGCGGCCGACCCCAACGCGCTCATCTGGGACACGGACGAGCGCGGACGGCCGGACCTCGTCAAGCTTGCGTACCAGCTCTATGTGGAGAGCGGGGCCGAGTGCGTCGCCATCATCTCCAACGGACCAACGACGAGCAAATTTGTGTACCAGATGGAGAGCCGTGGAGTGCCTGCATTTGGGCCCATCTGGGACTCGTAGTAGCTAGTAGCGGTCCTCTGCAGTGTTTGTTGTGTGTGGAATATGAATATGAAAAAGTTACGTACTAGTCCATCTTTGCAATCAGGGTAAATCCCTCCAGATTAACCAGAACGAACATGTTATGTGCGGGTCACCGTGAGATACCCTCCGGCTGGACACATGGACCTAGTCGTTGGTTCATGAGACAAAGTGCCGTCGAGGATTCTCGTTCAAGAATAATTTCAGTGCAGAGAGGCGTTTCGGCACAAGATCAAAGTTTGAGTTACGGCCGTCTATCAGATATAACAACTACATCGTGTTTCATCCCCCTCTTTAAACGCCAGTGTAGCCAGATCGTAAGTCGCTAGCCGGAACGTCATCGCGCGTATCGTCACATTGGATTACCACAACTGCATCTAATCTAGCTGCATAGCAGCTTCTGCGTCCCGCATGGGACTGATGCGGTCAATGGCGCATCTCGCCAGGCGTGTCAATTCGGCAAAGAACTCATTCACCTCCTGGAAATAGGCTTGTTCTTTAGCTGTCAGGGGGCTCCTTTTCATGCTCATGATGAGGCTTGGTATTGTGCATAATAGATCTAAATCGTCTTCGGCTTGGGCGTCGCATGGGTCGAGTAGAATGTTGCAGAACAGTGTTAGCGTTGCCGACATGGGATAGAAGACGACGAGCCTGCTAAATGTGAGCACATGCAAAGATCAGTCACGGAATGGGTCATGAGCCATCTCATACCAAAATGCAGTCTCGACAATGCCATCAACTGCAGCACGGAGATAGACCAGTGTCGAACGGCTGGCTTGCACGGTGATGGCGACACTCGAACTGACTCCTTCACCCCCTGCCCAAACAGAACATCGCCCACTTGCCCTATGAATGGCGGCTGAGAGGTAATGATACTCGAAGTGGATGATACTTTTCTTCATTATGATGTGGCTGTCCATATCCTTGTCAATGGAGGAGGCTGTATCGTCGGAGAAGGCGAGGGCCGGTCGGAAGGGTAGTGGAACAGAACACCGCCACCTCTCAAGCTCTTCGTCAAGCTCGCGAATGTCGCGGAGGAGCTCAGCATCTGACTTTCTAAGGGCCGCCGTTGAATATAATACTCTGTAGGTTTTTGACTTGATGATGGTCAGAGTTAGATCACCCGGCAGTGTAGTGGGGAACGTTCCCAGCCAGGCACGCGGGGCAGAATTCGTGTCACTGAGGAACCCGGAACCGTCTCTGACCATGAGCAGTGGATCTCGATGGGCCTGTGGAAGGGTGAGATCGCAGTAATCATCCTCAATCGACGGAGGCAGTCCCGTGCGAACAGAAACCTCTTTATCAAGGGTGTACGACATCCAAAACATCTGCCTGAGATGGCTTTCAAGCCATGTATTGCGTTCCGCGCGGTAGAACGCATTGTTGGTTGTTGAACGTTGGCTGGGCTGCGCATGACCACCGAGCATAAAGAGTATACGACATGCGAGAGCGTGGACGACCGACCCTCGTTGAAAGTCGCCCATAAACATGCTAGACATGCACTGGGCAGGGTTAGAAAACATCCAAACGTTCGAGGCAGTAGACATACAAGCATGAACAGGGTCTGGAAGCTCGGTACATCCACTTGATGCATGATCTGGGGAATGAGCTGCCAGGCTTTTCTCATGTATAACTGGCCGTCAATACCGATCTCGCCAACATGTTCCATGCGGCTCTGGTGAACAAATGTCATGAAAGCAAACAGACATGCCTTGGCGCTGGTTGCTTCTATAGTCAGAGGACTGCCCTCGTCTTCGTATGCAAGATCGAGAGTGAGCTGGAACTCGTCTGGCTGAACAATAGGAAAGGCATGGCCGAACGAGGAAGAGCAGTACGCATGGACGCAGCTCTCGACGAGCGTCTTATCCGGTAATTCCCACGTCGTTGTACAGGCATGATCTTCGGGACTCAAGGGAGCGTGGTTTTCCTTGGTGCTGTGCCAAGGGGGGCCAGTAGCGAGCAGCTTCTCAAAGGTAGGGTCTTGACCCGTGCGGGATCGGATCCAGTTTTGGCCGTTGGGAGAAAAGAAGGGGATGCCATTGCAGGAGCTAATCTCTCCTACGTGAAAGCCAGCAAAGTGAAGAGTACCAAAGTTGCTGCTCTTTGGCCGGCCGGCAGAGCGTGCTTTTCTTGTTGTTGTGGCAGGCGAAAGGCCCTCGCCAGTGTCCTTATGACCGTTAGGGGTGGCACCATTGTTGCTCGCGGTGGCCGAATCCCCTGTCTGACCGTTCGGATGATACGACGAGGCGCTGGGTGAGGTCGTTTCCGAACCGTCAGCCTCCCTTGACTCGAGTATCCTCACTGCCAAGTTCTTCTGAGCAGCATCGAGAGCAAGCTCGATGCGCTCGATGCGTCTGGCTAGATCTTTGTCTGAGTTTCCACTGACAAGTGAGACGGGTCAGCGCGATCGGCCAAGAGATTAACGAAGAGGGATCGCGGCACTGATTCGACCAGGCGATCCAGGGTCCGATACATGTCAGATGCAGGTGGATTACTATCCACGCCAGGGAAAGAGGGGGACGCCCAGCACATGGCCCGGGACGCTGGTCCCGGGTTGATTGGCGGAGACCCGCCCTCCTCGGTTGAGACAGGTCGGCAATGAGCTCTGCCGGGGTGCTTGAAAGTCCGGTCCCGACCTACCTTGGTTTGGGGGTTCGCTTCCTAGCTCCTAGGATGCGGTTAAAGGTGCACGTCACACCATTGTGGAAGCAGAAATTGCACTGAGGCAGTACACCATCACACTGGATCTGCTGCAAGTTAGACAGATGGGTCCCTGCACAGAGGAGGCATGACGCAGAACGGTCAGGATGCAAGGCAGCCATCGGCCATGGCAACCCTCTGTGGAGTGGAGCATGAGTGATTGTGTATAGGCAGGCATTGACTGACCTTCCTTCGATGACAGGAATCGCAGGCCCTCTTCTTTCGGGTCATGTTGACGATGTAAGAAACCCGCCCTCGCGGAAATGTAGAAAGACAAGTGGAATGGGACGTCTCTGTGCCAGGTGGACACGGCGGCTGGTTTGAGGTATTTCGCCGTGGACGAGTGAAATGTGTCACGCTGGCTGCGTTGAGCCCAATCCAGAGCCAGAAGGAACCACGGCCGGTGAAGTCGTGAAAGCAGGAGCTGACGGGACATCCGGGCAGCCGCACCCTTGGAAGGGCGGGAGCCACGGGGCTTAAAGGCACGACCGCTGAATCAGCGGATGGGCGATCCTTCTCGGCAGATACCCATCATGCTTTTTCTGGGTCGCGGCTGCAGTGGGTTCGGGGGGTCTTCTTGGTGGGTTAAATCCGAACCCGCCGCACGTTCCTGCTCGATTGCGTCAACTCCACACTGGGCTGAGACAGGGCAAGAGAGGGTGAGAGAGGGTGAGAAAGGGCAAGAGCCAACGACAAGCACTGGTTGCCCGCTGACTCAGCGCACTTTGCGTCCTGCACCACGGACGAAGGTGGTATTAGCTTGCCCTCTGACAGGGTCCAGAGTCGCGGTCCCGCCTCGAGCCTGACATGCAAACCCAAAACACCATCATCCAAACACGAGTCCCTGCGTCTAGGAGCGCAGGCTTACCTTGCTTTGTTCATCAGCGAATATCCACTGGAGGCCGAAGACCCGACGCGATGCTGCGAAATCTGTGCTTGACCTTTGCCGTGGCGCTCCCTCCACGCATTTTTCTCGTTGACTAAGCGGTCTCAAAATGCCAGACGCAGCCTCAACAGCGGGCCATATGGTGTTTACTCGCCAGGGTCCGGCCCTCCGAAGGGCGGATCCACGGCTCAATTATGACAGCAACACTTGATGGTGCCTCCGTTCAAACCGCAAAGGCATGACGCTTTGTTGTCCGACTCGAATCGGTGCTCGATCGGTGCCTTGAGAACCCCGAAGCCCGCTTGCCCTCCAGTATATATCATGTTCTCGCACTTTTTGCCCCCGTCGAGTGAAATGTAGAGTTCGAGCCAGCAAACCTCTGTCAGACCCTGGTTCTCCTCTTCAAGTCAACAATGGAGTCAGAAGCAACACTAGCCACACTGGAGCCCTCCATCGAACTCGGCTCCGTTCCGGAGAACGACCAGACCTGGGGGCTCAAGCACAAGGTTGAGGCTATCCATGAGCGCGACCAACGATCGGGCTTCGCGCCTCGTAAGCTCGGAATCACCTGGAGCAACCTCACTGTACAGGCCGTCAGCGCCGATGCCGCCATTCACGAGAACTTTGGCAGCCAGTTCAACATCCCGAAGCTTGTCAAGGAGTCCCGGCACAAACCACCCCTGAAGTCCATCCTCTCCGAGAGCCATGGCTGTGTGAAGCCTGGCGAGATGCTGCTCGTTTTGGGCCGCCCAGGATCCGGCTGCACCACGCTCCTCAGCGTCCTAGCCAACCATCGGCGTGGGTACGCGGCCGTCACCGGCGATGTTCGCTACGGCGCCATGACTGCCGACGAGGCTCAGCACTACAGGGGACAGATTGTCATGAACACCGAGGAAGAGCTCTTCTTCCCTGACCTCACCGTCGGCCAGACTATGGACTTTGCCAGCCGCATGAAAATTCCGTTCAAATTGCCCGAGGGTGTGGCTTCGGACGAAGAACTCCGCATTGAGACTCGCGACTTCCTTCTTCAGTCCATGGGCATTCAGCACACGTTCGATACCAAGGTTGGCAATGAGTACGTCCGCGGCGTGTCTGGAGGAGAGCGGAAGCGAGTTTCCATCATTGAATGCCTCGCCACCAGGGGCTCGGTCTATTGTTGGGATAATAGCACACGTGGTCTTGATGCCAGCACGTAAGTCATGGTCAAAGTTGCTTGCCGTTCAGTGTACCAATGACTAACAAAGTCCAAGAGCCCTCGAATATACGAAGGCCATCAGAGCGTTGACTGACGTGCTGGGCCTTGCATCGATTGTGACCCTCTATCAGGCCGGCAACGGAATTTACAACCTTTTTGACAAGGTCCTCGTACTCGACGGGGGTAAGGAGATCTACTACGGGCCTACACAGGAAGCTCGATCATTCATGGAAGAGCTTGGCTTTATCTGTCGTGACGGTGCCAACGTTGGCGATTTTCTCACAGGAGTTACTGTGCCCAAGGAACGCCAGATCAAACCAGGTTTTGAGCGAAATTTCCCCCGCACAGCTGACGCCGTCCAGCAAGCCTACGACAATTCGGCGATCAAGCCAAAAATGGTGGCAGAATATGACTATCCGGATACGGAGGAAGCCAGAGAGAACACCCGGCTGTTCAAAGAAGGCGTTGTCGGCGAGAAGCACCCCCAGCTCCCCAAGGGCAGTCCTTTAACGGTCAGCTTCACAACCCAGGTGAAAGCCGCCGTTATTCGTCAGTACCAGATCCTTTGGGGCGACAAGGCAACTTTCATCATCACCCAAGTTTCCACCCTTATTCAGGCCTTGATGGCTGGTTCGCTCTTCTACATGGCCCCGAACAACTCGGGTGGCCTTTTCTTGAAAGGAGGTGCCGTCTTCTTCGCCTTGCTGTTCAATGCGCTAGTCGCCATGGCCGAAGTGACGAGCTCTTTTGCTGGTCGCCCCGTCCTCATCAAACACAAATCGTTCGCCCTGTATCATCCCGCTGCTTTCTGCGTCGCTCAAATTGCAGCCGATATACCTGTCATCTTCTTCCAAGTTTCAGTCTTCTCGGTTGTCCTGTACTTCATGGTTGGACTGACAAGCTCTGCGGGGGCTTTCTTCACATTCTGGGTCATCCTAATCGCCATTACCTTTGTAAGTGCTGATATGTGTCTTATTGAACGCCGGGCCACATTGCTGACAGGATCCAGTGTATGACTGCATTTTTCCGCGCTATTGGTGCCTCCTTCCCCAACTTCGACGCTGCTTCCAAGGTTTCTGGATTTGCAATCATGACCACAGTTCTCTATGCCGGCTATCAGATCCAATATTCTCAGATGCACCCCTGGTTTATCTGGATCTTCTGGATTAACCCCCTCTCCTATGGGTTTGATGCCCTCATGGCCAACGAATTCCAAGGCAAGACCATCCCGTGTATCGGAAATAACCTCATCCCCAATGGACCGGGCTACGCCGACAGCAACTTTCAGTCGTGTGCTGGTATTTTGGGAGCGACGCAAGGCGCTACATTCGTTACTGGTGAGCAGTATCTGGATGCCCTGTCATACAGCCATAGCCATATCTGGAGAAACTTTGGCGTGGTCTGGGCGTTTTGGGTACTCTTCGTCGTGATCACCATCGCTGCGACCATGCGATGGCGGCCATCTGCTGAAGCTGGTCCGTCTCTGGTCATCCCCCGAGAGAACGCCAAGACATCCATGCACCTCCTCAAGAAGGATGAGGAGTCTCAGAATCTTGAAGCCCTAGCCGAGACCACTGACGTGGAGACCAGCACCACCCCGAACGCCAAGACAGAAAAGGCAAAGGGAACAAGCGATCTCATGCGCAACACATCCATCTTTACCTGGAAGAACCTCACTTACACAGTAAAAACCCCTAGCGGCGACAGGCAGCTTCTGGACAACGTCCAGGGCTGGGTCAAGCCAGGCATGCTCGGCGCACTCATGGGAAGCTCGGGCGCTGGTAAGACTACTCTACTTGATGTTCTAGCTCAGAGGAAGACGGACGGCACGATTCACGGGTCCATCATGGTGGACGGGCGTCCTCTACCCATTTCCTTCCAACGCTCTGCAGGATACTGCGAGCAGCTCGACGTTCATGAGCCATACGCCACGGTTCGCGAAGCTCTTGAATTCTCCGCTCTTCTCAGGCAGGATCGCAGTGTGCCTCGCGAAGAGAAACTCCGCTACGTCGATACCATTATCGATCTACTTGAGCTTCACGACTTGGCTGACACTCTGATTGGTCGCGTCGGTTCTGGTCTCTCTGTCGAACAAAGGAAACGAGTCACTATCGGCGTTGAACTTGTTTCCAAGCCCAGCATTCTAATCTTCCTCGACGAGCCAACATCCGGTCTAGACGGACAGTCCGCCTATAGCACTGTTCGCTTCCTTCGTAAGCTAGCCGATGTTGGGCAGGCCGTGCTCGTTACCATTCACCAGCCTTCCGCTCAGCTATTTGCCGAATTTGACACACTCCTCCTTTTGGCCAAGGGTGGCAAGACGGTTTATTTCGGCGACATTGGCGACAATGGAAACACCCTCAAGGACTACTTTGGTCGCCACGGTGCCCCGTGTCCCAAGGAGGTCAACCCGGCTGAACACATGATCGATGTTGTCTCGGGGCATCTCTCCCAGGGTCGCGATTGGAACGAGGTCTGGCTCTCATCACCTGAGCACACGGCTGTTGTTGACGAGCTCGATCGTATGAACGCCGAAGCAGCAGCTAAACCTCCTGGTACAACTGAAGAAGCTCATGAGTTTGCTCTACCCCTGTGGGAGCAAACGAAAATTGTCACGCACCGCATGAATGTCGCCATGTATCGCAACGTTGATTATGTCAACAACAAACTGGCACTTCATATCGGCGGAGCCCTCTTCAACGGCTTCTCCTTCTGGATGATCGGCAGCTCAGTAAACGACCTGACAGGACGTCTCTTCACTATCTTCAACTTTATTTTTGTCGCGCCGGGCGTCATGGCGCAGTTGCAGCCTCTCTTTATAGACCGTCGAGATATTTTCGAAACCCGCGAGAAGAAGTCGAAGATGTACTCGTGGATCGCTTTCGTCACGGGCTTGATCGTTTCCGAGATCCCGTACCTCTGCATCTGTGCCGTCAGCTATTTCGTCTGCTGGTACTACACTGTCGGCTTTCCCGGCGACTCGAACCGCGCTGGCGCTACTTTCTTCGTCATGCTGATGTACGAGTTTGTTTACACTGGTATCGGTCAGTTCGTTGCTGCCTACGCCCCCAATGCCGTTTTCGCCTCGCTCGTCAACCCCATCATCCTGGGTACACTCATCAGTTTCTGTGGTGTTCTCGTGCCGTACTCACAGCTCCAGACGTTCTGGAGGTACTGGATGTACTGGCTCAACCCTTTCAACTACCTCATGGGCAGCATGCTCGTCTTTGATGTCTGGGGCACGGACGTCACCTGCAAAGACCACGAGTTTGCGCTATTTGACACTCCTAATGGGACGACTTGTGGCGACTATCTTGCCGACTATTTGCAGGGTATGGGCTCCGCAGCCAACCTGGTTAACCCGGAAGCGACGTCTGCGTGCCGGATCTGCCAGTACTCAGATGGCAGCGATTACCTGCGGACGTTGAACCTAATGGAGTACTACTACGGCTGGCGCGATGCGGCCATTGTGGTCATTTTTGCCCTCAGCTCGTACGCATTGGTGTACCTGCTGATGAAGCTGCGCACCAAGGCTTCGAAGAAGGCTGAGTAGTCTTCGAAATCTTGGACATCTGGCTTGTTGCACTGTCTACCAGTCAACACACTCGTATACGAGTGCACGGCGTTTTTTTTTTCTCTTTCTCATATTTCTTTTCCTGTTGATCTTCAATTCCTGGCTACCCCCATAGAACTGTTTTTTTATAGATCGGATAGAGCATATCAGTGCACATGCCACTGCAAGGAAATAATCGCATTTTACCATGAAAGCTGGGGTATCTATTCGTCTAGCTATTATTCGTTTCATGACGTGTCATCTAATCAATCAAGTCCTGCACAAACGCTAGGCGATCGCGATTGTCATCCATGACTCGCGCATACTCCAGCAGCAGCCGCCACACGTAGAGGCGCATGTCTTCGCGGCGCAAGACCGTCTCGGCCCAGCGCTTGCCGTCGGTGGCGATGCGCTCGGCGGCGGCGTCGCGGCCGCGCAGAAAGTAGTCCATGATGCCGTAGAGGTCCACGTACGTGTTGTCAAAGGGCACAAAGTGGACCCAGGGCACGAGGCGGTCGTCGTGCCACTCGGCGTAGATGGTCGATTTGAGGGGCATGCTCGACGACAGCAGAAAGGCGCGGTAGCGGCCGCTGAACGAGTTGCCGTCAATGTCGGGCAAATACTTGTGGTTGTACATCTTCTTCATGGGCAGCTCGTCGGCGACGCCGTAGTAGGGCTCGACCATGGTGCAGATCTTCTTGCGCAGCGTGCCCTTCCACCAGTGCGTGTACATGTCGGGCGGGTCGCAGAGGATGTCGGTGAAGGCGACGTCCGCGAAGGAGCGCAGCCAGGCGCCGAGGCGGCCGGCGCGCTGGGCGGCGACGTTGTAGACGTTCTTCTTCTTCTCGCCTGGCGGCGGCAGGGTGAACGTGTTGGCGCGGGCGGCGTCGCCGGCCTCGGCGGCGGCGACGGTCGTGCCGTTGAGCATCTGGACGAAGCGGAAGCGGTGAATGTGCCACCAGTTGTGGCGCTTGTTGCGGGCACCCGAGGAGACGCCGCGCCAGATGAGGGCGTTGCGCTTGCGGTGCCAGGGCCCGCCGCGCGCGGCGCCGCCGCTGTACATGACGCGCTCGTCGTCGAGGTAGACGGCGCCCGGCACCAGCATGGCGTTGTTCTGCGGCAGCTTGGACTCGGCGAAGACGGGCAGCAGCTCGTGCGTCGTCGACATGGAGATGCTCTCGATAAAGGTGCCGTGCAGGCCGCGCAGGTGCGGCTGCAGGCAGGGGTCCTGCGCCGCCGTCGCGTTGCGCACGTAGCCCTTGTACGTGTAGGCCTCGGGCGCCGCCGCCGGGTACGCGACGGGCACGTCGAACGAGGGCAGCGCCGTGACGTTGCGGCCGGGGCTGTCGGGCGGGCACGCGACGCGCAGGTGATCCCAGTACTTCGTCACCTCGTCGCTGATCCAGTGGGGGTCGTGCCGATCCTGGACACTGGCGGCGTCGCCGACGCCGCTGTACTCGGACACGGCCTCGTCGACGGGCACGAGGCGCCGCCCCTGCTGCTCCTTGGCCATGTAGCCGCGCATCGTGTCCCACGGCACGAGCACGCGCGACTCGTCCATGACGTTGACGAACATGTCGAGGTCGGGAATGTGCGGCTCCATCTCGGCGACGAGCTTGGCCCACTGCCGCACGCGGTACGGCGGCTCCTCGCCCTCCGTGTCCGTGTCGGTCTTGCCGCCGCGGACGCGGATCATGAACGGCTGCCGCGCGGCGTGGCGACGCATCTCGGCGGGGTCGACGCCCCAGAAGGGGTTGATGTCGTGGTGTATGCGGTCGAAGAACTCCTCGACGATGACGGCCTTGGCGGCGGTGGCGGCGGCGAACCAGACATCGAAGCCCGGCGGCGGGTGCCGGCCGCGGCGTTCGCGGTAGCGCGAGGCGGCCTGGCGCAGGGTCAGGGATTGCTTGCCGAGAAGCTGGCGGTGACGCAGCTGGGCCTCTTCGATGAGCTCGTCGATGGGATGGGTCGAGTTGACGTCGTCCGCGTCGGTATCGGTGTTGGCGTCGGCGCCAGCCCAGTCGTTGCCATAGTGGCGCTGGCTTCCAAGGTCGGGAGGAACGAGGGCGTAGAGGTAGCCGGTTTCGCGATCCTGCAGCACGAGTAGAATGAGGATGAGGGAGAAGAGGATGGCGACCGCGGCCAGAATGGCCACTCGTGGTCGAAAGCCGCGTATCATGGCCGCCTGAGCAAAGACATTGCTCTGCACTGGGAAATGGCAGAGGCTAGGCGGAAAGGGGAGAGCGCGGAGGGGGGGGAGGAGAGAGGGGAAGAAGAAGGAGGAGATGCAAGAAAAGAAGGCGTCGGGACAGATCGAGCCCAATGTCGAAGGATCAAGGATCCAGCTTCCACCAAGCAAAGCCAAGCCAGATCCAGACCGCAATCTTGGAATTGCTGCATGCAGGAGGCGGGCGCCAGCTACACGTGTGTGGCGTTCCATTGGCCCTTTCATTTCCGATGTTGTCTTGGCGCCCATGTCGTGAGCGCCCGGTACGTGGGAGGTGAGCTCGGTGTGTCTTCGGTGAGCCTTGCCTTCTCTCCTCCTTCGCTCCTGCCTCTTTCCTCTCCTTCGCTCCTGCTTCTTTTCTCTCCTTTTCTCCTACCTCCTTCCTCTCCTTCGCTCCTACCTCTTTCCTCTCCTTCGCTCCTGCCTCCTTCCTCTCCTTCTCCTTCTGCGTCTGTCCTTCCTTTTCCTCGTTCCTCTCGTTTCTGCATCCATCCATTCACCCATCCACCCATCCACCCATTTGTTCTGCAGAGGCACCCTTGGTCACCAGCCTGCTTCCGCGCGGATCCAGTCAAACGTGTCGAGCAGCTCAAAGTTGAAATCCACCGACGGCTGCAGATCCACGTCCCAGGGCGCCAGCCCCCTGACATCGCTGGCTGCGACAGGCGGCTGGCCGACGCTCTGTTCCAGCACCCGGCGGATGACAACCTTGCAATCGCGGCAGAGATCGCCGTTGGGCGCCGAAGGCGATACGCGGTCGAGGAACCCGACCAGCAGGAAGAGGTGCTCGATCATGGCGAACCGCGTCGGCAGCTGCAGCATGTCGTCTGCCGACGCCCCCGAGGCCGCCGTTTCGTCTCCGACGCTCGGCAGGCGCACGCTGGGCTTGAGGAGCTCCTGGCACAGAATGCCGCCCGATGGAGCAGCGTACGCCATGACGAGCCACTCAAAGTCGCCAATCATCAGCGAGAACCGATCCATGTGTGTCCAGAACTTGACCGTCAGCGACACCATGGCGAACGAAATGGCAATGAGGTCGGCTTGCCCGTCGTAGCCGCGCTGGATCAGGAGACGTTGGATGAGGAAATGAGCTTGCAGATGTTCTAGCTGTATCACATGGCGTGTGAAGACGATAGGCTGTTCGACTCCGTAGTCGGTCAGGTTTTCTTTATCGTACTTGAGACCTTGGGGGAGCTCCGCCATCGTCTTGTCCTGGCGGGCTTTCAGGGCCCTGGCGTCTAGTGTCAGAGATGGGTGGAAGGCTTTCGGGGGCACAGTCGTGCGGCTTTTCGGCAACTCACAGTAAATCTTGAACGCTCGCCTGGCGATCGTTCCCCAGGGCAATCTCGATAATCTCATCCTTCACCAAAGACAGCAGCGTTCTCGCCCGGACGACCGTCGCTGGGTACGGGCCGCCAGACGTGTTCCAACCATTCTCATCGAGGGCCCCCATGGCCTTGACCATCGTCTCGTGACCGCCCATCAAGTCCTCGTTCCGAAGATCCAGCGGCAGCGGCGTGCTGATGTAGCGGCGGCTCATCAGAGGTGGACGCCCCGTGAATATGGCGCCGACCTTGTCAATGGTCATGATAAGACCGCACAGCCTGCGCCGCAGCTCGCCCGCAAGCGTCGGCACGTAGGCATCTCTCGCCGTCTCGGCGTGTATGCCGAGGTACATGATGAGGCCGGCTGCCTCACCGTGGTACCGCCATACCGAGGGGCTGGCGTCGCCGGCAATCATCGACTCGAGCACGGCGCGCTGGTACAAGACGTAGAGCAGGAGGATGTTGCCCTCGGACGCGCCGCGGCTGAGCTCGACGCAGAGATCGATGCACCGCTGCAGCGTCAACACGGAGCCCGCCACCTCGGTACGGTCGCCGCTCTCCATACGGAACGAGCGCTTGCTCCTGCCGCCGAACGCCCAGTATACAAACATGACACCCAAGGTGTCCCAGCGCAGGTTCCTGCCGGAAAACGACTGGATCCACGCATCGGAATCGGCCTCCTTGTCACTCAGGCTGACCGAGGTGTTGCGCGAGAGGAGATGTGCCATGTCGATCAGATCTGTCTCTTTTCGGCTGTCGCCAAGGCAATGACCGAAAATCTCGTAGAGGGAGAGCATGACGCGCTGCGTGACCTGACGGACCCAACAGTCGAGCACAGTACAGCCGTCGTCGAACAAGCGGCGGGCCTCGGCGCGGGTAGGCACATGCCGGAGCACGGTCAAACATGTCTCGAGACTTCTGCGGGACAGCGTCGGCACCACAGGGGTAGTCCGAGGCGTTATAGCACGCGTCTCTGTCGGCGTCGTTTCTGACGCCGGACCACCGCGCAAGAGAGACAGGCTTCGGTCTGTCTCGTCGTAAATGTCGCAGTAGCTCATGAACCCCAGATAGCCCGGCCCCGGCAGCACCCTTCCGACATGCCGAGGACTCTCTGGCCTTGCGGTTTCCGGGCGCTCCGGCGACGGTTCCGGTCTTGCTGGGGCTGCTGGCGGCGGCGGACGGGTGCCCGGAGGCGATGCGGATCTCCTTCGCGGGGCGGCTTGAGCCAGCGGGCTGCCGGCCCTGTGGGTGCTTGCAGTCGCTGTCCGTGTGTCGACGATGTACTCACATTGACTGGCCTTTTTGCCTGCCTGGCATCTGCGGCAGACGGGATGCGTATGGTCGCAAGCCACCTTGCGTCTCCGGCACGGCTCGCACGCCTGGGGGCGGCCATTGGGTCTTCGCAGCACCGGCGTGTCGCCCGACATTGGTTCGACGTCGTTCACTGTCGGGAGTCAGTCGAGGGATGACAAGAGCGCCATTGATCGAGTCCCACGCCGAGATTGTGCGAAGTCGGCTTGGTCATCGATGAAGGAGATGTGACGCAGCCTGGGACCAAAGTCGGCTTCGCGCTCGGCTTGAAGCTGCTCGGCTTCGGTGGGCGGCTGACTATTCGGCTTGACATTGCGGAGCAGCCGAGCTCCTTCCGTCCAAGCCGAGCACTGGCGATTGGATGGAAATGGGGACTATCAGGCGGCTCGGCTTTGATTGGTTTGCTAAATCTCACGATCCTGTGAAGGAGGTACCTGGTTTTTTGCAGGGAGCCCAGCGCTTTCGGAAGTAGTGGTTCCTAGAACCGCGAAACAACATTACTTCGTATCACGGCATCACGATGGGTCAGCGCTCACTATTCAAGCCGAAGCCGCTCTTCGGTATTTCTCAGCAAATTTTCGTACCGTTCCGAGCCTTGACTGTGCTCATGCGATTATTCATATACCTGTATTTGCTGTGCAGAATGAAGCTATTTTGTTCTACATCCAGCAGTACAGCAGTATTCATTCGAAGCATTCGATACCTCACTTGAAAAGCATCACCACCACTCACATCCTGTCAACTTCAACAATCGTTCCTCCAAACGTCTTACCAAACGTTCTTCCAAACGTTCTTCCAAACGTTCTTCGATTCAACCGCCACCATGTCGAACACGCAATATGTTTCCGCCATGTCCATCCCTGGCCTTGAGCGCGCCATGATGCCCAAGCTTGTCCACCAGACCAAGAAGCCCCAATCCAAAGTGGTCACCAACCAGCCTGCCATGGCCTCTCAGTCGACCCTTGTCAGCCATGGCGATGCCACGACTCTCAAGGATAGCGACTCCTTGTGTAAGCTCGGTATGTCATGCAAAGGCTACAGTCAACGCGGGTCACTGGCTAACACTCGTTTCAGATGTCTCACCCCAGCGCGCCTCCTTCTTCGGACGCATCAAGAAGCATCTCGCATGAGTGGTATTGCTTAATAGCGCTACACGACGTTACGACACTCAGCGAGAACGAACGCGCAAGGTAGTCTTCAAGGGCTACTGGATCCGCGTGGGAGTTGGTTTTGTTTCATCTTTTGGGGTTGCATTCTCGGTCAACGAACGATACCTTTGCTCTGATTTATTAGTCTAATAGCCTCCGGCAAATCCGGAACGGGTTCTTGATTTTATTCGCCCAAATTTCATACTCTAGCTGTAGGCGATATGTTCCTTGGGGAACATCCGATGAAAGCATTTGCATTATGGCCAGTAGCTGTCATTGACCCGACCTAGTGTGTGAAAAAAACAACGGCTCAGCATATAGAACTAGTGCCATTGGCCACCATGCAGCATTCTGTATGAGAATCGTTGTTCAACGTCCAATCAGACTGTTGGCAACCGACACATCGCTAAGCTCCGAGCGTGAGAAGAGTTTGAGCTCATGACAGCGGACCTGTGTCCCCTCGCTTGTCAGGTTTGAAACCGAATGCAGACGTGTTTCATTCGTTTGGCAGCCATCAAATGCCTTCTTTGCAGTTCGTCTCGCACATTGGACGTCTTTACAAACTTTCAAAGGCCCCCATTCTTGGTACCACACCAGATGGGTTGCGTGAACGGGCCTGGATTCCCTTGAGGTTCGCCTCCGCTCGATCCCTGGGCTAGCTCCTCCCATGCTGTTATGGCCGTGCATTGTATATAGAGATGGAGACTCGGCCCAACTGCCGAGTGTATGTGTTTGTAGGCCTGTTGCCTGATAGTCGCAGACCATGACTCTTGCGTCTCCTTGGTGTCTTCACGGGCCTCGAATGACTGCCAAGGCCGTTCCGGTTCTTCCGCACATGAGTCTGGTCGCCAGCTTGACAAGAAAAGAACCACATAGAAGTATGACGTCGATCTTCCGACCGTAAGAGAAGCACGCAATAGCAAACAGCAGGTCAGGGTCACTACAACAGATGCATGGCCAATGGCCATTTGTTGGACGAACCTGCCGCAGAGCTTCGCGTACGTCTTGCAACCGTCAGTCGGCAATTCACCCCGGACCAGCTGGGAAGCTCGCCTAGCGGCGTGGAGACTGTCCGTGCCGTTCTCATGGGTCATCCAAACGCCCGTGTCGGCCAAGTCTATACGGCTTTGGCGCTCTGCGAGTTCTCGCGTCAGAGGGGCTGGAGATCGAGTACAAGCGGATGGCTGGCTGGCTGGGTAGCAGTAAGATTTCTTTGCAATGCAACGGCTATCCGCACGGGAAATCGTGTCATATCGAGATTTGCAGGTGCCACAGGCTCCACGACTGCGACCGTAACCCGCTCTCTTCTGATCCGGCCCGTGGGTCTGTTGACCTGCTGATGGGTCTTTTGTGCCGTTGGCCCGGCTGACAGGAATATTGGGGAGTGGCATTGATGGCTCGGCACAGAGCGCAAGCGATCACATCGTGGCGGTGAAGTCGACGCGCCTTGCGCCTCGAGCCCACCCGGGGAGCAAGGGGGGTTCAGTGACCAGTGGAGGCCCCCGGGGACCCTGGTCCAGGGGTGAATGTGACAGGTCATGTACGAGCAGCGTTGCCCCAGCATGTGAGGCGGGTTTTTGGTCAACGCGGCAATGAAGCGTCGCTTACCTCAGTCGGGCAGCCACTCTTTAGACTTTGACACTTCGCACGTCTTCTGCCGCGTGACCAAGGCAGCGTTCAAACACTGATTCGTGACTGTATCCGCTTCAATAGAGATCGACTGGCACGGCGCCCTTCAGACTGGAGCAACAGGGGGCTTATGCAGCATTACGTGAGGAGTCCCGGGCATGATGATCAACGACGGACGCCCGTCGTGAATGAACATTGGTCCGTCCTACATGATTCGAGATTCAACAGATCAACAGCGAAAGGTACATGGGAGTGTGATGATGCAGAAAATCAAACGCTTCGTTATTTATTAATGAGATTATGGTCTGACAAGACGTGACGCCCGCCGCGGCACATTAGTTCTTCTCTATGGGAACACCGTGTTCCACTAGAAAGTCTGCTGACCCGTGTGTTGTCCTCGTATGCGACTTGACAGGATACAGCATAAAGGCAGGTCCCTTGTAGTTGGGATCGGAGTACTTCGGCGGCCGCCCTGCGGATGCGCCGCGGTTGTAACCTTCCTGTCCGGGCGTCCCGGACGTGGCGAGCGGTTCTCTCTTCATAATGATTCGTAGTAATGGCTGGAGGACCGGGATGCATGATGCGATGATGAGTGTGCCACCTTCCACGCTGGAAACATTGTTAGCATTGAAACCCGTTTCAAGTGGGCGCATTGCAAGCGCGGGGGGCGTTGGCTTACATGTTCAAGACGACGAGCTCGGCAGTTTCCCCTGCGATGAGAATTAGATGGTATTCCGATTTGAGATTGGGGTGTTTCAGCATGAGGCTCTTGGGACGACGTACAGGAAAAGTCCTTGGCAGCCAACAACGGTAGACGCGTGCACTTGAAGATGGCGACGCCAGTTGATCTAGCATCGTTTGTCAGTGCTGGTTCTGGGTTGTCCGAGTTGTCCGGGTCTACACTTACATGCAGCCAAGCCCCAAGGCAACGGTGAGGGCAATCTTCTTGTTCCTCTTGATGCCAAGGTTGAGAAGGATCAGACCCGGGTACACCGCGAGATAGAGGTCGACAGCAGCGGAGAAGACTGTAAACGACGTTAGCTTGATGGTCTTCCTCGGGACAAGGAAGAATCCAAAACTCACCTCCAGTTGCGATGGCGTACCGAACCAGGATTTGGGGATCCCAGCACTTTCCCTTGATGTCAAAGTTCCACTGGGACTCTGCGGGAACACACCTCCCCAGCAAGAAGACGGCGTTGAGGGCCAAAAGGACGTTGCAGATGCCGGCCATAGTCCAGAGGACAATGGTATGCGTCCGTCCGGGACTCATGATGCGCGTAAGGACAGCAACGACGGCGAGCTTTGGGATACCGAAGGATAGGATACCCAAGGGAAACCCGACTAGGGTCCAGAAGACAACACCCTCTTGCTCTTCTTGGCTGAGGGTGACAATGTGACGGCCATTGCCGTTATCAATGGCCTTGACGGCCAAAGCCACGGAGATCCAGCAGCATATCTGAAGCCTGGGTCAGCGCCACATGGTTCCGGCAAGACATGATCGACTCGACTGAGGCCGTACTCACCACAGATACCACGATAAGCCAGTCGTCGGCGTGGAACTGGCGCAGGATCTTGCCTCGAACCCAGAGGCGGGCGGCGGTAAAGAGCGTACTGAAGACGGAGACGGGAATGATGACGGCGAGGATGCCAGGGCCTTTGTTGGCGTTGGCAATCTCAGGCGGGATGGCGTCGGACATGATGACGAATCTGTTATTGTCGATCGTCTTCAAAGAGATGTTTGTTCCTTGTGAAAGGGTTGGGAGGAGTCCGATGGTCCTCGGTCTTGTTTGGATTCACAGAAAAAGAGAAGCCAACACTGCGCCGATATCCGAGCACATGTGAAGAGGGTATCAAGACATGATCTTCAGGCCGGATCCGAGTTGAGACAAACAACGAGATGCGCACGCGGCGTGGCTGTCGTGCTAGCTGCAGGTCGAGTTGAGTCGAGTCAACGGCGTGTTGGTGTGTGCTTTCCTGCCGGATGGAACTACAAGAGACGAAGAGAACAGATGGATGGTGCTCGAGAGGACCCGACGGTGCGTTTATGTTCCCAACTGAACAAGCAGAGAAGGGGGGGGCGTGCGAGCGTGCGTGTGTCCCAGACCAGGGGACAGAGGCTGATCAGATAGAGAGGAGTGTATCCTGGGACACTACTCTGGTCGACCTCTGTGCGCAAGCATGGAGTCTAGCATCAACCGCCATCACACACCCCTGGGCGAGCCTAGGTGAATCCATGCCGCGTTCAACGGTGGCCGGGGCCACATGTCTTGGGATTGACGCGTTTATTCGTAGTCGCGCAGGTCATTGCGGGTTCGTCAAGAGTCAAAATCAGGGCATGTCCAGGACCATGTCGTACTTGGTCGTGGTGCTTGTCTTGGGGGGTAGGGTGGGTGGCAGGTCGGCATGATAAACCCCCTGCGACAGTCATCTGCCGTCAACAGAGTGATCACCATTGCATTTACCACTTCGGTAGTGCGAACCCCTGGAGGGCCGGGGATCCTACCCCCTGGACGGTCATGGTTTCCGGCGCCGCGGGGGGCTCGGGCCTCGGGGTTGCAGTCGTGGTGGCACTCTAGTGTCCATTTGGCGGGCTTTTGAGCGGGCTCAAGGCGGGGCATTGAAGGCCATGAGAGGTCCATGAAGGCAATGGGGGCCTCGGTGCGGGGCTTGGTCACGGCGGACCTCGTCGGGTGCCCTTATCACCAGCCGGGCAACGACTTTTCGGACACGTTGGTCTGGGGTCCTGGGCATCTTGGGGGGCCTTTGGGACCTTGCTTGGTACCTGGACCAATATTTCATGGGTAGGGCTCCGGATACGGGTTCCCATGCAGGAACATGCTCTGCTCGGCGACCTCAGTCTGGCTCAATGGGACAAATTCCACCGAGATGGTCCACGATCCTGCACAGGGGTACGTCTTTGCTCTTGTTTGGTAAGGGCCATTGCCTCTCCAAGTTCCACCTCTTCACGTGCTAGTGCTGTGGCGGTTCACGATAGCAATCAAAGAAAAAGGATTCTCCGGACGAACAGACCTCCTCGTTCTTTCGCAGCCACGGAGCAATACCCTGAAGAAGTGAAGTCCAGCAGCGTAACGCACTGGTCCGGCTGGTCCCCAAGTCACACCATGGCTTGAAGCCAATCGAGAAAGGGTCACGCACAGATGACGCCCTCCGCGGCTGTGGGTGATCGAGAAGGCGTTCAGTCTACTGCGGATTCTAGGCCCACTGGGCACCGAGGGATTGGGCTGGGCACCCACGACACCAACAGCCAAGACTCTGCAGCGCGCAAATCCACCAGCCCGCATCGGTCGTTAGTGATCCGCTCATCCATAGCGCGACTTCGAGTGAGACAAGCTGCCCGCGGATCTTCCCCAGTAGGCCACCATGATCTGGCCATGTTCTGTTGGCGGGTGGCCGTGATCAGCGATCGTACCAAAAACCCTGATCTTCTCTGATGGTTCTCACGCGATCGGGCTACCGCTCACATGCTGTGCGATGTCTTATGTTTGAGGATGATCTTTCGGCGGGGGCCGACTTTCCCGTTGGATACTGGGAGCCCAAGCACATGGTGTTGCATGACCCGGAGGCTATCCTCGAAACCAAAACTGCCCTTCAAGCGACGGGCAAGGGCGATTATGCCAGACTTACATGGTACATCCAGCCAGTGCGGAATGCGGTATCAGGGGTCATATACCCTCCAACTTTCTAACAATACTACGTAACACCACGTCTATCTAATCTAGCCCCGGCCTGGTCCTCTATCAATGTTTGCTTGCCACTCGATATGATATCGCAGTCTGGGGGAAAGCTGGCTCTTCGGGTTGCATTCGTCGTGGCTCTCCTTGAAAAGTCTCGAAGTCAGCAATAGTAAGCAGCTCAGAGCCGGCAAGAATTGCGAATCAAAGACAGCGTGGGTGTCTAGCTTCACATGGCGACCCCCATTCATCTTGTCGCACGTACCTGCTTCTGTCCCTTCTTCTGGTTGGGTTTCACGCATGTGGCCAGTGTCAGGGCAACACGGCACATTCAAGCGGAGAACCCATGTCGAGTGCGGCTGACCTCCAGCCAGCGACAGCAGGTCTCTCAGCAAAAAACTTCCTTGCAGCATAATCGTAGATGTGACAAGTTTCTAGGCCAGGCACACGTTTCAAGCGTGGCGTCACATGTTCAAACCTACCTGCGGCTACAGTCGCGCATCGCCTGCATTATTTTCCGACTCCGGGCACGCCGTGGCTACGATTGACCTGCATTCGAGTGCCGAGGGCACCGCTCAAGGCAGGACCCGATGTACTTGTCAAAGGCGACTGAAACAATCCCGCGATGCCTTCATAGGCATATCCCGCCCCCGTCTATATTTGGTCAACATAAGCATCACAAATGAACCGTTGACGGGAGCCTCCCGCGCGTGCCGCGGAAATGAGAAGCTTACTGTCTCTGAGGACCTGCCAGTAACCCGCGGTGGCTTTGGCATACCCTTGACTAG
This sequence comes from Verticillium nonalfalfae, assembly GCF_003724135.2. Taxonomy (NCBI): domain Eukaryota; kingdom Fungi; phylum Ascomycota; class Sordariomycetes; order Glomerellales; family Plectosphaerellaceae; genus Verticillium; species Verticillium nonalfalfae. The sequence goes on along the minus strand of NW_021167237.1, from coordinate 199,352 downwards.
CCCACGCCCCCGAAGAGGGTGCACCCTTGTGTGCTGCGCCAGCTGCCAGGGATCACCGTCCCGCGAGGTGCAAAAATCAAGCTGTCTTCCCCCAATTCAACAAGAAACCTGGGACGAACACGAACGCCTCTTTTTTGACGCCATTTAGACTCTACTGCCGTCGTGCGGGGTCTCCAGGGTTCAGGGCGGATGATGCCATCACAATTCACCCGCTGCTGGTGAAACAATCTAGGCCTTTGTCACCGAGTCGCGGACTGAACTTTCATGAATGTGATTCGGTACTTGTTTCCTCCGAATGCGGTATCTGGCATACGGCCTGGGATGCATGCACGCAGGGGACGGGGGTCAAGATCCGACTCTTCCAACGATTCATCAGTCAAACGAGGAAGCTAAACCTCGACAATACCGAACTTGTGACAAGATTGGCAGCGACGGATTCGAAAGGCTTCTTGCACCGGCGGTGCTCATTTGCCAGTTGACAGGATGCAGTTTCTGAGAGTAAACTCAATTCGCGACTCCGGAAACGAGAATCATACGGCAATCGGTTACAGAGGAAAGAGAAACTCGTCGTGACCTTGAAGAACCCCTAATGAGCATCTTCGTAGTGCGACAGTCTATAGAGCTGGCGTCAGCGCCCCCGTTTTCTCCCACGTCGCCCCTCGTGGGGGGTCCCTTGCGGGCTTATCGATGCATCACTCACTCGATGAGATTCCCGTCTGGACCTCTGACATAAATGCTTCGGATTGGACCCTGGGCTCCAGTACGGGCGACCACTTTCTCGCCTTCAAGAATCTGGATTCCCGATTTCTGAAAGTCGGAAATGACGTCGGCTAGGTTGGTTCCATCCTGGACCAGGAAGCACAAGTCGGCAGTGCCAGGAAGCGCAGTAGTGGCTTTTGGCTCAAACTCCTTTCCCTGCTGATGGAGATTGATCTTGAGAGCCCCAAACTTCAGAGCGTGTCGCACAGTTGAAGGATCTGTTGAGGATACAAAGGATTCTGGTTTCATGCCGAGGTGCTTCGCATACCAGGCGGAAGTCTGCGGTATACTCTTGCAGGTGAGGACAAGATGGTCTAGAGCCTTGATGACCACGCGGGATCCCATTCTGTCGTCTTTAGGTATGCTGAAGCTGGATTGAAGAGGTTCCTAATGTGAACAGAGTTATCGATGCAAAGAACTAGATGGCCTGTTGACTGTCAAGTGCACCGTGACCTGCGAGGTTGGCGTCAATAAGGTTAGGACTCACAAGGTCAAACACAACCCCCAACAACTGTCACAGTTTAACCGAAGTCACGTGTCGTTCTCGATGCCCATGTCTGCCCCAAAGCTTCGGCTGGTCGGTTTAGACTTTTCCAGATCTGTGAACAATACACATTGGTAGCCACGCTTGACCTTGCCTTAACTTACCAAACCGTCCGCGTTTGGCTACAACAAGTACAACGAGCCGTATGACAGCCCACATCTGAGCTCTTAGAGACCCCTTCATTTCATTGAAGCTTTTCGAGTCATCTGCGGCTTGCCAATCATATCACCCTGATGCATACTGTTAGGCACCACCATTTCCGAGCGTTTGTTCAGCCTTGTCTGAGATGATGAGGCAACGAAGTGATGAGGTTAAGAAAGTCAAACTATAACGTTGTGATCTGAGCTCGAACAAATTGCGAAGTTGGTGTCAATGAGCTATTTCAGTTGGTGAAGAGTTCTCCAGCTGTGAAAAATTCACGGCTGATAGCACCGGCGCCGTGAATTTGGGCACACTGTCGAAAGTCAATGGCGGATGCTTAAACCCATCATGGCGCCATCGTCACCCGGACACTCGTCATAGGGCCGGCCCACTGACTCCCCACCTCTTTACCGATGACCGGACATCGCGGTGCCCACACCGGCACTCTCCCTCTGAGCCGACTGGACAGGAGAAGCTTGTTGATGTACAAAACGTCCGTACTGATGGCGCCATGCAGACTTTTGGAAGTCCGCAAAGCCTAGGGTCGCACGTATCCCGACGCTCATCATATCAAGAGAGTTTCTCCGAGGCAGCAAGCAAGACACTCGGGTTGTTGCGTGTGTAGGTCAGTTGAGCTTGTCGGGCAAGAGACGATATTACCGCAGCGACATCGGGTGCTGGGCGACAGTTACATTGGCAGCTCGGTTGATATAGAATAGCGAGTAGTCTATCTGATCTGCCTCATTTTTCTTGCGTTGTGCAACTGTGAAAGACAAACGACCCAGTGCGAAACCCTCTTGCACGACTCGAGTCATGGATATCCCGAAGATAACCGCCATATCTGTTGGCCCAGCCGGCGGCCTTTCTCCCATCACATCTGGAGATACGTCGGCCAAAGCAACAGGGCCATCTCCTGTGCACGAGACGTCAGTCGAAAATGACGATCGGTCGGTCAACAAGATAGATCCCGAGGATCAGCGCGACGACGAGGCAAGGCTTGTGAATGGTGGAGTTGTCATTCGGGATGGTATGTTGACTTTATGGCTGCGGGTTACCGCCTTTTCTATCGACTACGGAGATGTTAACCCTTCGCAGGCAACGATGTCGCAAGATATGTGGTGTCGACCCAAGATGATGGAGATCAAGTTCTCACATTTCGGTCATTCATCATTTGATCTATCGATGCTGACTCGAACAAGGCTTGACGGCTCTTGCTGCTTGTATAAACCAAATGTTTGTTTATACAAACCTTTTGCATGTACTAAGCTAATTTAACATGAAACAGCTACTTTTACAAGCCAGTTGATGTGTCGTTCGCTTCTGTGTAAGTTGTCCGTATCGGGGAGGATAAATGAGAAGGCTCACGCTGCCAGATTTCTCTGCCTCATGGCCTATGTCAACGGTGTCACTTGGTTGGTTGTTCTTCCGCGCCGTCACCACGTCGAGAAGTTTCTTCCATCACAGGCAAAATGGCTGGGTCCGGTGGTTCACTTCATCAACCCTGGTCACTTTGGCCTCAAAGAGCATGCTATTTCTTCGATCCTCTCCACGTCCAGTGGCAACGGAGCAGCGATTGTACAGGTGTTCGGTGCAGAGAGACTGTTAGTGTACGACGAACCCTAGCAGATGAACCTGTTCTGATTGCTGTTCAGTTTCTATGATCGCGAGACCGACGCTACGACCGCCATCCTCACCGTGTTCTCAGCCTCTATCTTTGGCTACGGCCTTGTTGGTATACTTCGGTCCATTATTGTGCACCGTACGTTTCATGCCCTCTGCAGCCAAGCCATTTCTAACACATTCCAGCCAGCGAGATGGTCTGGTGGCAGTGCCTCCCAATGGTCTCAATCTACCAGACCTTCCACCGCGAATCAGAGGGTTCCAACCACCAGCGTCTGAAGATGTTCAGTCTGACCTCGATTGCCATGTTCATCTGGGAGCCCTTCGCCTCCTACATCTGGCCGTGGCTCAATGGCATTTCCATCCCTTGTCTCGCCTCAATGAATGCTGCTCCGCCAACGCGGAAGATTCTGATGACCATCTTCGGCGGTATCTCATCCAACGAAGGCCAAGGTCTATTCAACTTCTCTCTCGACTGGCAGTATATCACGTCGCGATACATGTCCCTCCCGCTTCTGCAGCAGGCGAACTCATGGGCCGGTATTTTCCTCAGCTACATTATGTGCTTCAGCCTCTACTACGGTGGTGCCTGGGGCGCCAAAAAGTATCCATTCATGTCGACAGCAATGTTCGATGCGAAGACTGGAAAGGTGTACAACCAGACTGCTGTATTTGGGCAGACTGCTATCCTTGATATTGATGCGTTGGAAGAACACGGTCTGCCCCGTCTGACGGCTACGAATGTCTGGGCCAACATGGCCGCGATGGCCGCCATCGGTGCTCTCATCACTCATATCTCTCTGTTCTACGGTCCTCTGTAAGTTGCGCTCTTCAGCAGGAGCATCTTCAGCAGGAGCATCAAGGGAGGTCTGACACAACCTAGCATCAAGCGCTCGCTCAAGCAGGCCTGGAAGAAGGAAGAAACGGACCCGCACTTCAAGATCATGAAAGACAACTACAAAGACGTGCCCATCTGGTGGTACGTCGCCGTTCTTCTCGTGGGATTCTTCCTAGGTCTAGGAGCCGTCATCCACGGTAATACGACTTTGGACCCTTGGGCCTATGTCATTGCCATTGTAAGTTGCTCGCACCACGTCTAATACTGACCTAACAACTACACAGCTACTCGGATGTGTCGTTGCGCCTTTCTCGCTCTGTCTCTACGGTCTTCTGGGAACCAGCGTGTCGACGAACAACCTGTCGAAGATGCTGTGTGGCGTTCTGCAGCCTGGCAAGCCCGTTGCCAACTTGTATTTTTCCATGTTCAGTCATGAGGTGACGGTGCTTTCCGTCTTTCTTTCGACGGATCTCAAGATGGCGCAGTATCTGAAGATTCCCTGGAGGACCATGTTCCTGCTTCAGACATATGGCAGCCTGTTCGGCACCGCATTGAACTATGTGAGTGGCATTCTTGCACTGCTGGGGGTTGGAGCTGATATGCAACAGGTTATCATGGACACCATTACCAGAAACCGCAGGGAAATTTTGCTGGATCCTCTTGGCAACCAGGTCGTGAGTTGACACCCGAAAACCGGTCTCGTTATGATGCTGACGGCCCTCAGTGGAGCGGGCGAAAGATTCAATCCCTCAACACGACTGCCGTGACTTGGTCTCTCGCGAAATACGTCTACGGCTTCGATAAGGACGGTTATGGCTGGTCAGTCCTCATGCTCTTTCAAGGCTGTATCCAGCTCTCTCTGACAGGCCTAGGATTCCCCTTTCTATCCTCATCGGCGCCGCCATTCCGGTCATTCTGTGGCTCGTCTCACGCAAGCACAAGACCATCAACGGCTGGGAAGTCCGCAAGCTCGTCGCGCCCGTCATCTTCCACAACGCCTCCGAGACGACATCGGGCACGACGTCCGTCATTTGGTCGCAGATCGCCACCGGCTTGTGGTCGCAGTGGTACATGCGACTCCGCCATCCGGCGTGGTTCGGCAAGTACAACTACATTGCTGGCGGAGGCCTGGACGCGGGCGCCAAGGTCATGATGTTTATCCTGACGTTCGCCGTCGCCGGAGGCTCTGGCAAAGAGGTGCCTTTCCCGACTGTAAGTGCTTCTTTCCCATCGATAGCTGCAATGTGCTAAGCGAGGATGCAGTGGTGGGGCAACCCCGTGTCGGGACCGTCTCAGTATGCCGATTATTGCGGAAATGGAGAAACGGCAAAGCAGGGATGAGGTCAAGTCGCTGGCTATGTGTGGTTTGGGTGTCCATCTCGACACGCTGGGCGCCAGTTGCTTGGAGGTGTAGTGAACTTCATGTTTAGGCCAAACCAGCAGAAATGTCAAGTGTGGCAAGACAATCACGCTGCTAGGTTCCCAGCAAACAGCGTCTGCTTGTTGAGCAAACGGTCCGCAGCGCAATCAAACAGTGCAGAAGTTTGATGCATGACCAAAAGATGCCGTGTACATGTACATCACCGCCATGTGCCTCGTGGGTGATTGACAGGCAAGGATTGTCGGTTCACACCTCGGACACAACATGGTGATGGTCGCATCGATGATCGACAGCCACGTTGACGTGACTCCCAATGAACCAGAAATAAGCCATTGGCCTGGATCATCCCAGGTGAGCACGACTTTTCGCTGTAGGGCATCGGCCTTGAGTGACGACGGACCATTCGAGAGTCCAAGCAGAGACATTATCCCGGCCAAAGAAGTCCGACAGATGAACGGCGGGCGCACGCTAAGTATGCCCAGATGCTACGCGTGTCTGATCATGGGGTCTGGACTGGACCGGAGCCCCGGGCACCCTTTTTGCCGGCTGGCTCCTTGGAGGGCAGACGTCTTAAAGGGGCAGGAGACGAGTGCGCGTGCCGTTTGGCAAGGAGCGTCGTGCGCACACAATCAGCTCCAGGCAATAGTGTAGGGTCGATGGCGGTGGATGAGACATCGGCCCGGCCTGGTCGAGGATTACTGCTAGCGCGATGGCTCGCTGGATCACATCGCGATCTTGTCCCATGGGGTGACAGCGGGCTGGCGTTCGCCCACATGGCATGGGTCGTGGTAGGAAGCCTGATATAGAAGACAGGGGAGGGATGGGATGGTGGGCTCCGATGAATGCTTGAAGGAAGGGATGGATTTTAAAATATGGGCAAAATCCTACTGGGAAATCAGCATCGATGCCAGACAGGGGCGTGGAGGTTGGTGTGGTACATGTACTGTCAGTGTCGTGTGGCCTTTCGCCAGCAACAAAGTTTGACGATCCACAAATCATATGAGCAATGATCGACAACAGATGTTGATCTGTTTGTGTAGGCAATGTCGGTTGGCACTGATGAGAGACAGAGGGCAATCGCCTGACGTGGAAGTTTACCAACTGTAGAGGTAGAGACTGTAGACAGGCCTGGACAGCGAGAAACACTGGCCCACCCCCGCCTCAGGGCCACGACAGCAGGGGCCACTGAACGACAGGGCAAACCGGGCGCTGCGAGACGCTAGAGCATAGGCGCCGGGACGCTAAAGCACACGCGGCGCAGGCGGAGGCGGGGCCAAGACGACAGGCACAGGCACGGGCACAGGCACAGGCACGGAGCAAGTGCCAATTAGCCGAGTCAATAGTCAATGAGGTAGACCGCTGATGGGCGCATGGCATTCAGGGGTCGAGTTGCCTGATGGAGTTAGCGGGCCAAGGCTCTAATTTCTTCCGTCGCCGTTTGTCCCCAACTCCAGCTCCTCCACCTCCACCTGCCTTCGGTACCATCACCAACTCCACCAAACGGCCCCTCGACAGCCTCATCGACGTGTACTCATCGACGTGTATCTGACGACGGACTGTTGCATCGACGACAATGCACCTGCAGGCCACCCTCGGTGCTCCAGGCGTCATGGACCCAACACCATCTTCGCATCGCTGCAGCCTCGCCGGCGCGTTGCGTCCACGGCAACAAACCAGCACACCACGACGTACGCCGCCCCCTCTGCTTCGTGGATACCACCCTCCATCGTGGTCTCCGCCCCTCTCTCGCTGGTCTGGCCTGGGCATATGCAGCCCAGACACGGCACCCCTGCCAGGCACAACCACATCCCCCAAATCCTGCTAGGTCCGGCTGCAGAACTCGCCCGTTCCGCTGTAATCATGGACAATGGACAAAGAGACTTTGTCGACTGCGGTTACCCTCGCCTTGGCACCTGAATCGACAGACGCCGCTCTCCATGCTCGGTATCCGAACTGTCTCCTCCTTCCCCATGTCCTTCGAACCATTTTCGACTCTAGCTTGGCCCAATGCTGCGGGACGTGGCGGCGCGTGTCAGCTCACAGTCCACTCAAGCCTCGCGCAAACCCATGCCCGACTGCGCCTGTGGCCTGCGTAAGATGGTCTCGTCCTCGCTATCGAGCTGCATCTCTCTCCGGCCGGCGGCGGCTTGGCTTTCGATGGGGTCATTAATAGCCCACCATGTCCTTGCCGACGACGTGCCGCTCGCCTCTGCTCCCCTCTTCCTCATGATGCTGTTGTGCTGCTGTCTTATCGGGTAGCCACGCATCTCGCCACTCGTTGAAAACCACCAGCCCTTGTGTTGCCGAGGTGCTTCTTGATCTCTCTCCTCACTTCGCGATGCGCTGGGTTTTCGGCCTTTTGACAGCGGCCCTGCCGGCCCTCGTCACCTCCAAGGCGCCTACCGATTCGACTCAGGACGTCGACGTTTCGCAGTCTGGCTATCTGCCCAACCACAACCTGAACCCCAACACCGTCACCTCGGGCTTCCGCAACCTCTGGGAATGGCAGGCCGAAGACAATCAGGAGCTGTTCCTCGCCAAACCCCTCGTCTACACGCCTCCTGGCGGCTCCGAGTTGCTCATCACCTCTTCTGAAAAGAACAATGTCCGCATCTTCGACGCCAAGACCGGCTCCCTCATCCGCATACGACAGCTGCAAGCCCCCTTCAACCGTGACGATGCGAACTGCGGTGACATTCCCAACTGGATCGGCATTACTGGCACTCCCATCATTGACACCGCTACCGGCATCATGTACGTCTTCTCAAAGGGCTACCGCGACGGTTTCACCTCGGGACAGATCAACGGCGTCTACAAAATGTATGCTCTGCAGTTGCCCTCGCTCGAGGACGTTCCAGGATTCCCCACCTTGATCGATGGCGCCAATGCCGACAATGATCCCGCCCGTTACATCATCGGCGGCGTCGCCCTCCAGCGACCTGCTCTGTCCGACGTGAACGGTCACATTGTTGCTGGTTTCGGCTCCCACTGCGGCCGCGGCAACTACACGGGATATCTGGTCGCCGTGAGCAAGCAGCCCGGCGTTGGCGTCACCAGCATGTGGGCCACCGAGTCCGCCCCCGGCGCCCCGACCCCCCAGCCGCTCGACATTACCGTCGAGCAGGGAGGCAAGGCTGGCATTTGGCAGGGCGGCGTCGGCCACGCCGTCATTGGCAGCTCCGTATTCTTTGTTGCTGCCAACGGCATGGGCAAGCACAACGGCAACGTTCCCGCCAGCGGCCGTGCGCCGTGCTCGACCCTATCCCACTCCACGGTCAGGATGGAGCTCTCGCCCGAGGGCAAATGGCGCCAGGTCGACTATTTTCAACCCTATGACTACTCCGGTCTTAATGCCGGCGACCGCGACGTCGGCTCTTCGGGTCTGGCGCTCTTGGATGGATCTGTGTTCCGGGGCGCTGGCGTGGATCGCATGGGTATCATTGCCGGCAAAGAAGGTCGCGCTTATCTTCTCAACGTCAACGATCTCGGCGGCTTCCGTAACGGCCCCGGCGCTGGCGACAACACCATCCAGACCATTGAGCTCGGCGGTGCTGTCTATGGTGCGTTTGGCAGTTATCCTCTCGAGGGCGGTTACATCTACTCCGCGACCATTGGTGGGCCAATGAAGGCTTTCCGCCTGGGCCATGACGCTGCTGGGAGGCCTGTCTTCTCGCTTGCTGGTCAGTCCGCCTGGACCGCTACTGCTTCACGTATCGGCTTGGGCCAGGTCACCGTGACATCGGACAACGGCCAGCCCGGCACTGGAATTGTAAGTTCATTCACCTGCGTCGCAACACGCATTCGCATACTGACGGCCACAGGTCTGGGTAACCGACATGACTCTCGGTCTCGTCGCGTTCCGCGCCATCCCTGAGAACGGTGTTCTCGTTCCGATTCAGCTGCCCTCCGGTCTTCGTGGTGCCAACAAGTTTCAGCGTCCCGTCTTCGGTGATGGCCGCGTGTATTACCAAGCCACAACGAACAGGCTCTACTGCCTCGGAACATCCGTTAACCAGGCCATTACCTGTTCTGACGTCGATTTTGGCACTGTTGAGCTCGGCTCGGCCACTTCGGCCACTGTCAGCTGCACAGCCCAGACGTCTGTTACAGCCATCACGGGGTGTTCTGTGTCCAACCCCTCTTTCATCTGCAACGACTCAACGCTTCCCAAAGGTACTATCTCGGCTGGCACATCCTTCACGTTCGGCGTCACCTGGGATCTTGAAAACAACGCGGCCGGCATTTTCCCGGGCTACGTGAGTGGATCTCTGACACTCGGACTTACTGCACCCGCTCAATTTGCCGCCGTGTCCATCGTCTCGCTTGAGGGTACGGTAGTCAACCGAGGCCCGTTCCTGCACTCTCCCTCAACCAACGTACCCCTGGGCACCGTTGTCCTTCGCCAGGATGGTCTGACTACCCTTTCTGCCTCTGCCGTCCTCGCCAATGTCGGCAACAGCAGCCTGACAATCGACGGGCTGGCCTGGCAGACTGCCGGGGGCGCATACAACAATGTCAGCGGACCCTCCGATCTCGGCTCTGGTTTCTCTTCAACTGCCTTCCCCGTGATTGGATCCAAGATCGACGCTGGCGCTGAGACCTCGCTTGGTTTCCTCTTCGATGCCGATGCGGTCAACTTGGAAGTAGGCGCGTACACCTCCACTGTCACCGTCTGGTCTGACGGCGGTGTGCTGACCTTTGAGCTCACGGCCACCGTCGCGAGCCCGCCAGTGGTAGCGTTCGAAGTGGCGGACGGCCAAGGTGGTTGGAACTCTCTGTCGCCTCACTATACCGTGCCTTTTGGCGACGTCACCACTGGCGGCTCCGCCGAGACCCAGATTCGCGTCTGTAACCGTGGCGGCTCGCCCATGACTGTGACCATCTCGAAGGCCCCCGACAGCGAGCAGCTTCGCGCCCTGAACCCCGATCACGAGCTCGGTGAGGGCCTTCAGATTAGGGCTGATGACTGCGCCATTGGCACAGTAGGCGTTCGTGCTGGCCCCATCCAACCTAATACGCCTGCTCTGCACATTCGGGGCACATGGACTCTGACGACGAACGGACTGGACCCGAACACTGGCGAGGATGCAGGTCTCAAGGACATTCTCTTCACGGCTCGTATCGTGCCCCGCCAACTCGGCCCCGTCCTGGGAAATGGCGAAGCTCGTTACCAATACGTCGGCTGCTTTGCTGACACTCGCATGGGCCGCAACCTGCAGACGCAGGTCAACAACGGAGCGCAGCAATTGACCAACACTATTCAGCAGTGCACACAGCTCTGCCGCGACCGCGGCTTCATCTTCTCCGGCATGCAGTACCGCCGCGAGTGCTGGTGCGGCGGACCGCCCCAAAACATTAGGTATCCCCAGACATACACCGACCCTGCCGAGAACCGATGTACGTTTGGATGCATGGGAGACGAGACACAGGCTTGCGGTGGTGATGGCGGCCACATGAGTCTGTACGCTGATGTTACTGCCTTTGATATTGCTGCTTTCCTCGAGTCCATCGGTCAGGGCACTACACCTGGCACTACCACGACGACCGTCGCCACCACGACGGCTGTCACGACGGCTGTCACGACGGCTGTCACCTCGACTACCGTCGTGACGACCTCTGTCGTTGTGACTAGCGCCACCACTTCGGATGAGCCCGAGTCCTCGGCTGAGCCTATTTCGTCTGCCGCACCTGACACTACCACTAGCTCCGCCGCTACCCCTACCGGCGCCTCGCCTCTAAACCCCAACCAGCCCGCTCTCGTGAACAATGAGTGGGAGTACGCGGGCTGCTTTAGCGACCTGGTAAATAACGTTCGTACGCTCGGTGCATCCCAGACAGCGTCCGACGACATGACTCTCGAGAAATGCGGTGCTTTCTGCAGCGGCAACGGAAAGCCACACAACTACTTCGGTCTCACGTATGGCCGGGAGTGCTTCTGTGGCTGGACTCTCGACGCAGCTGCTCTTCGCGCCCCCGAATCTGACTGTTCCAGTGCCTGCATCGGTTCATCCAACGGTCTTTGCGGTGGCTGGCGCAAGCTGTCCGTCTTCCGCAATGTCGAGGTCCACACGCCGCCAGCAGGCCCTGAGCACGTTCAGCAGGTTCTCGACTACCAATGGGAAGGTTGCCGGACCGAGGCTACAACTGGCCGCGCCCTTTCAGGCAAGAGTTTTGCCTCCGATACCTTGTCTGTCGACTCTTGCGCAGCATTCTGCGCGGTTGACAACTTCCTTTACATGGGTGTTGAGTATGGGCGAGAGTGCTACTGCGGAAACACGATCAACGCTGGGTCCGTCCCCGCCGCCGTCACACAGTGCAGCACTCTCTGCAAGGGCAATAGCGTAAGACCTCCTAACCGACATGCAAATCGTGAACTTGCTAACGCTTCCCAGCTGCAATACTGTGGTGCCGGCAGCCGCTTGGACCTCTACCGTCTTGAGCCCGGCTCCGGCTCGTCATCCACCACCGTCGAATCTCCGACAACCGTTCCAGCGACTTCTGAGCCTTCTAGCGTCCCGTCATCAACCGAGGTCGCCTCGACTGTGACCTCCAGTGTCATTTCCAGCGAAGCTCCTGTGTCCAGTGCTGAGCCCACACAATCAGAACTGCCAGTCTCCTCGGAGGCACCCGTTTCCGCAGAGCCGTCAGTGACATCCATCGCCCCTATTTCATCTGACACGCCCTCTTCTTCGGAACCTGCTGCCTCCTCTGTGGCGGCAGTCTCTTCCGAGGCTCCTGCTTCCTCTCCGGCGTCCATCTCCTCCCAGGCGCCTACCTCTTCCGCTGCCGTCTCGAGTGTAGAGGCTATCTCAAGTATCGAACCTTCGGCTAGCTCCGAACCCGTTTCGTCTGAAGCGTCCGCCTCTTCCCAGGTTGTCAGTTCGGTTGAAGAATCAAGCACTGTTCAGTCTAGCGTTCCCGAATCTAGCACCATTGCTGAATCGAGCACTATTGTCGACGTCCCTACCTCGTCCTTCCTCAGCGTTCCCAGCGTCTCCGCTGAGACTTCAGTCTCCAGCTTCTTCACTAGCACGATTGAAAGCTCGTCTTCCGGCCCTACGGCAACCCCCACCAACGGCTACTATTACGTTGGCTGCTTCCAGGACACAAATTCTGGCCATGCCCTGCCTCACCTGCTGTCCAACCGCAGCGTCACGCCCGAACTCTGTTTCGACTTCGCACGCCAACGTGCCTCCAACGCCCCAACCCCCACTGCCGCACCGGCCTACGTCTTCATCGAGTACCATCACGAGTGCTACGCTGGCAATACTTTTGACTTCAAGGGCAGTGCAGTCACGTCTCTGATCGGCACCCGCGCCTGCACAAACTACTGCTACGGCAGTGTGCTGACCTACACGACGAGCGGCACCACCACTGTGACAACCAAGACGGACAACCGTTGTGGTGGACCGAAGATGTTTGATCTGTACGCGACGACGCTTCCCGTAGACTTCCCTACAACGGGTGGCCCATTAACAACAAAAGTAACGGGTACGCCGAGGCCATAAAGGCCGATAATGAGTTTGGGTTCCCTTTCATGTACAAAACTTTCGGCCTTAGAAACAGGGGCAAGGCGTAGCATGGATGGCAGGCAGAACTACTTTGATAAAGTCTTTAATTTGAGACCAGGCTGTTTGAAACTCGAGGCCCCGAGACTGTCTTGTAAATACTACCAATCTTGTTACCAGCCACGCGCTAGCCGGTTCGGCCACTGACTTGATCGGTATATATGCCTTTAGGGCCGGAATTGATCCATACCTAACGTGCGCTGGCCAGATGTACTTGTGGAACTAATTTCTTTATCGAAGGAATATATACGGCTGAACCCCCGATCATTATCGAAAATGGTGCAGACGCCTCGAATAACGGATGATTCGGGTACCATGTCCTGATATCTCATTCTCGTTTCGAATTTAAACAGAAAGCAGCCGCCATCACGTAGTGAGAACCCAACATTGTCCAGTTCCAAAGTAAACTTTCCTCAGAGTGCCTCTTCTCAGCGTTTCAGGTCTTATATCCAGCAGGCCCAGCCGAGCTGTACGAACACTTGTATGAGACAATTACTGGGGAAACTCGCGGCATTGCATCTGCGCGCTGATGGTTGTCCAGGATGGCCACGCCATCCGATCACACCGGATTACGGTAATTTCTACTTTGACGGCGTCGACGGAACAGAAACCGTTGTCACGTTCACGCGAACGGTGAGAAGTAAAATTGAGCCTATTGCGAGTGAGTCACTCCGAAGCTGGCTAGCTGGAAGATGTGAAGTCCAGGCAGAAAGTTTGGTGGGAGTGGCGGCGACCATGTTCACTCCCCGAAGCTAATGTCAAGGTTGCGCACTTGCTACTCGGCAAGCAGGGTATCATCACTCACGACTCGTAGTATTGAGGAAATTGTCGTGGACTGATCGCCACATGACCCAGCTCCACAGGATGCAAAGGATCTTCGTAGCACCTCGAGCGTCGACTGGGAAGTATGTTCAACTGTTGGCCAAGGTCATTCCCGCTGCAACAGGAGCGACTTTTCCGACCCAAGGCACCTTAAGATGGAAGGCACTCCTTATAGACACCCCCATGGAGCTTTGAGTTCGTGGCAAGGCGTCTCTGATGACAATCGTGTGAAGAACCCCAGGTTCCAACCGACACTCCGAACTGAACGTCAGAAGACGGTTCGTGCTGCGGACAAACTATACACAACCCTTCAGTACGCGACCAAACGGCTGCCTGTTTCAGCAAGATAGCTTATCGTGTAATAAAAAGTCCATGAGCTGTTGCCCCAGTAGAACCTTGAACAGCCGGGCCGAAGCTATGTCAACTATCAAAGTGGTGCCCGGCAACGTGCGAGCCTGGACCACGACCATATCAAGCAGCTGCCCTGGCCAGTGAATGGGACTGCCGACATCAAGTACGAGGTTGATCAGAGTCATCTCACAGCGTGCCTCATCGAACATGGTTACTTGGACGTGAGAGAGCGGCCGACTGCGCGTTCAAAATACCGACTGTACATCATTACATCGGCAGTGACATTCAACGTGCATTTCAACATCAGCGCTAGCTAATATAAGCAAGTAAACATTGCCCGAGGAGGTGTCGTTGTCTTGCACTTTTCGCAGGGGATATCGATGCAGACTTGACTAGCAAAGCATAGATGAAGGCCACTTACGACGCCTAAGTAAAAGAAAGTACAAATAGTTCTCTAGGTATTTGTTTCGAGTGTCAGCCATTCGCCAAAAAGCCGTAGCATTGCGAGTGTACCTGGATCTAGAACAGCTGAGGAACGATGGAGTTCATAAGCCTGAAATGGTCCATCATCCTTCAGGAGCGCTGCGTTATCGATGCTCCGCTCCTCTTTGTAGTTACCTCTTTATGTGTACCAGAAATGGAAAAAGGTAATGGAGGCGCGGTTGCTAAATGTCATACTGAATCAAAAACCCTTCTCGTTCACAAGTGCAGAAAACTAACAAGAAGAAGGCCCAAGAGCGGAGCCGCGAACGCTGCGGCACCTGAATCCCCCGGTTTCCTTCAACCTCCCGCCGTTGATTTCCAGCTCCATACCTGACGATCAACTGTCAAGACATCTCTTGCTCGAAGGACCTTATCTGCTAACTTGCACCGCATCCCCCGTGCAGCAGTGCCCTCGGTCCAGAAGCAATGGCAGCGCAGCCGTCTTCGGGTAAAAGGAACAGAGACTCGCTGTAAGATGAAGCTTTGAGTTGCATACATGGAGAAAGATGCTGATGGCAAGCAGCAGCAGCTCTGAAAATTACCTGACCGAGGTCAATGTTGAGACGACTTTCAGCTTCGATCGCAGCAAGACCCTTTCCCTGTCCGACTATCGCCCGGATCCGAGTCGCTCTACGTCAAGTCATCAAGAGCATCGCGTTTACGAGGTTCGTGGCGCTGGAGGATCATCAACGAAGCAGGCAGCCGACCGGAAGAACCGATGGTGGAAAGAGGCACAGAAGTCGGCTATGAAGCAGGCATGTGCCATGAATGCAGCCTACCGAGAAGCGAAGCAGAGCATCCGCGAGAGACTCGATAAATGTTACGAGTGGACAAGTGCCTTCATTTGGGACAGCCTGGGACAGCACGATACGGCGTCGGACATTGATTTGGCCATGATGCAGGGCATCATCCTGGAGACGGCTAAATGCTGTATCAGACGTAGAAAGATATGAGTGCCATTCAAAAGCGAGGAGGAGACTCGTTGCAGAGACTAAATAGCATGGTAGGAGACATGAAGTTTGAAAGTTCGCGCCATGAACTAAGGAGAAGAGCAAGAAGAGGAACAGGTATAACCAGACTCTCATGATGGCTTCGCCAAACTGGTGATGCTATGCTTCAAGCTCTTATCTTATCTCCCATTTTCCCGCGGAGATGGTGGCGCTATTCTATCCAGCCCATTGGCGGAGAAGCAACTTGCTCTTCCCCTAACCCCACTCAGGGACCAGCCCACTATTGGCCCACCGTGGGCCGACAGGAGCCTCCGCCAGCGCCCCTTTCACTTCGATTAACGGGAAGGGGTCGTGAATGGCACATGGTGGTCGTATCTGCCGATCTCTTTGTATCTTGGAGCGATCATCTTGTCTGTATTTTGGTCAACTTGCTTCGGGACCTCGTGTGCCCTCTCTACACTCCCTGGTCTCCCGCAACACCAAGGTATCCGCACGCAACATCATTATCACCATGGCGCGCAGACAGCATCTCTCGGCGATTGTCGTCCTGGCCATCGTGGCCTTCTTCAGCGTCTCGTACCTGTTCTCATCTGGGATCAGCGACGGCACCAGCTCCCAATCGGCCCCGGCGCCGCTGGCCAAAGACTCGACTCCCGCAGCGGCATTCGACATTGGCGCCATTGACAGCAATATTCTTGTTGGCGGTTCTATCGCGCCCAAGCTCGAGAATGCGACGGCCAAGTACGTTACCCCGCGGATTGCAGCCTCCTCCCACAAGATGCTGTGATCAGCACCCCCCTCGCATCCTGTTAGCAAAGTGCAAGACTGACACCTACCGTTCACAGGGCCGAGCTCGGTCGCGCCTCTTGGAAGTTCCTCCACACCATGATGGGCCGCTTCCCCGACAAGCCGAGCCCCGAAGAAAGTCTCACCCTCAAGACGTTCATCACACTGTTCTCGCGCCTCTACCCCTGCGGCGATTGCGCGTCGCACTTCCAGAAGCTCATCGCCAAGTACCCGCCTCAGGTCAGCAGCCGCACAGCAGCCGCGGGCTGGCTATGCTTCGTCCACAACGAGGTCAACACAAGGCTGGAGAAGGACCTGTTCGATTGCGCGAACATTGGCGACTTTTACGACTGCGGATGCGGCGATGAGGACAAAAAGAAAAAGGAGGGGGGAGAAGGGGTCGAATTGCGAGGGGACGATAGCAAAGCATTGTGAGTCATGGTTATTTAGAGCGAGGATACATAAGAACATTGGGTGACGATTCCAAAGAGACAAATGCACAAATATATACATTTGTGTTCTTTCTGATGGTGTTCTTGACATGACAGCGAGCTCCTCGGCGATAACAAGGCTGTGACATCGGAGGGTCTCGTAGATGTGCATTGACCAAGAGCAAGGAAACCAGTCAGAACCCTCACTCACCCATGTGTAACCTAAACGAAAGATCAGCTCGAAAGCGATCATCCCGCGGGCATGTCTCGAGCTTTAGTACGGAAGTCAAGATGTGGCTTTCTCGGGACATCGGGGGGCTCAGGTGGGGCAGCTGGCGGCAGCTGGGGACAGCTCCACGTGACCTTCAATGCCGCCCTGCGACGCAAGGCCAACGCGTCGGAGCTGCCTGAGCTTCCATCATCGAGCTCCAGCCTTCCTGCCCCGGTTCATTCAACGACGACCCTTCAGCCCATCACCCACGATTCATTCAAAGCGACTCAACCTGCACCAGACACGCATTACATACATACATTCCGAGAATCCGAAGCTCGCCCACAATGGATTTCACCACTACTGGCTCGCTCAATGAAGGTCCGTCCGTTTGGAGCTCCCATCTCGACGCAAGGCGCCGAACATGGAAGCTGATACGTGAGGATTACAGATGGCATCCACGTCGACATGGATAGACTGAAGAAGGGCGAGGTCAAGTGAGTCTGCTAAGGTTCCTCTAATTGTAGATTCTTTGCTAACCTCTCCACAGCCTGGGTACCTCCATGTACGATCCTCCACGTCCTCGACCCGCGCTCAACAATTCTGACATTTCCTCGCAGCATGGCAGTCACATTCAAGGACGGCGTCATTCTCGGTATGCAAAACCCTCTCGCGGAAAGGCTGCGACAGCTATATACGTGTGCGGGACTACAAGGGACTTCGGAGCTGACAGTACCCCTCCACATGCAGGCGCCGACTCACGAACAACCACGGGCTCATACATCGCCAACCGAGTAACCGACAAGCTGACGCGAGTCCACGACACAATATGGTGCTGCCGCTCTGGCTCGGCGGCCGACACGCAGGCCGTCGCGGATATCGTGCAGTACCAGCTCGGCATGTACGCCATGCGCAACGGCAAGCCGCCCATGACGCAGACGGCGGCGTCCATTTTCCAGGAGATTTGCTATTCCAACAAGGACCGCCTATCGTGAGTTGTCCATCGTGAGGGGGGCGGGGGGCACCGCACATGGTTTGCAAAGTGGCCGCAGAAGACATGGCTAACACGGTCGACGATAGGGCGGGCCTCATCATTGCGGGCTGGGACGAGCGTCACGGCGGTCAGGTCTACTCGATCCCCCTCGGCGGATCGCTTCACAAGCAGTCCTACGCCATCGGCGGCTCAGGCTCGACATACATCTACGGCTACTGCGACGCCAACTGGCAGGAGAGCATGGAGGAGAAAGAGGCCGTCGCGTTCGTCAAGGGCGCGCTGCGCGAGGCGATCAAGTGGGATGGCAGCTCTGGCGGTGTCATTCGTATGGTGGTGCTGACGGCTAGTGGCGCCGACAGGCACCTCTACCTCCCAGACACGGACTACGCCGTGCGTCACGAGTAGGGAGAATTTGGTCCAGGGCGGCCTGATGCGAGGAGCTGCCGAGGACGATGATGTTGTTTAGTGCCTCGGATAAGTGCTGGCGCGCGCCATGATGCACCGCTCACACGAAGCATGCACATCACAGCAGGGGCATTGTATAATACATAACCTTAGATGACGATGAAGGGAATGAGAGCCGACCAAAAAGTCTCATGATGACAACTTTTTTTTTGTCGTCTCATGGACCGTGTGGAGAGTGATTTTCGTGTGTCGTAGCCATGGTGCCCGACCTGTCGATCCGATCATGTCCGTAGTGCGACTGCGATGCTGGCTCCCCCTGAGACCCGGCATCCTGTTCGCCCGGGGCTGACGGGTGAGGCGGGCCTGTCCGTGGATTTAAGAGCAGAGGAGGGGGGTCACGCCATGCCACAACCAGCGGGAGGTGGGTGTTGATACGAATGCACAATGCAGGGTCGAATCACAACGTCGCAGTTGTCTCGCTCTTCCCGTTTTGCCTAGAGCGCGAAAGGGGAGGGTGGCGGCAGCCTGCGTGTGGCGGAAACGTCAAAGGCGGTGAGGTCAGTCTCGATAAACTCGCACCGTCAAATGAGGAGTGGGGAGAGGGGACGTGCAGGACAGAGATACCTACGTATGAGGAGGGCGTTGCGTGCATGTGAGCGGCGCACTCACCTCGATTGGATAAATTGGCGTCAACCAGGCAGGAGACAACCTTGCCCCGCCCCGGCGGTCAAACGTGGGTATATTAACGTCGCCGGGAAGAGGCGGTGGGTGATTGCCAGCGGGCGCTGCATGTCCATGAGGAAGCGGATAGTAGAGCACTTCATAGAGCAGTGGACGAGGCGCCTGCTCCATGTCCTGGACAGTGACGCCAAGTCGAGGCGCACACCAGCCTAGAGTGAGACAGTAAGGGGATTAGAAGAACCGTTTTTCCATTTTTCTCTCTCTACAAAGGGGCCGGGGGGGGGGGGGGTTTCGGGTGTCGGATCCTCGACGAACGTGGAGGATTGATTGACGGACCAAAGGGGCTCAACACGTCACCGGCGACGGGGCTGCTCCTTATGCTGTCTTGCTCCGGCAGAGCAGTGTGGACACGTGCCCTTTGCATTTGTCCCGCTTTGGCGTCCTGGTCTCATGTCTTGTATGTTCTGTCTCGTCGGGGATAATAGCGTTCCTCCTTGCAACGAGACCGATGACACCTCCCCGGACTAGGCTCAGTCGTCCCGGGTTCCTCTTCGAAGAGGGTACATGAAGAGGGTACATGAGGAATACCCCGACGTTTCAGGGCCCTGTGTAAGGCTGATGCCCCCGAAGAAGAGAAAGAAGACGAAGAACAGGGATGGCGTGAGGTTTGACGGCATGGAGTGCGCCAGCTGGCAGCTTGAGCATGGGGGTGCGGTGAAGATAGTCAGGCTCCTGGAGAGGCAATGAGGACCACCCCGTGCCGGCGTGCTGGCCCGAGATTGGCGGAGGTGCGGGCGGAGAGGCAGGTGGGTAGAGCGGGCGGGTGGGTGCCGAGGCGGACGGGGTCGAAGGTCGACAGCAACACGACAGGGGGTCCAGGGGTGCAAGCAGCTTCTGGCAGGGGTGGTGCTGGGGCGCTAGGTGCTGGGCGCTGGGCGCTGGGCGCTGGGCACTGGCACTGGGCGCCGGCCGGAAAGCTTGAGTGTCGGGTGTTGCTGGCCCCCGGCAGCCCTGGCTTGCTTGCTGGCTTGCTGTGACAGGCTGGGAACGGGAGGCGACAGAGGACTGGGTATCGCAGCAGAGCAGGGCACGCGATGAAGATGCAGTCTCATCCGTCCTCTACAGAGAAGGCTCTCTACAGAGAAGGCTCGTATTGAGCTGATCGAAGGAAATGATGGGGCCATGTTGGGAGCTCGGCTAGTTGTGAGCCCAGCCCAAAGTAGGCCGGCAGCCCGAGTTACCTTCCGGCTACCTAGGTCAAGGTAGCCAGAGGTTGTCACTCGGCTGTCACAGGCATTGCCTTGTGCCAACCTAGCACGCCTCGTCGACATCACAACAGCCGAGGCTGCCTACCAGAGAAAGGCTGGTATACAGTAGTCGGCCCAGCAGATCCACGAGGGGTCTGGTCATGACAGGAACCATTTGCTGGCACTGTGATACTCGGTGTACGAATCTCGAAAGACCACGGAGATAGATGGCACGTCGTTTTCTGGGTCTGATCCTGGCAAGCCTTGACCTGTAGTGAGCCCAGAAAGCGAGCGGTTACCAAATTCAAGATGCCTTATCTCCAGATATCGCGCCATTCGAGGGCTTATCAGGAGGTCAGGACGAGGGGTTGGCCCATGTTGGCCCTGTCGTCGAGATCAAGTATCCAGTGCTCCCTCTCCTTCTCCCCTCCTTTTTCTGTCTCCCACGTTGTCCAAGGAGGTCTATTTTAGTCTCCGATCTGGCCGACTGGTTCTGATACCAAGATGAAGTATGATGATCGGAACATCAGTGACGTCTGGGTCCACGACGCAGGCTGTCCTGGCTCGATGAGCTCGTTGTCTCCATCAAACTACGGAGCACTCAGCTGTTGGGGTCGGTGCAGCTAGCCATCCATATGTCGCAGCAGACGCTGCAGGCGATAGGAGGTGGGGGGGGCTGTGTTCGGTTGGGCCCGCCGCGTGTCGCCCTGGTCCAATCCGCAGGGCCATAAGCACCTCGTTGTGTCATCGACTCCACAGGACCCAAGCCTGGACCTTTCCTTCGTGGTCCATGCGAGCGACCCCTTGCTGGCGAACTCCGGGAACAGGCAGGGTTGCCTACCTCCCTACCCGGGCAGGGAAGGTCGGCACCTAAAAAGTATGGTGGTACGTCGGTAGCGCGTGCTGTGAAAGGTGAAAGGTGAAAGGGGGAGGGGCTTGGGTGCCTCTTTAGCGGCCGTGGTCCCCTATGAGCCGCTGCCACCATCGTCCATGGCGCCTTCTGTGGTCCCGTCGAGCGCCTGAAGCTCCAGGGGACGTGCTGGTACCTACCTAGGTAAGTACCCAGCGACCTGTGTTGTGTCGGTAGCTGGCTCCACCGCAAGCATCCACCTCGACCGCCAATCTTGCCGGTAGAGGGCGCCGGACTAGACTCGGACTACCTGGTCGCGCCTGCCATCCCGTTGAGGCAAGGTAACGCAAGGCAGGCACGGTATCTAGACTGGATGGAAGGGACACCGAGAGGCAAGACAGGGAGGGCCAGGACAGATGGGATGGGAAACTGTTACCTACAGTCAGTCCCCCCCCTTCCCTCCTCTATCTGGGAAATCGCGCCTCTGCTTCCCTCCCTCCTCCAACATATACTACCCCCTCTACATCATCACCATCGCCGTCACCATCGCCATCGTCAGTGCTGTCGCCTTTTTGCCGTGTTGCGTGCGTTTCGTCACTCGCCTCTCTGCTCATCGTCATCCAGCAGCCGTGCTCCGACCGAGTGCCGAACATACATTTGCCTCGCGCCTACCTCCCCCTCCCCCCCCCCTTTTGTCTCCGACCGGGTCGCATCATCGCAGCGCATTGCCCAGACACGTACCATCGACGCACACCAAAACAGCATATGCGTAACGCACACCCTTCGAGCACTGGTTTTGTCTCGAGTCATTTCAACTTGACGTCGCCACACCTATTACCCCCCTCCCTCCGACACGTCCCGCGTTCGGCCGTCATCCTTTGTGCCCATTTTCACACCAAAGACACCCCCGGCGCCTCCAGATCTCTTGGTTCCCCCTCGTCGCCCCTGGGTCCCCTGGTTCGAGAGCCGGCTCCAGTAGCAAATTCGAAATCGAATTCGCATTCCTCGCAAAACACCATCCTCCCCCCATTCGACCCTGTCGTGTCTGCTAGTCTCGTCACCCCGAACGACTAGAACAGATTCTTCGGCCGCTGTCCACCACCGACATCATATCCCTTTCTCTAGCCCTTCCGCGACGGTTCGGCCACCAAAGGACCAAACGACGACACATCGTCACCCTCTCTCGCGTCGTTTGCTTCGTTCGCGCTCTCGTTGATACTGCACGTCTGTTTTGTCCCAGGTAAGCGATGCTTTCTTTCAGTCCATCTGCTGTTTCTCTCCCATTTATCGGCTCCAACCACCTTGTCTTGCTTGTGTGCCGTGTCGCTCTGCTGCCCCCTCCCCTCCCCCAAGCCGTTGTTTGTTCTCGTCTCGGCCTTGGCTATACGATGCTATTGCCGAACGGTCGCCGCCACTACCCTCGCTGTCGTCACTTCATCCGTTGCCGAGTCTTGTACGCTGTTGCACGCACGCAGCCGCGCCTCGGTCGTTGTGCATCACGATAGTCAGTGCACATGGGACGTGGGCAAGTCGATGAGTCTGTGCAACGGACCGGCCTCTGGGTATCGTGCCAAATTCTTGCCCCCCTCCTGCCTGCTTGCACTTCTGCCTAGTCGAGTTGCTCTGTAATCCTTGCCACTGGTCCCGACCACTCAACAAGCCGCCATTGCCAACGATGCGGATCAATCTGCACTGCCGTCGTTGGGCCATCTCGCTCACGGCAAGGCCACGAGACGAGGCCTACGATGCGAATGGTAGGCTGGTTCCGGCGGCCTTGCCTTGCCTTGCCTTGCCTTGCCAGTTCTTGCGCATCTTTTCCCGTCTTACCGATCACCGTGCATGCCCGCCCATCTCTCTAGGCCTCCTTCGCATGGCCTTACTGATTGCTATCCCCGTGCCCACTTCTGCCCAACCCGCTCGCCCCTCCTTGTTCTGTCGCCCGGCTCGTTCCCTGCCCCTCGGAGCGCCGCAGCGCCGTCACCGCCGCTCCTGCAATTTCGCGCATCTGCATCTGCACTCGCTTCTCTTGCGCCTTGGGCCGAAACGCCATACGCTAACCTGCTTCTCTCCTCCTTCCCAGCGGCCGCCTCTCAACACCACAGTCAACCTGCCCACCTAATCTTTAATTCGACACGCCTCGCCTTGCGCCTCTTCCCTTCGCATTAATACCATGCTATGGCAGCTGTAATCGGCGACTACATTTCCGACCACCCTACCCACTTTCACACCATGATAGCCTCGTCAGGCCTGTCCCGCCAGCACTCGCACGATTCGCGATACAGATCAGCCAGCCATTCTCGAGACTCACCTTCCGCCCGCCGCCCGTCCGCCAGCCCGCGATACCAGCCTGCCGCCAGCACCGCTTCCGTCTCGCGCCAGATCGTGCAAGACAGGAAACCCACCGACCCCTCAGAGAAGCGAACCGCCACCACGGACAGCGCCTCACGATTTCCGACCCCTCCATCGTCCTCCTCTCCCAGCCACACCATCGCCAACGCTGGAGCTCAGCATGCGAACGACCGCGGCATCGCATCACAGGCTCAAAGCGCCACACAGTCTGGCTCCACCCACGTCGTAGGGTCCTCCACCACCATGGCTCCCCACCAGCAACAGCCCTCGCCCGCTTCGGACGTTCAACCAACCCTCACCACTTCGT
This sequence comes from Verticillium nonalfalfae, assembly GCF_003724135.2. NCBI lineage: Eukaryota > Fungi > Ascomycota > Sordariomycetes > Glomerellales > Plectosphaerellaceae > Verticillium > Verticillium nonalfalfae. Next base: position 175,634 of record NW_021167237.1, on the reverse strand, counting down.
CTCTGAACGACAGCTACCTCGCTGATGCGACGTCCCCGCTTGAACCGCCATCAGGCCAGACGATCCAGGTCCGAGACCTTGCCCATATTCAGAGTCTGGCGCGAGCCGACATGATCAACGGCAGCGGCATCTTGAACGACGCTCCAGCCCAGCAGGTCAAGTACGAGATCAGCGGCATGCCCATCGGCGACATTATCGAGATGGTGGCGGCGCTGCTCACGAAAATCACAACCACCAACGACCTGCAGCACGACGCCCTGCAGCGCAATGCCGCGCACCAGCAGCAGGCCAACCAGAACGGTGAGGCTGGCAGTGGAACCCAGATGAGCCCGCTCAGCACCTCGGTGCTTGCCTTTCACGGCAAAAACGTCCCCGCCATTACAATTCTGAGCTATCTGTCTCGCATTCACAAGTACTGTCCGACAACGTACGAGGTCTTTCTCAGCCTCCTTGTCTACTTTGACCGTATGACGGAGAGGGTGAACGAGATGGTGGTCAAGAATGAGGAGCAGCGACAGGCCAACCCTGAGCCTGCGCCCGCCGAAGCGTCCAAGTCGATCGACGTAGACATGGAGGATGATGCAGAGAGCGACGAGAGCGCCGAAACAGACTCGGATCTCGCAGACGACGATGACGAGGACGACGAGACCCCTTCGAGTGCGAAGCGGCGGGACAGTGAAAAGGGACCGATCATCACGGGCGCGGATCCCGGACCGAACATCGGACCTGCCACTTATTTTGTGGTTGACAGCTTCAACATTCACAGGCTGATCATTGCTGGGGTGACTTGCGCAAGCAAGTTCTTCTCGGATGTGTTCTACACAAACTCGAGATACGCCAAGGTTCGTACTTAACGTTGACACTGTGGCCCAAACGAAATTCTAACGTCAACACAGGTTGGTGGATTGCCTCTCGCCGAGCTTAACCACCTCGAACTTCAATTTCTTCTTTTAAACGACTTCCGACTTGCGGTCCCCGTCGAGGACCTCGAGGCCTACGCCACCATGCTTGTCGAGTTTTACGCTCGCGAGGTGGTGGTGCCACAGCAGTCGCGACCCGCAACAGCGGCCGCGGATGACGCCTAGAACGACCAGCTTGCTTTTGTTTACAACACCACGAGATTGATACCCTGATATACACATACTTGGAGGAGAACTCTCTACACGGAGAATGACGACGTTGGCGAGGTCACGGCCCAAGGTCATGGCGCGGGCGGGCTGGTGCCGGGGGCTGTTCGTGACTGAGTTGATTGGATTTTCGTACATGGCGGCCTTTGGCGGATCGAGCTGGGGTTGCTTGCCCTCGCATGACGGATGACGAGCTGGCGGAGCTGGAGGACTCAGCGTTGGGCTTCTCGTACTAGACGTGGCGGGGATGACGAGGCGTTGGGGCGTGGTTCTCTGCTTCTGTTTGGTTGCTGCATGGGATGTGCGTCGTCGGCTCGCTGGCGTTGCATCCCGTTTATGTAGAACGGGCCTGCATGAATTGACAGGCGTTGACGGTTTGCAGCATGTGGGAGTGTTGATGTGTCTTGCTTTACTCCGTGCTTGGTTCTTTTATGTGACAGCCAGTACTTTATGTTGGCGGATCTCGGACCGCCGGAACATGACGACATTTGACTCAATAGCACAGCTTTTCGACATGTTGCAACTGCCCATAATGCAGCTCAAGAATATAATTCGCCATTCTGGCCTATTTTCTTTACCTCGTCCGAGGCAAGTGCCTGCATCAAGAAACAACCAGTCAAACACCCAGCTCAAAACGCCGTTCACCACACCACTTGACCGCAGACTCCTCAACAGCAGGCCTATCTACCCCTTTCTCCCCACCACCGTGATCACTCGGCCGCAGACAGAATCAACGCTAGAGCTCAGCCTCGCTCAGCTCGGCGGCGGCGCGTGGCAGACGAGCTCAATGTTGTTGCCGACGGGGTCGATGAGGAAGGCGGCGTAGTAGTTTGGGTGGTACATCTCGCGCACGCCGGGGGCGCCATTGTCCTTTGCGCCGGCCGAGGCGAGGCCTGCCTTGTAGAAGGCGTCGACCTGGTCGCGGGCTGGTGGAGGAGAGCGTCAGTCCGGGTGGGCGGGTGAGGGGTTCGGCTCCGCTTCTGCTGCTCGTTCGGGAAGCGCGAGACGAGAGGCATGCGGGAACCACGAGGAAGCGGGAGAACTCAGGAAAGGGAGAACTCACTGTCTGCGGTGAAGGCGACGTGGCTGAGGGCGTTGACGGAGGGAATGTCAATGGCCGTGATCCAGAAGTCGGAGATGGGCATCTCGAGGCCGAGGCCGATGGCGTTGGGGGTTGGCTGCATGAGGACCTTGTAGCCGAGAGGCGCGAGGGCTGCGACGTAGAAGGCGAGCGTCTCGTCGCGGAGCGCCAGGGGGATTGTGAGGCCGATGTGGGCGATGGGCATATTGGGCGGTGCTGATGGCGACGTTGGAGAATCCTGTGTATACGAGGCAGGGCGGTTCGATAGCGGGAGGAACCACGCGATGGGATAGTCAAGTCTGCGGGGGAGACGAAGTGTATGGGGGGAGGCAGATAGCGAGATCGATGGGCGTCAAACGGCGCGAGATCGCGCACTCTTATAGACGAGCATCTACCCGCAGCTGAATGGATAGAGGTGCAGTGAAATGCAGTGACGCCCTTTGACGCGGAAACACGTGAGATGAAAAGTCCGGGTTACGCCGTCGCCGAGTGCACCAAAGGCCCATCGGCGTCACGGATATCGGGACGGCCATCATGAGGCACCTCCCTCTGGGTGCATGATAGGCTAGGCAGGACAGTAAGACAAGCCCTAAACATCCACAAAGTGATCGTTATCGAGGACCCCGCGCCTTGGCGGTGTGAATAGCAAGCAGGCATGTTAGTAGTTGCGAATAACCTTCAACCCGTCGCAGTTAGAATCTAGGCAGAAACCCCCAGAGAGCAGAGAGGGGGTGCGTCGAAGCGGGGGGTTGAGACAAGGGCAGGCTGCGAGTGAGATGTGGCTGCAGTAGTGCCGTGGGAGCTGAGCCGGGACAACTCGGTGTCTAGGACGGCGGTTTGTCCATGGGTGCGCATGTCTGTGCTCGGCTTGCTTGAGTTTAGGGGCATCGGGTTTGGCGTCGACGTACTGGATCGCGGCAAGGGGCCTGGGTCTGGAGGAACTCGGCATGAAAGCGATTAGATGGGCCGACTCAATGCTGATGGCCGCTCAAGAGCATCTTAATTACACCGTTCAAGCTGGTTTCTGTCTTCAATCCCATTTGTGTAATCTGAAGCCTGAACGCACACCAAACGCAGTTTCAAGTTCTATAATCGCTGTCCTTCAATTGTGAATTGAACTCGGCACAGCACCGCTAAGAGCCAGCCTATAGTGCACTTTACGTTCCATACACACCAAGACTGCCTTGTCACGCATTGGTTGTTAAGTCAGATCGTTGAATAATCTGATCTTCGAAAAGGCTGTCGAGCACGAGCTATTCAAAAAGGAAGAGGAAAAAAAACCTTCATCAGTTTCAATGTTCTTGACCATCGCAAACTACAAACACCAGTGCCGCCTCTGTCTCCTCCGCCGAGCGATCAAACCGGGTATCATCAACAGGAATGCCTAAACCCCCGATCCATCCCATCCCCGTTACCACGCCGTCCGGGCGAAGAAACCCTTGGGCCACGTGCGCACAGCGTACTTGCGCGCCTCGTCAACGCCGAGCACGAACAGTCCGAAGCTCATGGGCAGGAACCAGTACTCGACAGGCACAACAGCCGTACCAACGACGCGCTGGAACTCGGGCACATACAGCCAGAAGAGGGCCATGCCGAGAGCGAAGAGCACGGCCGGCAGCAGGTAGATGTTGCGGGTGCTCGCGTTGAAGAAGGGCGGGTGCTGGAAGAGCGACAGGCGACGGGTGCGGACAGCGAGCAGGTTGAACCACTGCATGACGACGAGGTTGACAAAGTAGATGGAGCTCGCGACGTTGAGCTTCTGCGCGTAAAAGTCCTTGTCAATCGTGTCGGGCAGCACGCCAAAAGAGAACCAGAGGTCCGAGAAGTGGATGCCGTTGCGCTCGAGGTACCAGAAGGCCATGGCGAACGACGCCAGCGTCTCGAGCATGCCGACGACGCCGTAGGCCTGCGCGATGAGCTTCCAGTCGACGAGACGGTCCTTGCCGGGAACGCGAGGCTTGCGCACGAGCACGTCGGCCTCGGGCGCCTCGTAGGCGAGCGCGATGGCGGCGGCGGCGTCGGTGAACAGACAGATGATGATCATGAGGAAGCTGCTGAGGATCTGCGGGAGGCCGAAGAGCACGTTGGCCATGACGGGCCAAAACTCGCTGAAGCTACCAGCAGGGAGCAGATAGGCCACCGTCTTCTTGAGGTTGTCAAACATCATGCGACCGTAGCGCAGCGCCTCGACAATGCTTGCGAACGTGTCGTCGAGGAGCACCATATCGGCCGCCTCGATGGCGACGTCGCTGCCCGAGCCCATGGCCACTCCTACGTCGGCGGCCCGCAGAGAGGGAGCATCATTGACGCCGTCACCCGTCATGGCCACCGTCTGCTTGCGCGCCTGGAACTCGCGCACGATACGCAGCTTGTGCTCGGGCGTCGTACGAGCAAAGACAATCTCCGTGTAGCTCGTCAGCTGATCCCACTGTGCGTCGTTGAGCGTGATCAGGTCAGGTCCAGACAGTACAATGGCGTTGCGCGGGATGTTGGGCTCATCGCCACCGCTGCCGACAAACGCTCCCTTGAGCGAGGGGTCCACGGTCGTCACACGCTCGAGGGCCGATACGCTGTCGATTTGCGAGGGAGGATACGTGATGATGCCGCACTCGGTGGCAATGGCCTGGCCCGTCAGGGCAAAGTCGCCCGTCACCATGAAGATGCGGACACCAGCGCCGCGCAGAGTCTCGACGACGTCAGGAATCTCAACGCGAGGGGGGTCAACGATGCCGACGAGGCCGACAACGGTCAGGCCGGACTTGGCCTGTTCGTTGATGCCCGCCTCGAAGGAAGGGGACATTTCAGAACCGAGAGTCGAGCGAGAAACAACCTTGCGCGCCAGAAGGATGACACGGCGACCCTGGGCCGACCATTGATCTTTGGTCGTCTCGAGGCTAGCCCTCGCAGCCTGGTCAAGGTCGCGAACGCATCCTGTCGGGCTGACATAGTGCGTGGCGCGCTGCAGGAGAATCTCGGGGGCACCCTTGATGGTCAACAGGATATCGGCAGGCTCAAACACGGCAGCCGTGTCCGAAGGTAGGGACATTGACTTTCCATCAGGATGCACGAGGCCGAGTGCCCTGATCATGTACTTGTTCTTGCTGTTGAACGCAAGCTCGTACTTTGTTTGCCAGCATCGACGGAGTTCGGCGACAGAACCTAGCTGCTCAGAGAAGCGGAGGATGGCTTGATCCGTGGCATCACCGTAGATGGTGCGCTGCTCGACCGGCAAGCGACGGGTTGCGGCGTCAAACTCGGCAGCGTTACACAGGCCGGCGAGGGAACGAAGCTGGTCAAGGGCGTTGTGGGTTCCCGATGGATTCTGTGCCTGGTTGAGGACAAGGGCATCGTGGGCCTGCTTCACCGACATGCGTTCGTTGCCGAGGGCGCAGTCGATGACGGTCATCTTGTTCTGCGTCAGCGTGCCCGTCTTGTCGGAACAAATGACAGACACGGAGCCAAGGGACTCAACCGTCTTGAGAGACTTGCAGAGGATCTTGTTCTTGCGCATCATGTTGGCACTGATGGTCATGCTCGCTGTGACAGCCACGGGAAGACCCTCGGGAATAAAGGCCACAGCCACCGATACGCAGGATATGATGAGGTTGGGAACGTTGATCCAGTCGGGATAGTCTCGTCGAAGCCAAGAGGCCCTGATACCTGTTAGTCTGATATTCTTTTCCATGCTATCTCTCTGTGAAGGTCAAGAATCATAGTAAACGCACCAGATGATTATCACAAGAACAATAACCGAAAGCATGACGGCGCAGATGATGAGCACAAAGTGAAGCACCTCGCGCTCAAGTGTCGTCAACCCCTTCTTGGGCTCGTTGGTCAACTTGGCGATGCGGCCAAAAATTGTCTTGTCACCAGTAGCCACGACAACACCGATACAGGTGCCAGACACGCAGTGCGTGCCTTGAAGACCGATACAGCGTGTCTCGAGGTAATTTTCGTTCGTCGAGTCGACAGTAGCAGCAAGAGGAACCGATTCACCTAAGGCCTCACTGTCAGCACGCTCTGCAACCTTGAGTCAGTGGGGGAGTAGAAAGACTTACCAGTCAGAATGGAACGATCAAAGCGAGCATCAGACGAAGCACCGATGAAGCGAACATCAGCAGGCAGTTTGTTGCCCATCTTGATGGTCAGGATGTCGCCAGGCACGATCTCTTCGGCCAGCAGTGTCAACTGGGCGCCATCACGCGTGACAAGACAGTGGTCAGGTAGCATCGTCTTGATGGAGGCCATGACACGGGACGAAGACCAATCCTGCCACATGTTGAAGGCGGCCTGGATAAAGAAGACAGCGAGCAGGACGATGGCGAGGGCCAGGTTAGCCGGCGCCGGGGGCTTGCCCAGGGGCCGCCAGGCGATAAACACAAGGATGGCAGCAATGAGGAGAATGGGACCGAAGCCTTTGAAGAAGTAGCCAAGGAACTTGCGCGTATGATGTGTAGGAGGATCGGAGGGGGCATTCTTGCCATAGTGTGCCACGCGGCGAGCGACTTGATCGGGGGAGAGACCTTCGGTGCGAGAGGAAGAGAGTCGACGCAGGATCTCTTCGGGAGAGAGCGTGTGCCAGTCGAGCTGTGCAACCTCTGTTGGCGCGATGAGTTAGGCTTGGACTCAACACACATCCAGGAGACGTCACAAGAGGCTTAAGACGAACCTGTTGTAGCAGCATTCACTTTCTTCTGCTGTCCCTGTTGCTTGTTGTAATCGTCAATGTCGATGGAGACAGTACGATACTGCACGGGGAGAGCGGCCGCAGCATCGATCGAGTTACGCCTCGATCGGATGGAGTGTACGGCGAGAGAATCGGTAGACAGACCACGACGCAGGGCCGGGCGAGCCTTCTTGCCGGCTTCCTCATCGTCATCCCAACGGATGCGTTCTGGGGCAGGAAATTTGTTCTGAGACGGGTCCATAAGGAAGGGGGACAATGATCACAAGTATTTTTTTACGAAGGATCTTGAAAGCGGACGGGGTGAGAGAATAGAGAGAATAGAAAGAGGGAGAAGAGAGGAGAGACAGAGAACGCCGATGGAGGTTGCCGGACATGCCTCCATCACCAGTTCTTAGTAGCCCCTTTATACATAGCAGCACACATCTACACTCGCCCACCAGAAAAAGGAGGGCCAACTGGCAAAAGCGGCAGAACGACAGAAGCCAGGCATCCAGGCTGGTCTGCCTTCCGGCTACATTACGAGACGAGGAGACGATACTCCATCAGGGAAAATGCTGCTGACCCAGTTGAGGGCATTCTGATGCAAATCCTCCCTCATCTCTCACATCCCGCGAGACTCATCACGGTTAGCACTGAGGCGATGCTGGATGGGGGATGCGGGCGCCCTGCGGTGGTTGGCGACCCGGGTAAGGACCCAGATGGTCCCCCGCGGACCTCAAAAGAGAGAGAGAGAGGCAGAACGTGCGAAATTGCTTTGTTCGTTCATAGTAAACAACAGGCCTCTCGAAGTCTTTCCCCGCTCAGGCTCGTGCCCTATGGACAGCAAAAAAGCTGTGGCCATGCTACCTCTGCTGGCCGTTGGCGCCAGGGCTCGCGCGTACTGTGACCGAGAGCAGACGAGTCGTCGGATAGGAGATGGGGCATGTGAGCTACGGCACGACAAGGCAAGGCAAGGCGAGGTATGGCAAGGAAACGGGGACTGGCGCGCGTGGATCTGGATGGATGCAATCTCAGTCAACGTGGCGCTGTCGGGGATTGACCGAAATGCAGCAAGCAGCTCAGCGCAATAGAGACAAGTCAGAGCGACAGCAAGGCAGAGGCAGAGGCAGGCATGGCCCATGACATACTGAAAAAGGAAAATCGCTCATAACCGCCAGCATCGTGAAAATTGAAGAGGACGTGAGGTCCAAGTCCTATATCTCGAGATGCCAAGTATTTTCCTAGCGCAAGTTGGCTCCCGGGGAACAAGTTAGTGACAAGGAACGCAAGTCTTGGCCAGGGATCCACGAGACCGACAGATACCTAGCTAAGGTAGCTCGAGCTGCACAGCACGGGTCCCCCCTTGGCTTGGCTTGTGCTTGGCTCCTCTTCTCGCTCTCCCTCTGCCCTTGTCTTTGTTTTACTTTGCCCCTGGGCCCCTTGACCTTTTGGTGCATCCGACGGGCACTGCCACGATGGAGCATGCAGGCAGGTCGCGGGAGGAAGGGGGGTAAAAAGGCGGAGCGTCCTGTGGTCAGTGGGGGTCGACTAGACTGAATAGCGAAAAGAGGATTGGATGTTGAGGTAACGGAATCTTCCTCACTCGTCGGTGAGCGATGAGCCCACGAGCTTTGGAGCTAGCGAGCGGGCGTTAAAATGTCTCGATGATGTGAGAGCGGGGGTTCACATCTCGTAACACGCCTGAAGTAACTGGAGAAAATGACGGAGCGTAGTATTGATTGAACGCAGAGGCCGGAAGACAGGACCAGAGTAACTCGGCACGGAGGAGAGGGGAGACCCAGCGAGCGAGATGAGGGCGCATAGGAGCATGTGGTGGACATGGATGGGATGGAAGGCTGATGACGCCGCATGCCTGAGCCGAAAAGTAAATCAAAAGCCATGGAAAGCCTCGGGATGGGAAATACCACTTTGCTGTGCATTCCCCATCTTGGTTCGTCAACGATTCCCCCTTCTCCCCCTCTTCTCCTCCTCCAGCATTCAACGTAACTACGGCAGTCGGTCTGACCGCCTGGGCATCGAAGTCGGCCCACGAGGACGGCTTTTAGGGCTTCCGCAAACAGCTACTGACCGCTTGGCCCCAAGCAAACGGCTGGGTCTCGTCCCTCGTCGCAATCAACAGAGCAGACTCTAGTCAGTATTGCGACGTGTCCCGCCACCCTCGTACCGGGAGAGAATGGCTCATAAACCTCGTCCTGTTTTCCTCATGATACACATCTCTTAAGTGCCCATTGCCGTCGTGGCTGTCGTCGTCAAATAAACACCGGACCTCGATGTGCGGCGCCGGGGTCGATGCGCCGATCTCTCTAAACCCCCTCTTGGCACGACCTTCCCGCAGCCTCTTCCCGTCCTCCACCACCCAGTAGGACCTAACGTCGTGGGCGGCCTCCTTGGCAAAATCCGATCTCCAGGGTAGGGTCTTCCACAGCCGGCCCCCCGAATCGTTGGATCAAGGGGCAGGCAACTGAATAGGGTGTATGAAATTTGACAGACAATGCAGCCCTGCAGTTTGTGTGCCCTCCACCCCCTCCCTCGTCGCTGGACCATCGCCGTTGCTGCTGCAGCCAGGTCGGCGACTTAGGCACTAGTAGCCTGGCAGCCCCCTGTGAGCGACGGAGGACGAGAGACGAAAGACGAGAGACGAGAGCGAGCCGGGGTTCACCGTTGCCGAACGCAGAGGCCATGCCTATGCAACATGCAGGCAGTGCCTGGCTGCTGCTCCCCATCCTAGGTCCCCATCCTAGGTTGCACGTCCCATGCGCCCCGTCCCACGTCTGAGGTTTGTCTGTCCTCCAAAGTCCACAGGTGGGTGAGCCATTTCACAACGAGTTTGGAGTCGGTGGGTGGAGGGTCATGGGCGCGCGAAACACTTGTCCCTGTCACTCGGCTACTCCTAAAAGTCAAAATTCCGTAGCGGCTGGCCGTCATCTGCCCTTTGTCGCCCAAGGCCAAAAATGGCAACAATCCGACTCGCCTCGATCTGAACGACTCGCTCAGTCACTCGCTCGCTTGATCCGCTACCGATGGCTTCGGCGAACGTGCCCGTTCTCGCGCGCCCACGCACACGTCCACGCACACCCTCGATCTTTGTTGCCGCACTTGGTTTCCGGTTCCAGCTCACGACCTACTCATGACGTCGACACACCAAGACGAGTAGCCCCGGGACCTGGACTGAACTGGACTGGACTGGCTGGCTTGTGCCCCCTCTCGATTGAATGATGAGTGGCCGCTCAAAGCTGGGTCTCCGAGTCGGTCGGTAGCTGCTGCGCCCCCAAAGGGCCCTTGCTCTTCACATGGAGACCATGGAACGCCCACCCATCCCCTTCATAGGCAGCCACAACTCGCGCTTTTTATCTGTCCTGTCGCCTCTGTCGCTGCTCTCCTAGTTGGGCACCTGTTGCCGCCGCCGCCGCCCCCGTCACCGATTCTATTGCTGCTGCCGATACTACTACTGTTCTTGCTACTGTTGTGGGCGCGCGCTTTGGTTCGTAGGCATAGTGGATTGCCCTGTCCACTCGTGTGCTGCCCTGCCTGTCCTTGTCGCTGCTGGCCCATCCATCTGGTTCGCACGTCTCCTGGTTTCCGATACTGGGCCTGCTTTTTTCGTCTTCCCTGCTTCGCAACGAATCCGTGTTGGCTGGCTGCGTGTCTGCGGCCATCAAGCCCCCTTCGGATCAGCCTTCGTGCCGGCATAGCACTACCGTGCCGGTCCCGACATGTCCACCTGCTCTGTCGCGGCCGCTGCTCCAGCGCATCAATCAATCTTTGGCCAACCTCACTGTCCATTGCCCCAGCAGTCAGCGACGGCGCACTCTCGCACCTACAAAGTCGGCCCCATCAACCCCAAAGCACAAGCCCAACCGCCGCCAATACAGATGCAGATGCAGACGCATACGCAGCCGCAACCACAACCACAAATGCAGCACCAAGCGAGAACGAAACCTGCCGAGCTCGCCCTCTCTACCCAAACATCTCTTCCCGCCCTGCCCAAACCGCCTCGTCGAGTCATGGCCGGCCTGCTGAGCATCGCCCCCGAGTTGCGCGATCTCATCCTTGAGGAGGTCCTCCGACTGCCCGAGCGGGAGGCGCCCGTGGACCCGTCCGCCAGTCAGGACCGAAAGCGTCGCAAGTACCGCGACGACATGCGTTGCTCTGATGGCCACGACATATGGGTGAAGGATAAAAGCTTCTTGGCCGCCGCTCAGGAGACGCCGGCCATAATGCTGGTTAACCGGCAGTTGCACGCCGAGGCAGCAGCGGTGATTGCCCGGACGAAGACGCACTATCGGCTCGACGTCATGTACGTCAAGGAGTGTGGACTGTGGCCGACTTGGCTCTCTGTCCCGCGCTTGGCCCATCACGCCGACAGCATCTACGTCCAGTTTCGTATCTTCGATCCTCCCGCAGATGTCAACGAAGACTGGCGCAATCCTCGACAGTTTCTTGGTGGCGACGGCGGACCCGCCATGATTGTTTGGAATTTTTTCGCCCTGATGAAGGATTATCTTCTGCATGGTCCCACGGCTTTCGAGAGTCTCGTTGCTACCAAGAACTCTTTTTCGGTGAAGACGCTTATTCTCGATATTCTGCCGCCGCCACCTGGGACCAAGGACGACAACCTTGGGTTTCCTTCTGGCTCGGCTCAGGGGTCGCGCCTCGAGCGTTTCGTCGCCTCGCGAATGGCAAGTCATCGTTGGCCGATCCCACCAGAAGGTCTGGAGCACACAATGCCCGCGGAGAAGCTCGCCATGTTCATTGCTGGCAAATTGAGCAGCCTGCTGTCTCGGCACGAGGATTACGGTGCACCAGTCTTCCACCGGGTCGGAAGCATCGATATTCGCGTCGGCGGTGAGACGAGGCGGCTTTTCGATCTTGACGAACTGCTCGACATGATTCCGACACGACCCATCAAGGGCAAAACGCCTGAGGAGACACTAAAACAGCAGAAAACCATTGACGACTGGAAAGCCACAATGTCCAAAAAGAGGAAGACCTGGGGCTAGCGGGTGGGGCAGGGTGCTGAGGGGGAAAAGGCGGCATAAAGACAGACGTATCATGGCCGCCGATGATCGGCCATTGGTGAGATGGTTTTGGGATGGGAATGGTTACACGAATCGAAATCCTCCGAGTACGGGGGGTTGGTACATACTTTTTCTGGGCATGGTGCATTGGGCGGACTGGCATTGGTGGGCGAGCGGGCATTCGGAATGGCGAACTGGTTTCTTTGGGGCACTGGGGTTTGTTAAGCTGCCGAGAACTCGGCTCGGGAGGGCCGGCGCATTGGAGGTTCTTGTTGGGTTCGATTCCATCGGTATGAAATGATATGTAAGAAGCGCGTTGAAAAGATCACTCGTTCTTTGCTTGCTCATTGTTGTTCAAAACGCAATCGCGGAGCCTTGCGAGGTGGGCATGGCTGGCCTTGCAGCATCCTCCCACGACAATCTGCTTCCACTTTCCTCGAGTGTTGGCGTCGCGCACTATCTCGGCAAGCTGTTCCTCCCATGGGGCACCTTGTACCTTGCCGCCTGCTGGTAGCTCCCAGGTCTGCGTCGTTGTGTTGTACACCTCGCCGTCAGTACCGTCGGGGTACAGAACCAGGGCCGGTGCCTCATTGACGTGACCCGCTTGGACCTGGTCGGCAACGGCCGCTTCGAAACGGGCGATAAGCTCCTTGAGCTTCCAGATTTTGGTGCAGTTGATGCCGATGCCCCAGGGTTGGGACCGTGCCACAGCTGGACTCAACATGGCGTCGACAGCGGAGCTGATGCTGGCCCCATCAGGCAGGGCCATTTCCTCGCCTGGGAAGACACAGGCGATCCAAAAGGGCGTGTTGGCGGCCTTCGCTCCCAGGTCGTCTAGGGCCTTCCTCGCGGCCACAATCTCGTCCAATCTCGGCATCGTCTCGACGGCAATGTATGAGACGGGCGATGAGAACCCGCCGGCCTCCTCGAAGATACGGAAACGCTCCAAATGCCAGGCGGCCAAGTCTTCAGGCGTGTCGTGCTCGAGGTCATATTTTCCAGTGTACTCCTGGCCAGGAATCATGCAAGCGCCATAGGGTCCAACACTCAAAGCGACCTGCCCTCCGTTTGCCTTGCCGGCGCTGTGAGCAATGGCGATGGCGTCGCGGGCATATGACGCGATCTTCGTCCTGTCGATGCCGTCGGGAAACTGAGCCGTGCGAGTGTTGGCGAAGCCATGGATAGAAAATTGATAGGTTGCCGTCAGGATGATGTCGACCGGTACATCACCGAAGTCCTTTTGGCAAGCGAGGAGGGTGTCTTGGTCGCTCACGAGCATGTGAGACGACCACAGAGGGGTTGACTTGTCGAAGCGCACGCCGTACTTGTCGCCCAGGGAGGTACCCAGGCCTCCATCCAGGATGAGGACATTGTTCGAGGCGGAAGACGACATGACGAGTGGTTAAGGGACGGCCCGAGAAATGCGGTGATTTATATTTCCTATGGCCGTCGTGGGTTTTGAGCAGCCGTCGTTGTTTCTGAGTGGGAAATGGACAGACGGGGGTTTCTCACACCCAAAAACGGGCAGTGGGCTACTGATAGGTTTCTGCACCCGGGCTGGGGGACACAAGCGATGACTAACAGCGCTCTTGAGGAGATGACGCGTCCCTATAGGCTGCCAAGACACGGACGGAAGCGCCTGCCAGCGACCCTGCTTAGGCGCGACGCACCTGCCTTAGGGGCCCCGTTCTGTGGACGTGCCTGCCCACCTTGCATTGCACTTGTTGTAGAGCTCCTGCTCAAATTGCAGTGCTCCTGCTCTGGGTGAGTGGAGGGGGTTGTCAGGGAAAGTAGGTCCACATGGCTGTAAGGCGGCATTCTGGGCCTGATGATGGAACTGGCCAGACCAGTGTCCTGCTGTCAACAAAACATGGCAGCTTGAATCCCTTACCTAAGGCAAATATCGTGGCCACGAAACAGAAGTGTTGTTGCGGTACAATCGAGATGACTTGGACTGATAAAAGATTACTCATTGTTGATTTTGCATCCGTCATATGGGGCAGGTGCCTGCTTTTTATCCTCAATACCGTACTCAATATTATTACAGACAGGCTACAAGAAGACGTGATTGCCCGACAGTGGTAGTTTCTTGCTATCAAGGATTTCTTCATGGGTCTTATTGGACACTGTGCGTTGATCTACATCCTTGTCCGCGCAACATACCTGGCAACTGTGACGCAACTTGTGCACCTTCCCTACTCTTACATGGGATCACAATTACTTTTCCCGGCAACTTCATCGGCTGGCTCTGATGCCAAAGAAGGTGCAAGAGACATGATAATCATAACGAAGTCGCTTTGCAGACTCGATTCAGGATTTGTGTTCTTTCGCCTGAAAGTGCAAAGACTCTAACTTCCTCCAACAAGCTCCTTAGGCTAAGTACATCTTCAGGCATCACTACTTCCAAAACGCATAGCGCCACGGTAATACACTCTGCACTCCAGGAGCTTAAAGACAGCCATGGAAACCCCACCAAATGAGGTCGAGCCCGACGAAGAGCGGTATCTCCCAGTAAAACCTCCACCTCGGGCTCCGAGACCTTCTCATAAGGCGTTAGGTATTTCCCTGCAAGAACGTCTGTCAGGGATGCGCTTCAAGACGTATCCCTTCGACGTCTTCTACTCCTCGCTAGGAAAAGCCCTCATGACACAGATGAGAGGGCGCAGAAAGGACCGCCGCCTAGTGCAGCATGACATTGCGCGCTGGGTTGAAAAGTTCATCAGCAGTCCAAACCCACGTGTCACACCTTGGCGCAGCGTCGTCGCCAACCTCAGCCGCAACGTCGGCGACTTCCACAAGCTCCCTCTGTACTTCGCTCACCCGCTTCTCACAGGAGAGACCATTGTTGTCAACCCGGATTTCGCGGTGACGGACTTGCTCCACTGGGATGCGAAACGCGTCAGTACACCCGCCGGCGTCTTCTTGCCTCTGGGTATGGGACTCGCCAATTTCCTTGCCCTCTCACGTCACATCTAGAAAGATGACGAGGGTCGTTACCGCGTTGACGTTGTGAGAGAGTTTGATATGGCTGAGCGTCACTTCTGGGCATCTGTCTTTGGAGCATTGGGTAAAACTTGCAAGGCGGAGGCCACGGGAAACCTCAACCTCATCCAGGACGCTTTTCGCCTCAGCACCCTACTAAATTATTTCCCTCTCGATGCCTACGATGAGCCACAGCCACCATCGCGTCTTCTGGTCGAAAACCTACCATTCTTTCTAAGCTATCGCATACCTCAAGTGCGTGGCCCGCAGGACGTTGCTTTTGACGATGAGCTGGAGGAGAGGATTGAAAATTGGCTTTGCAAGCCCGCACCGAATGGGCAAGTTCCAATGAGTCCGGATTCTGACACTTAGTTATACTGATAAAAGCCAGAGCCATGAAGGAGTGGAATACCCCTCGGAGACAGGCAAACCAGCTTCGCAGGACTCGAAAAGCCGCAATAACTGGGCCGACCAAGCCTCTCAAGGTTGTTAAGGTTGCCAAGCGGAAAAGGACACCAGAATATCACGAGTGACCAAAGGAAGAGCACCTTTCAGATTATCGTTCGCCAAGGCGACTGCGCGGAGACCTTACGTTGCTTTAGCGGAATTTTATTTTCTACTGTTTTCTATTGAGAACGTCAATAGCCCTCCTCTTTTAACCGCCGGGCCGGACCCAGAGTTGGCGGGATTTCGGTTGACGGAACGCCGCCGTGACATTGCAGATAATGTCGTATGCTGTCACGTATAACCAGACAACGTCGTCGACCCAGCCAAATTTTGTGCCTCGCCTGAGCTTTGTATGGCGTACGACCTCCAGCGCAAGTTTCTATTCACCAGCACTGCGCCTCACGCTTTCACTGTAGCAACCCGCTCCAATGCCACTCAATGTTGCGTTGCATGTGACATGCATGTCCTTGGTGTAAGTGAGTACATCCTCTGGCGACGGATCACGTTGACTAAAACAAGTCAAGTCCGAGAGGGCTTCCGGTCCAGAAGGAGATGGATTATAGTATTGCCAGTCCAGTGTGCATATAAGCTTCGCTTTATCCTACTTCAAGTCACATGTAGCATTAATTATTGAGGTGCTAAGTTATTCCACGATGCTCGCTCACATGCTGCCAGCCGTCTTCCTCCTCGCTCATGGTACCCTTGGGCAGGTCTCGCCTCAACCCACACGCGGCGCAACTCAGAGCCTCTACGGGCAGTGTAAATGATGACCAGACACGCAGACCATACAAAACTACGATGCTGACTCTACGCATTCAAGGCGGCGGCGCAAATTGGGAATATGCAACAGCTTGTGCCCCTGGCTCGACATGCTACAACGACGGAAAGTAGTGCTCCCCTCTCCCGGAAGAACTATCAAAGCCATCGCGACCCGGTTCCCGTTACCTTGCTAACGCATTGGCAGCCCTTGGTACTCCCAATGTGTAGCCTACGAGCACCTGCCCCCCGACCACCCTCTCTACCCCGGAAATGGGGGAACCAGCCGTCCGACCAAGACGACCGCTGTCACAGTGACGACGACGTCCAAGACCAGCTCGACGTCCAAGGTCTCGACGCCGACGCGGACAACCTCGACCGCCTTCTTTACCACAACCAAGCCCGCCACGACAAAGCCCGCCACATCGTCTAAGACGACGCCCAAGACGTCGTCGACAACAACGTCTACTTCGAAGACGCAGGCGACGACCACCTTGAAGCCACGCACGACGACGACGAGCACGACAACCACCACGAAACCACCCCCCGAAGTCACGACACCGGCACCGCCGCCCGTAGGCGGAGGACCCATCACGCTGACGCCGAGCACGATCCGCGGACCAACACGAACAATCGCCTGGCCCTGAGGCACCTGCACACCCATCATGAATCTCTTCAGGAAGTGTCCCAAGTCAACGGCGCGGTAAGAGGACCGCTATTTCATCGTATGAGAAGCATAGACTCGGTTCACAGCTAGTACAACCCAACCGCGTCAAGCAGTGGCGCGCGCAATGAGTCGTCCTGACATTGCGTTTGAAGACAATATAAGCATCACCTTAATCTAGCCTTCGTGCGCCATCCTCACGTAGAACCCCCAGAGAACAAAACACCCAACCCAATAAACGCGATCCGCCCTCTCCGGTTCGATGCCCCTGGCCATACGCCCCCCCCGCCTCGAGATATCGCAGCCCCCGATCCAGCAGGGAAGAAAAAAGCCTCCCCCCACCAAGCAAGCTTCTTCTCCCGACCCTTCCACCGCCGGCAAACCTTCCATACGAGCGAGCGACGCATCGGCGCCATGACTCTCCCATGCAAAGCTAACAGACGGCAGCGCCCCATTCCGACCAAAGGAAGGCAGGTCAGCAAACACCCAAGCCCGCCGGATTCGTTCTGGTCGGTTGCCACGTGACTCGGCACCTAAAGGAAGATTCCGTGGGATGGATGGATGGATGGATGGATGGGATGGATCGATACAGTACGTTAGCGGCCATCGCCGCGTGGCGTCTCACCTGGCCACAGCACCTAGGCAGGAGGGGCGAGTCACCCTCCCTCCCGTCGACCTGACTCCATGAATCAGACAATGAATGATTCGGCACCGACGAGCTGGACAGACGGCAGCTGAAAGAGCGACAGAGAAAGGGAAAAAAAACTTGGAACCTTCGAAAGAAGAGGGGGAGACTTTCAAATCAGAGGGGGCTGCGCGCGACGTGAGGCTGAGACAGTCTTGTTCCGCCCCCAGCAGTCGAGTGTGAGTCGAGTACGCCGGTGCCATGGAGGGCCTTCACGGGTGCAAGAAGTAAGGGATAGCGTGTCGCGTCGCAGCTCTGTCTTTGGGTGATGCGAGACGCAAAATGGAAGACATGTCAAGCGTGGGCCAGTCACGGCTAACACTAGCTTATGTCCCGGAATTCGGACGCTGGCCGCGCCAGAGCGTCTGGCGCCTAATCATGCCGAATTCACAACCTCCCGTCGCTCGTGCCGTCGGTCAAGTCAAGGTGTGTTGAAAATCAAAACTTTGGATTTGCAGGGAGTTTCCCCCACTCCCCGTAATTCCGCGCCGGGCTCGCAAGCCTAGAGATCATCGCCTCAAGATGTCCTGCGTACATGAGCCTGAATGATCAGACCGTAAACCCAATGCCCTTCCGAGTAACGCCCGATGATGCCCTGAACCGGCTGGTGCCCAGCCGATCAATACTGGACCCCAGTAATGATATCGTTAGTGTACATGCAAGGTAATGCGCCGATGCTGTTGGTGGGAGTTTTCCCCCCTTATTTCGGCCGCGCCAGCGTGCGTCGTCAAAGATGCAGTCCGACGCGGTCGAATGATGAGGAGACCGTGGGTGGTGAATGGCGCGGGGGTTGAGGTAAAGTCGCGAATGGCTAACTCGGGCCATCTGGGGTATCATGCCTCACAGCAGAGGCTGGGTTTGTAAATGCAATATGAATAATAGGGTCGGCCTCAAAGATCAGGTCAAAGTATCTTCGAGGCTTCACAGTGAAGACTGCGACAGTGCGAGCGAGGCTCGTGCGAGCCGTGCATGTCGGCAACGATAATGTGCGCATACGCAGAATCGTTGTCCGTCGGACACTGCAGTCTGCAGAGAGATTGCAATGGCGACGTGGGTACTATTGTTACCCCAGGGGCGATGGATGCGGAGTCTCGCGCCAAGCCGTCAAGTATTTGCGTCGGTGCTGGTGGGCTGTTCTTATTTCTTGCCCTTGGTACCTGTAGCGGTGATCTTGCCAGTGGTCATGAGATCACCGATGTACTTCTGAAGGAACTTATTATTGTTGTCCAGCTTGTCGTGCTCCTCTCGTACGGCCTCGATGCGGTGGAAGATGGTGAGGAGGGATTCCTGTAGTGCCTTGGCATGCCTGTCGAAAGGGGTGAAGGGTCAACATTGCAATTCGTTTGAGGCTTTCCATGTGTACCATGGTACATTGGTGTGGAGGGTATGGCCTACCTCTTGAGTTCCTCTCTGGCTTCCCTTCCGAGGGCCTCGATGTCCTCGCTCGTTCTTCTCGGGCTCATTGCGCGCACATCGTCGGGACCAAAGGACTGTTCGATGGGACCGACGGCGGAGCTGTCGCGGGGGACCACGAGGGGACCGCTGGACTGTCGACTGGGGAGGCGTGGGCGGACTGGTCTCGGAGCATGAATGTGGTGTCCCTCATGATCATTGTCGACAGACGACGAAGACGAGGAGCTCGACGAGGAGCGCTCGATGCGGGAAGGGTGGATCATACTCTCACCGTTGTCGCCGTGCTGCTGATCCACGTCCATGGGGTCCATGATGCTCAAGACGGCAGCAGTGCTTCTCTGGAGGCGGAATGTGGAAAGGGTAGAGAAGGTCGTGGTTCGACAGAGCGACGAAGGGTGATTGATAGAGCCTTGGATGTGACGAAGGGTGGGTTCTTCTGGAATACGTGTATGGCAGGTAGTAGAGGTGTACGAAGGGTTGCCGTGGTGCCGGGTCGAGGTTTTGCGTTGGCGAAAGTATGGAGTGTGGGTGGTAACGTGGGTGGTATCGTGGGTGTGGTAGCGGGCTTATGAGGTTGGTGTTGTGAGTGGTTGGTGGGTGGGTAGCGGACGGAGGTAAGGTTAGGTAGGTTAGGTAGGCGCAGGACGCAGGCAGGGTCGAAGTGACGGGGAAATCAGGGGCGTCTGCGCGTATACTGTTGGAATTTCGATCGGTGGGCGGTGCGAGGCCAAAGTTGCGTCAAGATGGGTTTGCCACCGATTTGAGCGACTGGAAAGAAGTCGGAACGAGAAGAGAGTGACGGTGACTCGACACGACTCGACACGGGGAAGGGGGGAGAAGAACTCGGGTGACGAAGGTGGGAAAAGGCAGAGGAGGGTGGTGTGCACAGCAGCAGGAGCAGCAGGAGCAGCAGGAGCAGCAGGAGCAGCAGCAGCAGAGGCAGAGAGGCCAGGGTGCCGGGGTGCCAGAAGCCAGGATGTCAGGATGCCAGGGTCCCCGTCCGACGAGATGGGATGGGGGTGGAGACGGTCTTTCGTCGTAGTGCCTGTGTGGGAGGGATTCGGTGGCAGGACGGTCAGGTCAAGACAGGAAAGGCTGGGTGGGAAGAGAGGGGTGGAGTGGAGGAAGGCAAGTTGGGCGGGCGGGCAACTAGGTGGACAGACAGACAGGCAGGTGGGTCTCTTTGGGGGGGGGGGGGGTTTCCGCGTTGGGAAGAGGGAGTAGCGGCAGCGGGTAGGTAAGCCCCAAAAATTTAAGGGTCCAAAAGCCCGCAAGAGAGCAAAGCAAGGGGGGGAAAGTTGATGGATGATCAGGAAACAAGGAGACCGGACGAAACAAGCAGACCCTGCGGAGCCCAGTATTGGGCACCAGCTAAGGTAGGGTATCGACGCACGCAAGCAGGTGACTGATCATGAACTGCCTGGACGGAGCTTGAAAAAGTGAGAGACAGGAGGGAAGGGCGGCAAAGCAGGCAAAATGGGTCCCAAGGAACAAGCAGGGCATGAACAAGCACGACGATGCTGACGAGAAACGATGGACGGAGGATCCTCTGGAAAGAGCCGGTGTTGACTTGTTAAGGCTTTAGAAGGGGTAGGGGTGGCCAACAGCAACATAGTGCGGAGACCTGTCTGTGGCTGGCTGGTGCGAATCCGTCCAAACAAGACTGTATGTATCACCAGCAGGCACGATTGAGATGGCAAGGGCCGAAGTAGGTGATGGTGACGCCCCTTGCCACCAAATGAGGGCCAAGAGAGCGACGTCTCCACCCTGTGGGCAAGTGGGCGGGTGGGGATTGGTAGATACCGGATGACCGGTGTACAGTGCAGTAGCAAGAGTAGCAGGTAGCCCGGTGCTCTCAAGGCAGAGGCCAAACACGCACCAGACACGGAGGAGCAGGACCACCCAACATCATGGCGGTGATCAGCGCCGACGGACGTATGGCATTACAGCGAGCAGCGGTTCGGAGTAGCGATCTGCTCTTCTCAGCGGCAGTGCGGCTATCGATCGTCGGTTCTCGTGCTCAACTTTGAAGCAACGCTTGGCAGAGAGGGAGGGGACCCCGTCTTGGAACTCGGGAGACGGGACAAGAAACAAGACAAGAAAATGGGATGGGCAAGCTTGGGCAAGCAGCGCAACTAAAGGTCCTGCTAAGTGCGGAGCAGGAGGCGAGGTCCATTGCCTCTCTGTGGAGCCGACACGATGTTTCTCAGTAACCGATGCCATTTTGTGTTCGTCGTGGGACCCCGCTGTGTCGTCTTTCGGGAAGAGGCAAAGTCCTAGCTTGCGTGTGCCGTTTGCCTCAATATCGGACTCGCCAGGGCCGCGCAGGGTACAGTAGGTTTTTTTTTTTTTCAAGCATTTTAGTGGTCTCGTGGTCCCAGCAATTGCCTCTCACTCGGTGTGAGGGGGGGGCGGCGCGCGCGCGCAAAAGCGCAAGCTTGTCAGCAGAGAGGAGGCATATGATATGGCACATGGCCCAACGAGGGAATTCGGCGCCGAACCTGCACCATTGGCTCAAGGGACCCCTTGGCTCACACGTTCCTGTAGGCGGCACATGCACAAGTTTGATGCAGTCGATGCGGCCTGCAGACGACGCCTGCGCTTGCACTTGTCCTGTCGTGGCTCGCAGTCCCCTCTCAGCTCGTCCGGGCACGGGCACATGAGCACTAGGTACCTAAGATACCCAGGTACCTAGATGAAATTACATCAACAGTCAGGGGCCGTCAGTCCGGCGGTCAACACCAGCGAAAACCCTGCCAAGAGCTGAGCCGAGCAAACAACAGACGACCGCGCAAACTTAAACGTTTGACTGAAAGAGGACAATTGGCAGCAGCTTCATCTGGCGCGGCGCGGCACCTCCATTCCTTGCAGGCGAACGAATCATCAGCATCAAGCATCAGAGACAGCAAGAAAAACTGACCAATGCTCCCAAGTCCGAAGGCCGCGTGATTGGAGAACCGGCAGCTTGGCAATGTCCACCGCGTCGGTACGTACTCCAGGTGCTGAATCAAACGGCGAGGGGCACTTGCAAGGTTGGCGAGTAAGGTTGCCAGAGGAGACGAATGGGGCACTCCTTCCTTCACTCCTCTGAACCAGGGGATGAAAGTGACAGGGAAGGACGCTCTCCCTCCCCCCGCCGAGGCAGCCTTGGTGATCGGCAACGCAGTGACGACATGGGCGTTCCTGTCGATTGGTTGAAGCGAGCAGCCAACAGCGCGTGGCAGGTGGTCCCCATTATGCCGAGCCCTGGCTGGCGGGTCTCCTGCTGGGCACGACACACGCACGTAGCGACTGATAGAGTTGCAATTGCGACCACCGACGGCAGGATTCAGCCGACGAGCGTGTACCAAGAATTCCCAAGTCGCGCCACACTTGCCATCGTGTTCATGCCATTTTAGCCTCTTTTCCTTTCCTGAAGCAACTGAATTCTCGAGGACCCTGCCCGATTCCGCATGCAAAGTCGTATTCACGGTCACTGCCACACTCATACGTACACAAGGAGTGGGGAGGCTCGATACGGAGAATTCGAGCAGATACAGAGTCCCCACGGATACCCGCATGTGCCGGACAGTTTTCTCTGCCCCTTCTGTTCATGCTTTGTCGATACCTGCCTCTTTCCCTCCGACAGTCTCCCGTTTCTGAAGGTCTCTGACGAAGCTGGCACCTACTCAGGGAGTCGCAACTGAAGGGGAAATGAGCGGGTGCGAATTTGTCTGGGGGGGAACTGAACCTGACACACCGAAGCCCGCAAAACGGAAGGTGGGGTACTACGTGATGTCATTGATCGTCTGCCGAGTTCCACCGTTAGCCACTGGTATTTGAGCCGTGCGTTGTGGTTGTGGCTCGTCAGCCCTGGAAGGAAAGGCCGTTTGACAACGGGTCAACTGTGCGAGGACTGTGCTGGAAGCTGATGAGCTGCAGGAGCTGGAAGAGCTGCAAAAGCTGCAGGAGCTATTGGCGCTGCGATGTTTGCCTACCTGCACTGGAAGGTGTCATGGACATCCTCCTTGCATCCCTTCATAACAGTGTGCATAATGCTCGTCACGCACATGTTCCGTTTTCCCCCTTCCTCTGGAGCTGCCTACCGTGAACGCCCTCGTCGATCCAACACTGTCATTCAACTCATTGACGCTCTGTCAGTTTTGCTGACTTGTCAGTTGCTCAACAAGGACCCGAAACACGACAACGGCTCCCTTCCCTATTCGCCGTCGTCTCGTAGTGTCGTGTCTCAACGCCTCCGACTCCGAAGCGTGTTGCGTTGACGATGGGTTGTGATCGCCCTCACTCCAATTTTCTGACTGGATGCCGCTTATGCCTTTCCCCCCTCTCACCGCAACACGCTGACCACGCGGCCACTGCTTGACGGATCACCATGACCACGGCCATTCCTCCGGAACACCACAGAGTAGCTGCCCAAGCGCCAGCACTCTCCCTCCCGCGCCTCACCTCACTGACGATCAAGAAATGTTGGTTGCCCACGATCATTCACCCATTAACATGTTGGTCAGGTGCCTAGGCGCTCACACTGGCATTTGTGGATGATCCGAGGGTACATACTCATTGACAGGATGCGAATGAAAAGGTCGATTGCTGGGAACACACCAGCAACATCACATCTTTTCCATCACGCTGCCGTCTTCACCAAGAGCCATGCCCCTTCAGACAGACACATACTCCACACCTCCTGTCAGATGACCCTTGCTTCTGCCGAATCGTTGTTCAGCCTACCATGGCGGTTGAATTCTTGCGCAGCTTCAAGTCAGGCCAGTGTCCAATGGATCTCGAAACCGGTTTTCTTGGTTACCTTCGAGTGCCTTTGCTTCAAGATCAGCAGCACCCGCCTCCGAGACTGTGATCGACACTTGAAGGGGACATTATTAGGAGCCTGTCGTCTTTGGTCTTGGACAATAAAACCTTGAAGAGGAACGAAAATGAACTGGTCCACCTCCTCGACCGGACCACCGAGATCGCGAAGAGTAGCTGCTCCGCCTGCCGAGTCATCCCGCCGAGGCGTCGCCGTGCCACCACTCACATCTCCTGCTCATTTCCTTGCCCATCACCCCGGCGCCCCGGGATAACCACATGTTACGTCGATCTTCGAGAAGTACAGCGCCCACCTCTTCCAATGGTTAAGTGGACGGGAGAGAGAAAAAGAATTGTCGGACGATCATGGACAATGATTTTCCCGGCTTGCTGTCCAATCCGGGTCCGGGGCCATATGTCAGAGTGACTATTTGTGAGGTTCACCGATTGCAGGTCATCCTCCAGAGTGTTTCCCGAGATGCAGCTGTTGGAGTGCACTAAATGATCTCTGTCTTGCGAAACATCTACGGGGTCTTCCATTGGATTGAGAATTCACCAGCAGCACTAACCACAGCGGCACTCTAGCGGTGGAACGCGCCCGTACAGCATGTCGGCGATGACGTCCCTTGCTTTCTTTTCTGTACTTCACCAGTGTGCGAACGTTGGATGGAAGGACCCTTTCTTCCGCTAGGGCTCGACAAAGCCTCAAGTTGCCTTGTCGTCCCTTGTCTCGCGACTTCTACTTTCTCATACTTTTCACATCAAGCTCCAGCGAGTGCTGTCCTGTGGCTTGTCCTATCCTCTTTCAGAAAGACAGCCAATCACTCCATCCGCAAGTGAGACAGGGCATCGCAGCCAAGCCGATGTGAAATCCACACTCGGTCCCGTGATGCCGTTTACCAAGGCCAAGCAAGCACAGTGGTGGGGGATTGAACTCCCGAGACCTCTCTTCTAGCCTCTTGAAATGACTTACTCGTGCCCTCTATGGCGCTCGCATGCTTCGTCAGCTTCCTGCCTGTTGACCGCTCCTGAACCTGCGAATGGGCTTGCCTAGCAGGGGACAATTGTCGCTATTAACATCACTGGCAGTCAGCTGATACGACTATGCAGCTGCCCAGCACCTTTATCCTGCAGCGAACTGTTCAGCCTCAGGAGCTATGAGGCATTGGCGCCGGGCCCGGCATCCCGTCTCGGGGTTCGCGAAGCGAGGGCGCCGGCGCCTAGGTGAAAGCTGGCCTCGTAGTGGTCTGGTTCATCTAGCCTTTTAACTTGTCTCATTTTGGCCTTTCTCCCTCGGTCTTCCCTCCCCGCCTTCCAAACCAATACCAGCGCATGCGCCAGGCCCAGCTCTCCTCGCCCGTGAGATTTTAGGGCACTGGCGCCACGTGGTCGGGACTTGCTGTGAAGCAAAGCGCGGCCGCGACAGTTGGCTTCCGCCATGGTCAAGCACGCTAGGTGCCATGGGCTTGCTGTCGATGCGTGCATGAGGATAGCAGGCTAGTGAAAGGCCTGGAGCAAATGCTCCTTTCCACTCATCTCCGGGTGTGCTCGCCGGAGCGCAGTTCGGTTATGTTTCTCAAGCCATGAGGCTGCTCATGCAAGACACGTTCTGCCGTATTCATGGAACTAAAGCTGACAGGCCAGCCACGACGACGGCTCATCTGCGAAGAGTGGTGTCAGGGTTGAGTGAACGCGGCATAGCCTGCATATCGCCATAACCATCGGCGCTGACGTCGCATCCCGGGCTGCATCAGATGGCTTCGAAGCGAGTGAAATGTGAGGAATGTGTCGCCTGCACGACAGCACACCTCTTCTCAGGTACGTTGCAAAAAACAGAGCCTTGGCGTCCGGCTGCCCCCAGCCACTTTCGTTTGGGGGCTTGTTTTCACAGATGAGAATTGACGAATTTCAAATTTTAGATCTCGATCGCGATTCCAATCCCAATCGTGACACAACATCCCCGCACACCCACCCTCGCCAACTGTTCGGTCTTGAACTCAATCTCGCAGAAGAATGCATGTGCTTTAAATGTGGCAACTATAGAAACGACTGCGTGTGTCTGTGCATCTGTTTTAAATGAGTGTCGACAAGAGAACGTGCTTACTGCTTTATTCTGGAAGCTCACTTGTGGGTTGCCAAAACACCTACTTCTGACACAGATGCTGGAGCATGGGCATTAGTAGCGACTTTGTCACTGCTCATGGTGAACCAGATGCTGATCCATGTTCTACCCACGCCAAGGTCATCTCATGCCGCCATCGCTTGTTACGGGCATGTTGTTGATATCTGGTCAACGCATCATTCCCAGGAACCTCATCTAACGGCTCTGAATGCCGGTCGTTATGCAGACAGCTCACAATGACAACCCGAGGGTTACTGGACCTGCGCAACATGTGTGTAACGATATCCCAAATCCCCTTCACCATCACCTGAAGGTCCAGGTTCTATCTTTATCATTTCGTCTGCCTCTTCCGACGGACACATACAGGCTCGCTACCAGGCCAGTTTGGTCTCAGGGGCAAACCTGATCTCCGTCCATATCCAAGATGCCGCACCCGGCTTGCCGTCGCCAAGCCTAAGAATGATGCCGCTTGTTAAAGGCTAGGTCATGAATTTGACAAGACACCCTCTCCGACGGGTCTTGTCAAAGAAACGAGACGCTCCCTGGTCGAGGGCTCGCTGAAGGAACGGCTTTGCCTTCTCATAGCACCACAATATACCGGTCATCACAGCGACTTTGCTATGGTGTTCCATCGTATCCAGCCGGCCAAAGTCCTCGAAGACGCAAGTCGCGCCGTGGCTCAGTAGCAGTTGCAACATGCTGAGATCAGCATGGCTCCGGCCCATAAAGTGCTACCCAAGGATTGAACGGAGGATGGTCTCCTTGGACTCTGCCCACATATTGGGCTATGCGCCAGGCCGAAGCAAGATCTCCATCGCCCCGATCCCACTGCTTTCGTGGCCTTTTGAAGTGATATCGAGTCCATGCCGACTGAATAAAGGCCTTTATGTAGCACAGCGCTCGCGTCAACGTTGTCGCCTCTCGCTCCGAGCAGCTTCATCAGTTCGTCATGTTCCCTCCCCCGTTCTTCAACATTGGCTGAGGGCCGCTCGCACGTAGCATAGGCTGTTTGAACCCTGTCGTCGTTTCCTGCAACACATAACATGTGGGTGGTTGTTTATGAGGCCGTAGTACATTCGGCGGGAAACGCGGGTCAGGGAGGCCCTGTCCGCGAAACCATACATGAACCCGCAACTCTCGCCGCGGACTGGAGCCGTCTAGTAGAGATATCTGTCTCATTCCGGTAGATATAAGATTCTTCTTCTACCAGAAGTTTGATCATGGGGAGAAAATTGTCCTTGCCACATGCACTTGATCTGGAAGTAATTTATCCGCTACGATGTACACAATACCGTCTGGGAGGGTATTTGGATTGATCGAAGGCATCGTAGTGGTCTGTCACTAAATTCTCACCCCTTCAGCTTTAGCGAGTCTTCGAAGGGCTGTGTGTGATAAAAAAGGACAGAAGACAATGGCTGCGTTATTATCTTGCCGACGGGCCTGTTTATTGGTTTCCGGTTGATGAGATGTACATCACATTCAGATTTCGCAAATCGGAGGTAACATATAGGACATACCTGGATAGGTAGGGCAGAAGCTAACTAATACAGTGCACCTTTTCATTTCTAAAGAGCCACATGTCGTCGTGAAGAAAACCAAGAACATCCTTGCGAGCATACTCAAACATGGGGTTCATTACCCGAGGTACCGTTCGTGGGTGCCAGGTTGCCGTGATGACCTCCATGGTGCACCCTGTCGTCGCTTCGCTTGGCCGTGCCTGGCTCGCGAATGTGCAGGCCTAAAGCCGCCGGGTCGATGTTGCGGTGGCCCAAGAGGAGCAGAAAGCCGAAGACGGGCTTGGCGATCACGTCTAGGATGCCGTAGAAGATGGCCTCAGAGTCAGGGTGAATCACGTTGCCGCCCTCGCTCAGCCCCCAGGCAATGGGGTAGAGGAACCAGAGGAAGATGGTGAGGACACCGCAGCGGGTGTAGGTGGTCGAGATGGAGCCGCCGAGGGCGTTGGCGTGGTGGCGGCCGTCAAAGACGAGGGCGTAGACGACGTAGAAGAAGGCAAACATGCCAAAGACCCAGTAGCCCCATTTGTAGGAGGAGCTGACAAGGGAGCCAACGAGACCGCATACAATCATGATCCAGTCGGCTAGGATGACGACAAGAATCGTTGGCCAGGGGAGGCCGGCGGTGAGGCAGAGATCGAGGAGCAGGAGCGGAGTCGTGATAAACCAGTCGATGTAGCGAACGTAGAAAATCTCACGGGTGCCGGCGGCGCTCACTGAATGATCGGAGCGCTCAAACTCAACTTGGATGGGCGTCTGACCAAGATTGGAGCCCATGGAGAAATAGGCAATGCAGGCGACCAGGGTGATGCTGGCCGTGATGTAGTGAAAGAGGCGATGGGTTTGGCGCTTACGACTCGCCATGGCCAGGAATGCTATTGTCGAAGCTCCCATGATGGCGCAGACTGTGTAATACCAGTCAGATGCGCGAACAGAGATGGCCAAATCGGCTTGCTGGCCGACGCCGCTGTTATCGCTGAGAGCTTGGTTGCCTCCCATTGTGAGATGTTCCAAGGCCAATGTACAAATCTTAATAATGATCAGAAACGTCGAATAAATACGGTACTGGGTGGATTGCAGAGCGAAGTGCAGTGGCCGATGCCCAGGAGTTCGAAGCGAGCAGGGTCCTGAACATATAGTCGTTGAAGGTATACTAGCTAGAGTAGTATGACCTCATGGCGTTTGATGTTTTATCGCGATAGCCACCCATACACATGTCTGCAGTACTTTGACTAATTTCTTGCTGCAGCTCCAGGGTCGCAAATGCTCCGATATGACTTCGGGCTGACGTGGTGGCATGGTGACGTGGTGACCATCGAACGATCTCATCAACGCTCTTCAAGATTTTACTACTGACGCAAACCTTTTACTCAATCATCAGTCAAATTCCTGGCAATACCGAACCCCCGATCCGATAGATGTTGCCCACACATTGTCACGGGCGCATTGGCCAGAAGTGTTCCTGAGGGTCACGAGCAACACAGTGATGGGCGGGACGCTCCAATGACTACGTGATGGGTCAAGACAACTCATGATGCAGTAGAGATTTCAAGATTTTCCCGATAGCATTGAAATCCCCATGACTGATTGTGGCAGCCGCGTCGATGCCATTGCCGGTGGTCGATGAAGTCACCACTCGTCCGGCCGTTGCTCCGGGGGGTCCACTCGGCAACTCCGTGCCGGTCTGTCAACCATCTAAGCTCTCCATTAGCTCCGGTAGTGGGTTGAATGACCAGGATCCTTGCATCACCGTTTTTGCAAGTGCCGTCATGGGATTCACAATCGTGCCAAATAGCAATGTTCTGTCATGAAATCCAACGGGCGGCCTTGGTGTGCCCTGGTAAGGCGTAAGTTTACCTCATCATCGGTAATGGCGGCATCAGTGCGCAAAGAACAAGGGTCTTTCGTCATTACGACGTTTTCAACCCCGTAGATGCTGTCGATTGAGGAGCCTGGAAGTCTGCGACTTACCTAAGAAATCCGATGCCGAGGCAAGCTGCAACTTAGTTGTAAGTTTGATCTTTTTGTGTCTTAGTAGGTTGTGGGTGTCTGGGTCCAAGGTGCCCGTTTCAGAACTTCTTGACAAGGAATTGAAAATCCTCACCAATGATTGTTCTTCTGTGAAGAACATCAAGTTGAATGCTTTCTCAGCCTCGGGTACTCATACAACTGCCGAGAATATGGGGGGAACACACGAAGGCTCAGCAGAGCATGTTCCCTTTGTATCATTTTCAAGTCGAAGAAGTAGTCATCCGTGAGTCTCAACACATCTTTGTTAGCTGTACGCGTTCTTCGAGATGAAAACTGACAAGTCAAGATACCTCTCTGGAAACTTCGCTCCTATCCAGAGCTCTCTTCCTCTCACGCGCTGCTCGTACACTGGAACAATCCCACCAGATCTTGCTGGCGGGCAGTACGTCCGTAACGGCGGCAACCCCCTCGCCAACAATGACCCAGAGCGCACAGCACACTGGTTCGACGGCGACGGCATGTTGTCAGGCGTTCTATTTCGGTCTTCCACTGACGGCTCTATCGTTCCGGAGTTTGTCAATCAATACCTTGAGACCGATGTGTTCAGGTATACGAAGCGCAATAAACATCTGACGAGACCTGTACTGCCTAGTATCGCCTCGTTAGTGAACCCAGCATCATCTTTCCTGTACATCATGTTCGAAATTTTGCGAGCCGTGCTCCTTGTCGTTCTCTCCAAGTTTCAGAGCGCAGGTGCCACGATTAAGAAGATCAGTGTTGCCAACACAAGCGTCATTTTCCATGACGGTCGTGCCTTGGCCACATGTGAGAGCGGTCCGCCCTTACGCTTCACGCTGCCTTCCCTTGAAACAGTTGGGTGGTTCGATGGAGACAAAGCAGAGAATGAGATCCCTACAGCAAGCTCTGAAGGCACATTCGGAGGACATGGGCCCCTGTCGTGGATGCGAGAATGGACAACGGCCCACCCGCGAGTCGACCCCCTAACAAACGAGCTGATATCCTACCACTCGACCTTCGTTGCCCCCTATGTTCGCTACTCTGTCATACAACCACGGCACACCAAGTCCCTCGAAGCCAGAAGAGCGAAGCCCTCTCTCGTCAACAAACCCATCCCCGGGATCTCGTCCCCCAAGATGATGCACGACTTTGGCGTGTCGCTCGCGCACACCGTCATCCTGGACCTGCCCCTATCTCTCGATCCCATGAACCTCCTGCATGGCAACCCAAGTGTCTCCTACGACTCGACAGCCCGCTCTCGCTTCGGCGTCTTCCCCCGTCACAACCCCGATCCCATCAAATGGTTCGAGACGAACCCCTGCATCATCTTCCACACCGCAAACTGTTGGGAGGAGCCCGCGACCCTCCAGCGCGACGCAGCCCTCCACCTCCTCGCCTGCCGCCTCACCTCCCCCTCGATGATCTTCAGCGCCGGAAACCTCCCAACGCCAGCCGTCCGCCCCGTGCCTCCGGAGTACGCCGAGGAAGAGCAGTGCCGGCTCTACTACTTCTCCTTCCCCCTCGGCAACGACAACAATGACGCAGCCATCCAGCACCAGTGGGCCCTGTCAGCGATCGCCTTCGAGTTCCCCACCGTCGCCCCGGCCGCCGCCATGCGCGACGCGCGCTACGTCTACGGCTGCACGACGGGCCGGGACACCTACGCGGCGCCCCTGGGCAAGGCCGCCAAGATCGACCACCTGGCCAAGATGGACGTCGCGACGCTCATCGCGCGTGGGGAGGCGGATCCGCCGCGCGAGGTTACGGGATGCGTTGACGCGAGGACGGTCAGGGAGATCATGGCGCACGACGACCCGCGCGATCCGATCCGGCTCTTCGGGATGCCGGAGGGGTGGTTCGCGCAGGAGCCGCGATTTGTGCCGAGGGACGGGGCCAGGAGCGAGGATGACGGGTTCTTGTTGACGTATGTGTTTGACGAGGCGCAGTTGGACGAGACGGGTGCATGTAGGCCTGGTGCCGTGAGTGAGCTGTGGGTCATTGATGCAAAGGGCATGCGGGATGTTGTTGCGAGGGTGAAACTGCCACAGAGGGTGCCGTATGGGTTGCATGGGAATTGGTTCGACGAAGAGGACATCAGTGGACAGATTCCGTATGAAAAGGTGAGAGGTCAGGAGGGGGAAAGGAGGGGGACTGGCTTGCTGGACAAGATACGAGAGAGATGTGAAGATTGGGTTAAATAGAACACATTTCATGATCGGCTCGTGGATTTCAATGAGCGAGCCCAAATCGAGGGAGCTTCATTACACTTCTTTATTACACTTGTTCGGACAGTTAACCTTGGGAAGCGAAGAGGTGATCACGTTGCCAAGGGACAAGCTGGTGTGAAGATTTATTGATTGGCTAGCAACTTCGAAGCGGCCACGAACGGCACGCTACGAAGGCGCTGCAGGAAAGGTGCGAGTCAAGAGATCACTCATCGACATTGTATCGCAGAGAAAGTCATCAAACCCCCAGGTTGTTGTTATGAACAGCCTCTATCATCATCTTCATTCCAGTCCAGCGTGATGACGATGTTGGATCGATACATCCGTTGGTGGTATCTCGTGTAAAGCATAACCCCGGCATTTTACATGCCAACTCCGTTTCGAGAGGTGCAGTTGATTCCAGCAGAGCACTCTGACGATAATTGGGCAAACACAATCTTTTGTTTAAACCTGGTCCTCCGGGGGCGGCAGGCTAACCTGGACGCCAAGACCAAGCTTGCGCTTGATGGCCTTCCAAGTCTCGAAAAGGGCAATGTATACAACAACGCAGCCTGCAACAATGCCCCATTCCCATGTGATGCCAGTGTGCTTGAACACTGCGTGATTGATAACAGGGATGTAGACAACGGGGAACGTCATGACGAAGCCGCCAATAACGGCCCAGAAGAGGAAGCGGTTCTTCCAGACTGTCTTGAAAACAGACAAGGGTCCACTGTGAGACTCATGCTCCATGTTGAACAAGCTGCGCTGGAAGTGCTTGACCTCCCAGGATGTGACAAGCAGGAGGAAGCTCAGCGTCGAGAAGGTCGTCGAACGGGCGCGGAAAGCAACATCGCAGGAGGGGTTGTATCCTTCGTTACAGCCGTGTCCAAGATCGCCGCCGCCGGGGCCGTAGGTGACGGATGCGAAGGCAGCGAGACAGAGAGATCCCATGCACACACCGTAGATCATCTTGTCGCGGACCAGGTCGAAGGTAAAGACACCAACACGTAGGTCGTGAGGCTTGCGGTAGAGAATATCGGGCTGAGCCTCTTCAAGGCCCAGACCGATGGCGAGGAATGACGAAGTGATAAGGTTCGCCCACAAAATCTCAATAGGAGACAAGGGGAAGATGGACGTGCCAGAGTCGTCCTGGAAGACCAGGCCGATCAATAGAAGGAAAACCTGTGCAATGTTGGAAATCAGAAGATGGAGGAGGAACTGTAAACGCCATTAGTCAAATGCGTAGCTGATGGTAAAATCAGCAACGTACCTTCTGGATATTGTCAAACAAGCGCCGGCCCTGTTGAATTGCAGTAACGATGGACGAGAAGTTGTCATCTGTAAGAACCATATCAGCCGCCTCCTTGGCGACGTCACTGCCTCGCTTGCCCATGGCAATACCAACATCGGCCTTCTTGAGAGCGGGCGAGTCGTTGACACCATCACCCGTCATGATACAGAAGGCCTTGCGGCGGTGCATCGCTTCAAGCATGCGCACCTTGGTCAAAGGGCTACAGCGAGCGAGGACGAGAGGCAGACTTTCCAGGCTGTCAATCTCCTGCTCGGACATGGAATCAAAGCGGCTCGCAGGCATAACAGCCCAGTCGCCCTCGCCTCCCTGAAGGATGCCGACTTCGTAAGCGATGGCGGTGGCAGTCTTAATGTGGTCACCAGTGGCCATATGGACGGAGATACCGGCAGTCTTGCATTTCTTGACAGCGCCGAGAGTTTCGACACGGGGAGGATCGTAGAGACCGGCGAGGCCGAGGAAACGAAGGCCCTTCTCCGTCTCCTCGCGCTTGGTGGCATCTTCATCGTCAGACAGAGATCGGGATCCAACGCAAAGGACACGAAGGCCCTCGGAGGCAAGCTCGTCAGCCTTGGCAGCGATGCGAGCCTTGACCTCCTCGGTCTCGTTGAGACGGGCCATCATGACTTCGACGGCACCCTTGGTGTAGATGTTGCGGACCTTGGAGGCCTCATAAATAACAGACATCATCTTCACAGAAGAGTCAAAGGGGAATTCGGAAACCAGTCTGCTGTTGTCGCCCTGAACGACGTCGGCCTTGCCCTTGCCGAAGCGCATGGCGAAGACGTGAAGCGCAATCTCGGTAGGCTCGCCAATGGCGGACCAGTTGGGTGCTACTTCGGTCTGCACGGTGGTCATCGACTCGGTGTCGGTGCCGGTAGCCTTGCCGTCGGTGACGACAGAGTTGTTGCAGAGGGAGATGGCCTTGAGGAAAGCGCCCATCGTGGAGGCCTGGATCGTGTCATCGCTGTTTCCAACGGTGGGAGTCGAGGCGGAACTCGAGGCAGAGCTGGTCAGGCCGGGCCACTTGATTCTACCGCTGGCAGGGTCGTAAGGATCGGTGCAGTCCTCAATGACGGCAGTCGTCTCCTCGGACAGCCAGATCTTACGAGTGATCATGCGGCCCTGGGTAAGGGTACCCGTCTTGTCGGAACAGATGTTGGTCACGCCGCCCACAGCTTCGAGAGAAGCCAGCTTGCGGACGATAACATTGCCCTTCGCCATGGCCTTGGTACCGACAGCCATAGTGATGGTCAAGACTGCGATGAGGGACTCGGGGATAACCGCGACACCGACGCAGATACCATAGATGAGGACCTGCGAGCTGATCTCAAACTTGCTGGCGGAGAAGACGATGATGGCGAGGAGGATGGCAAGGCCGAACAAGAGCAGAGCGAATTTGCTGAGCTTAACCTGTAGGGGCGTGCCAACGAGGCCGAGGATGCTCTTGGCACCGTCCTTAAAACGATACCAGGCGCGAGCCGGGAGCGAGGCACCCTCAACCTTCTTGCGCGTCGTGCGCAGCATGGCCGCGATCTTGCCAACCTCTGTGTCGGCGCCGATCGCTGCGACAAGACCACGAGCGCGACCGCGGGTGATGGTGGTCGCTGAGTAGACCATGTTGAGGCGGTCACCCAGAGGGAGGTCCGCGTCGTGGAAAATAGCCTCGGGATGCTTACTAGTGGGAAGCGATTCGCCGGTCAACAGTGCCTCGTCGGAAGACAGGTTGATGCCGTCGAGGAGACGAAGATCGGCAGGCACGACATCACCGACGGAGATCATGACGAGATCACCCTTGACGAGGGTCTCGGCCTTGACGGACTCAATGTTGCCGTCGCGAACGACTTTACAGGTAGGGGCCGACAGGGCGTATAGCGACTGAATGGTCTGTTCAGCGCGATAGTCCTGAACGAAACCAACGACGATGTTGAGCACGATGACGGCGGTGATGACACCGCCCTCAATGTAGTCCTTGATAGCGAAGGACAGGATCATAACGATCACGAGAACGAGGGTCAGACTGTTCGAGATCTGTCTCATGAGAATCTCCCAAACGGATAGGCCCTTGGCTCCCTCGAGAGCGTTGGGGCCATCACGCTCGAGGCGGGCAGCGGCCTCGCTCTTGGAAAGACCATTATCAAGGTCGGTCTGCCAGGTGTTTCGGAGGCTGCTGATGGGGATGCAGTGAACGGGTCGGAGAGCATCGTGCTGGTGTTCGGGTCCCTTTTCCTGCTGAAGTCTCTCGACTAGCTGATGCTCCTTCTGCTGCTGCTCGACAGTGTGCGAGTCCTTGAGATAGGTAGCGCTGGTGGTACTGGTAATGGCAGTACTAGTTGCTGTGATGATGGGGGGCTTCTCATTGAAACCACCTATACCATTCGAGGGGTCGTCCTGCTCGGCAGCGGGCTCCGCAGAATCGTAGTTGTGACCATTCCTGGTGGCGTCGGTTTCTCCCATCGGATACTGGTTGGTTCCTTGGTGTAAGCAAGCGGGTTTGCAAATGAATGCAAGAGACGTGTGATTGCGAGAAGGGTGGGTTGGGGGAGAGAAGGGGGATTGGGAGGGTGTGAAGGAATGGAAAGGCAAGCACGGATGAGGGAGGATCGGGGGCGGGTTCTTTAAACCTTTTGCGGGGGGGGGGCAGAGTGAATGGGAGAATGGCAGACCACGAGGACTTGATGGACGGGCGCACTTCCATGGACTGACGACGGACGGCCGATGAGAAGCGGCTCGGGGATCGTCCGGTCGGGGCGGGCATGCGTGGGTGGGAAAGGTGTCACACGCCCAAACGGATATGGCGTTACTCCACGCCAAGTACCAGACGTACCTCCCAGTTCCTCCACTGTACATCCTGACGGCAACCTCCAACGCACGCGACGTTCCATTTTCTTGATGGCCAGGCCTAGCTCGTCATGTCGCTTGCTGCACAACGCGTGGTGTTTGCTGCATTCTGCTTACTGTTCCTGGGGCTCCAGAGGGGCAGACTGCCTCTGCCTCCCAGCACGAGGCTCTCCTAGTACCTGAGGACGATCATCGCGGTCCTGCCGGCTACCCACTTTCTGTCGGCTGCTGATCGCATCTCTTGGGCACACGCCTTGGTCGCGGAATAAGCATTGGTTGGCGCATGGGATGTGGAGAGGACAGCAGAGGGGAAAGGGCGTCGCCAAGTGTTGCTGGTGCACCAAGTTTGTCGAGACTCCAGAAACTCAGCAAGGAACTGGCCTTCGCCTGTCGGTCATCGTCCGAACGGCACGGTCATCGTCCGTCGTTGGCGGAGGCTGACTGGACTGGTGCTCCACCCTCTGCGTTGAGCCAAGTCGTCGTCACCAAGCTGAGGAGCGCCAATCAAGGAGGATTGAAGATGTAGAGCGACCAATCAGAGCGAATTCCAGCGGGCTTCGAGACCAATTGAACAGCACAATGCGGGGAGGCGAGAGGACCCAGTGGCTGTGTTGACGCTTTAGACGCTTGGCGGGTGGGAGGGAGAGCGAGGCGGATTGGAGTGACGGGAATCGGTGATAGGCAGGGCGAGATGCTGGGATGTGGAGGGTGCTGCTGAAGAGAGAGAGCGAGAGAGAGAGAGAAAGGAAGCGAATACAGATACAGGGTGGAGCGGGAGAACGACGACAGAAACAGGGTGTCTTACCGTGTCTTGCTGTGGCATCATCGTCATGACGTGGAACCCTCGAGGCCACGGACCAGCAGGAGCGCAAGGGGACAGTGAGGATAGCGATGCTCAATAGGTGCTGAAACGAAGGGCGACAAGGAAATTGTGTTGATGATGCGCCCTCGGGAATCCGCACATGGTTTGTTCTGCTTCATCTTGTGCCGACAATGCCAATGCCAATGCCAATTTTTCTGCTCGTGGGCCACCGAGGCAAGAAGGCAGGAGCAACTCACGATGACTGCTTCCCACACAACAAACACGTCACTCTCAATCACTGCTTGCCACTTCTACCTCGTCTGCAGGTAGGTCCCCAGGCAGGTCTTGCCTGTTTGTTGGTCACCGCTCGGTAGGTACCTTAAGGTAGGTAGCACAGGGCCGATTCACGGTGTTCAAATTCCTCTCCCTGCAGCGTCAGTCGGGTATCATCTGCAAAGCCCGCCTCACGATGGACGACGCTGAGACACCATACCCTCCTCAACAGACGTGACAACTTCATGACATGACCACCAACAATCAAGTTTCACGACAAAGCTGGCACACCACACACAACAGTCAAGCTTTTGGGTGCCTCTCGGACACTCTCCGACAACGTCACTTGGCATCACTTGGCGACTGGAATCACTTGGCCATGGACGGTCTTGCATGTTGGGCCTGTGTATTCTGTGCAGCCAACCCTGACTCGAGCGACAAGCGACGAGCGACGAACATTCAATCCCTCCCGTAATCCTCTTTTGGTTTTACGATCCGCCCGTGGGAGCCTCATGTGACCTAGGTACCTTACCTACGGCCAGGTCGTGGACCAGTGCCTAGCCAGAGGCGGCCCCACCGCGGGATTCAGTCCTAGACCCCTACCGGGGCCTGTGTGGGGGCGTGCCCTCTCCAGCTCAAGTACGAGGCCGTGGCACAGCCATTGGAAGGCGCTGGAAATCCGGGCAGGATTCTGCATCTGGATCTACCTGGCTACTTTCCTCGGTAGGTAGGTAACTAGATCTGGGATCTGTTGAGAAGCGCCGATTCAAGTGCCGTGACGAATCTTGCCACAGCATGCGGCGCACGAGATGGCGCTGGAGGCAAGAACCTTGCGCAATGTTCGTCAGAGGCAGGGCGGCCTCCCGTATTGGTGATTCACATGGTGACTCGATTGTGTCTGGGAAGCGCTCCCTCGTGACCATTATTGTTCCGTTAGGTACGACGTGCACCACGGTCGTTCTGTCTGCGTTTGAGCCGCCTCGCGACGGCAACAGCGAGGGACCATGCAAGGTGAGGGACCCTGTCGACCTTACAGGTAAGCGAGGGCAGCGGCAGTCGACGGGCGGCCCCTTCCAGATCTGAGTACCTACTTTGCGTGGGGGTAGGTGGTTGGGGCAGGTGCCGATCAGGATTGTAGCAGAACTACGTAGCACCGCACGCCCAAGTTAGGTACCTAGGAAAGGAACTTCTGCCGGTATCGACGGACAGTCTCCGATATGCATGTCGGCAGTTACCTCATCTACTTCGGGGGCAACGAGAATAAAATCAAAATCAACACAATTGGTCAAGGTTACAGTCGTCAGATTCTTGTGCCAAGATTGGGCTACTTTCACAAATGTGTAGGGTAGCACAGCAGAAACACAATCTGTGACAATTCTGGCTTGGACAGCAAATGGTATTTTTGGCACGCAAAGCCTCCAGTAGCTGCTTCCCCAGGTTTCGTTCTTGGGCTTGTGCGTCTCATCGAGGTCGTTCGCCCCATCCTAGGGGGACCACCTGATATCCTTGTCCCCAGCGCAACCAGGTGAATGAATGTGCATTGATCTGGATAGCTCCTCACCACCCCAAGAAATAAGGAATCGATTTGCAGTGAAGAGTGCTGGCAGGCGTACAATGGCTCCACTTCTCCATCCATTTCCTTCCACGACGGCATGAAGCCCATGGATGTCTGCGGGGAAAGTCGGGGACACCAAGGCATGATCCCAACGCTGCCGTATGGAACACCATGCTTCCCCTCAACGATGGCGGGTCCTCTGTAGGAGATCTCCCCGCGCTCGAACCATCAGGACCCTCTTCGGTCAATGTCCGCCCAAAGACCTGCATCGACCGACCGCCGGAAGGCACGTCTCGGCGTCGGAAAACGCCCGACGGCGGTTGCACTCGGCGCGGCCGTCGGAAATGAAAACCGTCGCTCGGCTCAGATGGCGATCCGTCGGCCTTTGATTTGCAGCCCGTAGGCATGGCAGTCCCAGTCTGGTTCGCAAGGCGATGAACCGATTCAAGTCGATGCAGGGCCTTCATCAGATCGCTTGAGTATTGGACAGATGTCTCACGAGCTACAATGACATCGCAAAGCTGCCACTGAGGATCAAGATTCGTGCGGCCATCATGCCAGAGTCAGGTCGACAAGTTATGTCCCCGACGAAGGGAGAGAGAAATTTACTAACTTAATGACGATGCCACGGTTGCGTTCAACTTGATGTCGTGTGCCACTCACAGGCCAATTCCCCCATCAATCGCCGATGCTGTCACATCGTCCACTGCACTAGCCCGTGTCCTAGAAGTTCCTGCTTGACCAGTATACAGATCACAAATCCTTCACGCATGAGCCTGATCTGCTGTTTCTTATCAGATTTATATCAGATTTTGAGTCGTCTGAAGTATCACGAGCCGAATGAGGGTGACAATCAAAGACTGAGGGTAGCTGTCTCCTGAGTGTGACAATAGAACGAGAGAGTCTACCAGCCCCAACAGCTACCATGCCATTTTGAAGCTGGTCAAGATGCTAACAGTTGACCTAATGTTAGACTGAGGGAGACAGCTGATTTGATTTCGAGTAGCAATACTGCAGCAATGGTCACTGCGAAAATGCCTAGCCAGCCATAGGCCCTAGCTGACGGCATGCTCCGGCGATTATTCTGGAAGGAAACCTTATAGTAGTAGGTATCAGAGCATGTGGGTGATCGGAGTGAAGAGGACTCCTGATCCGCAGTCAATTGTTAGGTAGGGTTTAGGAACACATCTGAATCTGGTCCTCCGCAGTCCTTATGTACGCCGTCTCGTAGTCTCAAGTTCCTAAACTAACCCCCTGTCCCGTGGCTCCGCAGGTGCTTGCTGACATGAGCTACATGCTGGTTGTTATCAACAATTTGTGTACTATTTGTACAAATACTGAACTTCATGTCACTCGTCTGCTACGACCCGAACGTTCTCAACAGTTCGACAGCCGTGGAGGGATAACCACTGGTCATAAGTGAGGCATGCTTGTGGGAAAGCATTTCACGAAAAAGGTTACACTTCATCGCACTTTTCTTTTCTAGTAGGGATAATCAATCTAGATGACAGCATGTTGCTTCACATCTTTGGGACTAGATCGCCAGCAGCATTCTGTCTTGATCGTGTGCTCCCGTATTCTCGAGAATTTCGCTGGACCTGGTTCATTAAGAAACTCATACTGCATTCCTCTCTGAGGAGCATGAGTATCTTGCTGACGAATAAATCCACTAAGGAATAACGAGAAGATACAATGTAGTGGAAGGTCAACATGAGCAACCTAGTCTGTACGCAGACAAGGGCTTTCAGGCAAATCCATCCACAGCAGTCTTAATTACATCCTTAAGTTGTGCCAATCTCAACGTCTCCGCTGATAGCTTCTCCCTTCAAGTTATTGTCTATTTGAGCAGAAATCGTATGCATCCTTCTTCTGCGCCGGACCCAGCACCAGACACGTCAACCATAAATAACGCCAGCAGTGAGTAATACAGTCAAAACCGTATAGACCTTCATCTGTCTGGTGGGGTCGCCGTTTCTAGCTACATCTTCAAACCACGGCGTCGAGAACAGGGTCTACCAGGCGCCAGGGTCTTCCGCGTTGTCCGCTACAGAGCCAACTTACCGTTGTGAATGCTTCAGGCAAAAGTATCATCGTGATGATAGTGATGGCCGTCATGGACGTTGTGTCTTACCAACCAGCGCGGTCAATGTTTGTAGACTCGACTCGACTGCTAATTTGAGCGTTGCTTTGTGGTTGCGCTGAGTGATGACTATCCGCAGACCATAGATAATAGTGGCACATCTCGCGCGACCACTCACATTAAAGCGTCCTGCGCGCTCGAAGTCAGTCTTCAGTAAGGATGGTTCACGCTTATACAGCCTAGTGCTACCGACGCAGTTTTATCTTTCCACGCAAATTTCACACAGTAGTGATCGGGTCATGCTAGCATGAGGGCGGTGATCGAGGCCGATTCATGGAAGAGCTGGTCTAAGAATGCCCACTCATCGGACATTCGCATTTCGGGGTCAACCTGACCAAGCACGCCCCATGACTGGAAGCCTGGAAAGACTTGGATCCAAGACACTTTGTGACACGCCCTGTCGACTCTCTCAGCAAAACAGATGTGCACGCCACAGAGAGATGATATGGGCCATGCCAGCAATGTCTTAGAGATGAATCGTCGTTGATGCACAACGTTGATGAGTCTATTTTCTCCTGACGTAGGTCGTGTTACTAGGAGTATGAGACTGCGATTCGACTGCGCGATGTGAACTCAGGACGTAGAAGCTAATGGAGCCAATAGCTTGTCCACCAGAAATGCACGCATCTCCTTTGACCTGTCTGGCACGGATGCCTCGTTTTTCGGAACGAAACCCTAGTGTTGGTCAAGCGATCATCGAGGTATTCTGACTGAAAAGTCACCGCGCGATATGTGACTTGAGGTTCGGTAGACGATAGAGCTGATGTCCCATCGTGAGAGCCATCCCCAGCAACACCTTCGTCATCTATGATGCTAAATAAACGAGCAAAATCCATAACTATCGAGATTGAGTCCTTGTGTCCATAAATACAGCAGATGACACGGGACGACAGGACTGATGGCTCGTTGATTTATACATTCTGACGGAATATGTTGCGTTTTGCACCCAATGTTGTATCAGAAGCATCACTGACGTGGCAAGCTGAGAAGCCAACAACCTTAAGACCATGTCATTGAGCTAGTAAGGTATTTCATGTGAAATGATCTGTATCCAGCACCCGTTTGTTGGAAGCCATCCATCTGACCCCCGAGAAAACGCAGCTGACTTGTGGCTCAACTTAAAAAGCAGAACTTCGCATCGAGCGCCCACGTGTAGTGCATTCCCTGATTATCAATGTCTCTCCCCACAACACATGATAACCTCAAACCGTACCAGGGCAATAGAAGGCATTTTGGCCGAGGAAAAGCAGCACATACACTGCAATGTGGCTAGAGCCTTGTC
This sequence comes from Verticillium nonalfalfae, assembly GCF_003724135.2. Lineage (NCBI taxonomy): Eukaryota > Fungi > Ascomycota > Sordariomycetes > Glomerellales > Plectosphaerellaceae > Verticillium > Verticillium nonalfalfae. The sequence continues at coordinate 133,937 of NW_021167237.1, read as the reverse complement.
TGGGGAGGACTCCGCCAAGCTGCCGTCTGACATGGTCACACCATATCCATTGGTGGGTGCAACCTCACGCCACAAGCAGGACGACAATTGAACGGAAGCTGGGCGACCCGAAAATAGATCAAAAGGGGGTAAAGAGAAAGGTCAAGAAGCAAATCGCGACAAACGAGGCTCTGCGGGCCATCGGTTACCCGAAGCAGTAGGTCGATGCGTCGAGGGTGGTGCGAAGGAGATCCGGCCGGGGCGGGGTGGGTGGCCTTGGTGGTGCCGTGCGTTTCGTTTCATCTGAACATGTCAAGCATCAAGATGGTGAAAAAAGCTGAGTTGCCAGCCATCGCAGAGGCAGTGCCCCCAACTGAAGGCGACGCTCGGTCGCAATCTCTGCATCCTCTTCGACATGCTGTCTGTCGGGTCTGTTTTGGGTGCTACGGGCTGCTTGTCGCAGGCATGGAAAGCTTCGACGCGCTGGGGCTCCAAGCTGGAACTCCGGGCTTTGAGGCAAAAGAATGGACGATTCGCGGAATATTGCTTGCAACGAATAACATAAAGAGGAGCATGTGTCCTTGGAGGAACATGATTCTCGTCCCCTTCCATACAAGCTAGTTTGATCAACGTGGAGGTTCATACTAGTTTCGAGTTTTGTTTACCACAGCAACTTTCTCTTCTTTTGCGGATCATCTTGAGCTGGCTTGAGAGTATCACTTGATTTTGGCTTCTTCGTCCTCCCACCAACAATCAGCACATTGATCAAGATGCATTTCAGCGCCCTCCTCGTTAAGACGCTGCTGGCCGGTGGCGCCATTGCCGCCCCTTCGATGCACAGGCGCCAGCTGCAGACCATCCAGGGTGCCATCACCACGGTGCAATCAGCACTGGATGATCTCACCACAGCCGTTCAGGTAAGAAAGCGCAGCGTAACAAGTATGGAAATCCGTGATCTGACACAGTACAGAGTCTTTCTGGAGCTGACGCCAACTCGGCGGCGCCCATCCTGACGGCGTCAGAGAAGGTCAAGACGGCCATCGGAACGGCGACGACGCAGGTGCAAGGTGCCCAAGCTCTCAGCCTCATGGAGGCTCTTGGGCTGCAAGACACGGCATCGGGCCTCGTGACATCCGTTCAGGGTGTGACCACGGCTCTGACGAGCAAGAAGGCAGACCTTGATCAGCTCGGTGTGACCTCTATTGCTGTGCAGACGCTCAAGGACCAGCAGGCCTCGAGCAAGGCCCTCAGTGACGCCATCGTGTCCAAGGTGCCCGCCATTGGCCAGGGCATCGCCCAGCAGAGCACACAGCAGATCAGCGATGCCATCCAGCAGGGCATCACGGCGTTGTCGGCGCCGCCTGCCGCAGGAGGAGGCGCCGGCGGTGGTGCTACTCCGGCCCGTCCTTCGCAGCCAGCTCAACCCTCGGCTCGTCCTTCTCAGGCTCCGGCCCGCCCTGCCCAGCCCGCTCAGCCTGCCCAGCCCGCTCAGCCTGCCCAGCCTCCCGCTCGTCCTGCTCAGCCAGCTCAACCTCCTGCTCAACCTCCCGCTCGTCCTGCCCAGCCTCCCGCTCGTCCTGCCCAGCCTGCCCAGCCCGTATCTCCTGCCTGCCCCGCGCCGGCTCCCGTTCCCGCCCCCGGTAACGGCAACGGCGCTGGCAACGGCACTGGCAACGGCACTGGCAATGGCAACGGCAACGGCGCGGGTGCCGGAACTGGCCGTGGCAACGCAGGCAATGCTGGAAACGCCGCCACGCCCCCCGGTGCTCCCACTCCCATCCTCGAGCCCAGGCCCAATGCGGGTGCCGGCGCGGGAGCTGGAGCTGGAGCTGGTGCTGGCGCTGGTGCTGGCGCTGGCCGCGGCGCTGGCGCGACCAACGGCACGGCGACGAACAACGGAGGCAGGGCCAAGCGTGATCTATCCGTTCACGCGAGGGCCATGCCCATCGCGCTCGCTCTGGAGGCTTGAGCAAAACAACTCGTACATGGTGATATGCAAGATGTCGTATTTTGGGAGGGACCTCTGTGGCCCGGCTGGGATCGGAGCTTGGAGTTGTTTCTTTGATGGGTCTTTTTGGAGGGGGGGCGGCTAAGGGGGTTCAAAGTAGACCAGGTAGCGTGGCAGCTGTGCTGTCGCGGTAAATGATGATTGATTTTGATTGCATGAGACTGGAACTCGAAGAGACTGGATCACGCCAGTCCTGGTTGGGTGATGGTGTAGTCATGGCTGCGACAGAGCCTTGTCGGAGAATGTTGGGACGAGACTGAATGGTGATGGAGGAGAGGGACGGAGCAAATGGTGGTGGATGAGCAGGTGCTGGAGCCTGGGCAGATAGAGGGGGAAGGAGAGAGTGGAGGGGGACCTTGGTGGATTGAGAGATACCTCTGTGACTAACCCATCTTCATGGCAGTCTCGCTCAGGATGTGCCTTCCCCGGATGCATCAAGAGCCAAGGGCGGGGAACAAAGTTGGAAGAGCAAAGTTAGAAGAACAAAATTAGAAGAACCCTCTTCTTCATGGCATCGTCTCTCTACTGCCATCTCTTGATCGATCTCCTCTCGGAAAGTCGACCCCCCCACCCACAAACCCATGTCCCTCTCAACGCCGTCCACGTCCGTCGCAGATACACCAGATCACCGCACACTGCTGCATGCCTCGTGCGCGCCGGACCACTCACAGGCCTCCCACGCCCTTTTCGGTCAGCCCAGTAGCAGCATCCACGCCTCACTCGTGGGCTGTCCCGTGGTCGTCTTTGGTATAAACGCGACGCCTTCGCATTCGCCCGCGCGCGCAGCGCCTCTTCCTGTCCCGCAATGTCAAGACAGATGGCCAACGAAATCAAGCTCCTCAGTGGTAGCAGCCACCCCGACCTGAGCGCTCATGTCGCAAGCCGGTGAGTTGCTCCAAGCTCTTTTCGCCCGTTCTGTGCTCCAGACACGGACGGACACGGGCACAGGCAGTCTCCGCCGTGGAAACCGCAAGCGCCTTGAGCTCACAAAAACTGCCAGACTCGGCATCGAAATTGCACGTACCGTTTCCCAGAACTTTTCCAACCAGGAAACCTCGGTGACGATTGGCGAGTCGATCCGCGATGAGGACGTCTACATCCTCCAGTCGACCGCCACGGGCGACGTCAACGAAGGCCTCATGGAAATGCTCATCATGATCCACGCCTGCAGGACAGCCAGCGCCCGCCGCATCACCGCCGTCATTCCCTGCTACCCGTACGCCAGGCAGGACAAGAAGGACCGCTCACGAGCCCCCATCTCGGCCCGCCTCATTGCCAACATGCTGCAGACGGCCGGCGCCAACCACATCATCACCATGGACCTGCACGCCTCCCAGATCCAGGGCTTCTTTTCGGTGCCGTGCGACAATCTCTACGCCGAGCCGTCAGTGCTGCGATGGATCCGTGAAAACCGCAACCTCGACGACGTGGTCATTGTGTCACCAGACGCTGGAGGCGCCAAGCGTGCCACGTCCATCGCCGACAGGCTCAAGGTCAGCTTCGCACTCATCCACAAGGAGCGCCCACGCCCCAACGTCGTCAGCAGAATGGTCCTCATCGGCGAGGTCGCTGACAAGGTTGCCATTCTCGTCGATGACATGGCCGACACGTGTGGCACCCTCGACAAGGCCGCGAGTATCATTCGGGAGCACAAGGCCAAGGAGGTTAGTACTCTCCCAACATGAACAGGCAGGGAGCACAATAAGCTGACCACGCACGACCCAGGTCCTCGCCATTGCTACACGTAAGCCCTCCGAACCCCACGCGCATGATCGCCCGGGGGGACCATGCCGTCCCCGCCTCTTGCCCCTTTGAATGCCCCTCCTCGTCCCCGCTGACCCACAACAGATGGTATCCTCTCTGGCAGGGCCATCGACACCATCAACAACAGCTGCCTCTCACGCCTCGTCGTCACCAACACGGTGCCCCTAGGTGACAAGGTCGAGCGCTGCCCCAAGCTGCAGGTCATTGATATCAGCGGCACCCTCGCTGAGGCCATCAGACGGTGGGTTCCCGGCATACACGCGCCCCGTGCCCTCTGCCCCTCTGCTAACAGGATCAGTACCCACAACGGCGAGTCTGTCTCGTACCTCTTCACGCATGTCCCCGTGTAAAGCCGCACCGATCAGTGCATCTTGTTTTTAGATACTGCCCAGGGGTCAGCGCATCATGATCTGGGGATTGCGTGCATTGGATGAAAAGACTCGGGAAAGGTAGCACGCTAGAGGCAAGCGGTCACGGTACGAACTGTCAAGTTGAACAATTTCGGTGATTGGCAAGAATCTTCATTTGGATCTCGACCCAGCATCGGCGAAGCCCACGAAACGGCGCCCCGTTTGTCTGTTCCGGTTTTTAGAGGGGCAAGGGGAGCCTGGATATCAATACAATTCTTTTCTCGTCCACAGAACGCCTCTGCCCCCACCGTTTGTTTGTACTGGTACACTTTGCTTCTGTCTATCCGGACACCGCAACCCTTGCTCCCGCTCGAAATGCATCGCATCACTAGTATAATACACCAAAACAAAAATTAAACAGAAAACGAAAAAAAAGTTCAAGGTAAGTAGCCGTTGCGGGGATAAGACTGGTCTCTCCTTCATCGCTCGAGCCTCATCATCGCTTGCGCATGTCTTTACCCTTCTTTTTCTTGCCCTTCTTCTTATCCTTCGGCAGCTCGAGCACCGTCCCCTTGAGCTGCTCGCCCATGACGCGCAGCATATAATCGTCAATGGTGCGCATGCGCTCGCCCCACGCGTTCGTCTCCACCTCGACCGGCTTGCCAGACGCATCAGGCGCCGCCGACTCGGAGAACCGTCCGAGACCCGAGGGGCCGGGACCAGCGGCCCCCGCATCCGCGGACGGGTCGTCGCGGGGCGTGCCCTGCCGCGTGCTTGACGCGCCCGAGTTGATGCCGCTCGTCCTCTCCTGGAAGTCGGCGTCGTCGGCCTGAATCTCCTTCTCAGCTGCCTTGGCAGCGGCGACGTCCTCCTTGTCTTCAGCAAGCTCGAGCACCTCGCCTACGTTGCGCGACTCGCTGCCGTTGGCGCCGCCGCCGAGGAGACGGTCCATGGCCGCGTTGGCGGCGGCGTTGCCGTCGTTGACAAGCTCGGCGTCCTCGCCGACGGCGTCGCGCACTGTCATCTTCTCGCGGAAGTAGTCTGTCGTGAATTCGCCCTCCTGGATGACGACGTCGTCGAGCATTTGCTTCTGCGACGCCTTGCGTAGAATGTTGGCTTCGATCGTGTGCTCACTGACGAGCCGGTAAATGTGCACGTCGCGTGTTTGGCCGATACGGTGACATCTGTCCTGACACTGCTTGTCCATGGCGGGGTTCCAGTCTTGGTCATAGAAAATGACCGTGTCGGCGCCGGTCAGGTTAATGCCCAGGCCACCTGACCGGGTGGAGAGGATGAAACAGAGGATGCGCGGGTCGTTGTTGAACCTGTCCGTGAGGATCTGTCGCTGCTCGACCTTGGTCGCACCATCGAGTCGCAGGTACTTGTGGCCGTGGATGTTGAGGAACTGCTCAAGAATGTTGAGAACCTTGGTCATCTGCGTGAAGATCAACGCACGATGGCCGCCAGCCTGAAGCTTGCGAAGCAGCTTGTCGAGTGCCTGAAGTTTGCCACAATCGTACTGAAGGAGACGTTTGTCGGGGAACTGAATACTCAACCGCATCCTAGCCTCGTGCCACGGGTCGTGCGGCGCCTGCTTCTGCATGAACGGCGCCCAGCGCACTGGTGCGGAGAGACTGAGGTCAGCCTCAGTGAACGCGTCGATGGCTCGCTTGCCAAGGACGATTTCAGTCATGTCTCGCGTGATGACCGATGGCGTCACGCACGCAAACTTTTGGATTATCGTTTCCATGGACGCTGCCCTGTCGTCCATGCTGTGGATTGTCGCGCGCAGGAATCCTGAGTCCTCAGCAAACCAGTTGAGGATGTTCTTCGCAACCCTGGGCCGGGGCTTACGAGGCCGCTGCTGCAGGTCCAAGGTCAGGAACTGGACTAATCGCTTGCCATAAATCGGACGGCGTTGTCCACGGAGGGCATTGAGGTACACGCAATGTTGCAGCTCTTCAAAACGTCGCCATCTACCGAGGCTTTCAAGATAGACCAGATTCGACTCAGCGGTTGAAGGATCGAGGTTGGTGCGAGCCATGTGCGCGCGCGCATTTTGGGCTTCTCGGAGGTCCAGCAGTACTCGATGCAAGCTCAACTGAGAGATGCGCTCTGCATCGGTGCTGGAAAGCCCTTCATGTTGCGTGGGGATCAGATTGACCACGCCGAGACCGACGAGCTTCATGGCATCTTGCGCCAGGATTGTCCGCCGTAGAAACTCGTTCGTGTCGTTGTAGTCGGCAGCAACGCTCTTTTGCATTCGGAAGGAGGTCATGATGGGCCGATCGACGAAAAGATCAGGATGATTGCACACTTTCCGCAACTGCATGAGACAATTAATGATGGACATGTAGTTGCCAGATGCCAGGGTGTCACGGGTATCAGCCCGAGCCAAGAAGCCGTCATAGAGTTCCCTCTGCCGCTTTGACAAGCGGCAGAATTCGACATGTTCGTACTTGGCGGGCATCTGCTTCTCAACATCGGCCTTGAGTCGCCGAAGCAGGTACGGTCTCAGAACCTTGTGCAACTTGGAAATGATCGCCCGCGCTTCTTCGTCCATGGTTTCGCGGCCGCTCTCGAGGATCTGAGACTCTGGCTTATGGAACCAATCATGGAACTCCTGCAAATCGGCAAAACCACCAACACCGTTCTCCGACGGCATGAGGAAGAAGAGCAGCGACCACAACTCGGTCAGGTTGTTCTGCAGCGGCGTGCCTGTGAGCAGCAGTCGAGCCCGCGTGTTGAAGCCAAGCAGTGTCTGCCATCGCTGGGATTTGAAGTTCTTGATGTTGTGCGCCTCGTCAAGGATGAGGTAGTGCCACTTTCGGCGCTTGAAGACCTGCTGATCTTGAAGGACGAGCTGGTAAGAAGTAATGCAGACGTTCCACACATCGTCGTTGTTCCATCCGTGGCGCTTCCGCTTCCGCTCCTCCTGTGTGCCATAGTAGGACAGGATCTTGAAGCCAGGTAAGAACTTCTTGAACTCCATCTCCCAATTGAGCATTACGCTCGTCGGTACCACAACTAAGTGAGGACCCCACACTTCATGATGACACGCGAGATGGGCCAGCAGCGCGATTGTCTGGATCGTCTTGCCCAGGCCCATCTCGTCCGCGAGGATACCATTGGTGTTGTTGGCATAAAGGCCTGCCAACCAGTCCAAGCCAAAATGTTGGTACTCTCGAAGAGTGCCGCGAAGGAGGAAGGGGACTTCGGTCTTTGCAGCCGATGCTGGACTGGGTGACACAGACCTACTCGTGTCGTCCTTAGGTGCCGGGATTAGTGCTGTCGAGTCGGCGTCTGATGGCTTCGAGTCGGGTGTGGGTGACGAAGTGGGCTTTCCGACCTCTGGCGGCGCCATCATCGTATCTGCGCCAGAACTTGTAGGTTTAACTGGTGTAGACTGCGGAGATGTAACGGCAAATTCTGGGAGAGATTCCAGAGGCACCGGGGCATCGGCCATGTCAACGTCTTGGGATGTAGCGATTGTCGCATCCGGTGTAGCCTCGAGACTGTGTGCAATGCCGTTGGTCACAGGCTCGTCGACTATGCCAGTCTCAACAAGGCCGTTCGTATTTGGTCGCTCGCCATCGCCCACATCAGGAGTATCGTCACCTGTGACTGGGTCTGACGGTGGGATTGTGACCAGCTCAGGTTCATCGTCATCCTCGTCTTCCATGTCGTCGTGCAAGGCCAATGAAACATCATGCTTCTTCCCGGAGTCCCATGCAGGCAGTGGCAGGTCCCGTGCCTTGGATGGTGTTTCGAGCGCTTTCTTCTTGTCATCCTGCTCAGACGGCGGCTCTGATCGATCTTCCGTCTCGCCTTTCGGGGTTTCTTGCATCTGTTGCAGCTCTTTCTTGTCGAAAAAGAGCCCTAGAAGGTTCGCAGGTTCCCCTTCATCGGACTCCCGTTCAGAACCCGACCCAGTCTCCATGTCATCGTCATCGTCCTCGTCGCTGCCTTCATCACTAGAACCCATGTCGTCGTCCATGTCGATTGATTCATCAGTCGAGTCACTCCCTTCGTCTCCACCTGTGGTCGCGCCGGGGCTTGTCCTTATCCCATTGGCTGTTTTTTCCTCGTCTTCTTTGACCAGGTCGGGAATATTCGAGTACTTCGCCCGGAGTTGATCTTGCGTGAGGGTTTCGTCTGCAGCATCCACCAGAGAGTCGTTCGCCGGCTCATCGTCTTCGTCAGATGAAGACATGACGTCATCGTCGCCCGAGTCGTCGTCGTCGGCATCCATCGACGATGCGTTGTCATGTCCCAGGGCGTTTTCGTCGTCAGTAGCAGCCAAGTCGTCCTCCGAGTCCTCCTCGTCGATGTCCTCGTCGTCTTCGTCGTCCTCGTCGTCGTCGCTACCGATCTGGCCGCGCTGGGCCTGTAGCTTCTGCTCGGACAGGTTGACTGCCTCGTTCAGAGCAGCCTTGACACGCCGCTGCTCTTCCACCTCCCATTCTTGCAGCCTCCTCCTGTTGATCTCAGCTCGCACGTTCTCCCACGTCCCGTGCATGACCTTGGCCACGATACGGTACCGCGTGATCCAATAGTCTCTCGCCTCAGCCTCGAGCACTTCTGCGGATTTGGGTTGCCGGCGTAGCCATGCGTCTCGACAGGCCTCGGCCAGCCTTTTCGCTTGTGTTTTGTGCCGCTGTCGTTCCGCCAACATGAGCTTCCGAAAGTTGGTTGCTGCCTTGACCATGTGATCCTGGTGCGCCCATTGACGAGGTGGCTCTTCTTCGGGTTCTGGAACAAAAGCGGTACAACGCCCTTCGGACAAGATGCCTCCTGGTTCCACAGCATTTTCGATTCGCAATATTGTCCGCGCATCCTCCTCGGCCATGGTATCCGTGTATTGCTCCTCGGCGGCGAGGTAGCCGCCATCTTGGAGAGGTATTTGCGTGGCCTTGGCCCAATATTCTTCAAAGCTCGGTCCGATCTTGGGTCTCTTGCTCATTTGCCCAGGGTGGACAAGTGGGATCGTGCCTCGCGGTCGATACTTGGTGGAACGTAGCGACTCCTGGATCGGAGACGAGGCATCTTCGTCGACGGAGCCACGCGTAGGTCTTCGCGTGCGCGTCGAGTGCCGAGTGGGATGGGAGGACGGAGAGGGTGTTCGTTTTCGGGAGATTCGAGAGGAGGAGATTCGGTTTGGGGGTCTACCAGGCTGCGCAGAGACCTTGGATGAAGTGGTCCTGCCGCTGGCATTCTTGGGCGTGCCCCTGGCCGCGGCCGCCTGCTTCTGCTTGGTAGTCGCATGTCCGTTTGTCGTGGCTTGTGTCTTCTTAATCACTGGGCTCGCACGCGGCTGTCTGGATTTGCGGGACGTCGGAGGAGATTGGGAATCTAGGAGAGCAAGGTTGATGCGGCCAGATTTGCGCCTGCCGTTCTCCGTGAAGGAGGTTGGGCCCTCGGCACCGGCCTTTTTCCATGGCGGAGACTCGAGTTTTTTGCCGTTGATGCGGGCAGCGGACGGCGGCGGCGTAGACTCGTGGAGGCGTCGTCTCTTGGATGGAGGGCCATCGTCGGCATCGGCGTCGTCTTGTGTTGGTGATTCTGGTTGTGGGGCAAGGTCGAGGAAGCCGTTTGCTGCGGGCTCGAGGTCTGAGAGCTCGGAGAGTTCGGATGAGGATTCTCTCGTGATGGCAAAGTTGTTCGTGGCGGCTTCACTGATCGCCGACGCGTCTTGGTCGTCGCGTAGAGGCCCAGGGTCGGCCGAGTCTGCATGCGCGGTCTCGGGCGACGCGGTCCCGGTCATAGTAGCAACAGGGCGAAGGGGGGAAGGAGGGTCGTGATCTCGACGAACAGCGCATTTGGGGGGATAAAATTGCAGTCGGGAGATCCGCAGTGATTCATACAAGTCTGTTTCCGATTATGAGCATGCTCACGGTGTCTGGGCGCTGGCTATGACGGATTTTGATGGAATTCCAGGCGTCACCAGCAAAAAGTCTGAAGCTGGAGATTTTGAGTGACGAGACGGTTCTCTTTGGGGGGGTGCCACCCCTGTGCTGCCTTGAGCTGTGCTTGCCCAGGTTCCCTTACCTACCGTGCTCCTTAGGTACTTTAGGTAGGTACCTAGGTACCACCATAGGTGCCGCCACCAGGTGGCCGGTCTGCCACCTCAATGACAGCTGTGGCCACTGGCAGTGCCAGTACACGCGAGTCGCGACTGGTCTAACCCGGTATGGACACCAGAAGCAGGGAGGACGGCTTACCTACGCGAGGTCTCCAGGTGGTGGTGCCTCCCGGCCTTGTGGGGGCCTCGAACCAAAAGTCAGTGTCCGTCTACCTTGCATTTTCTTGCCTGAGGCATCTGGAACCCGTCGTGTGGGCCATTGGCATCCATCATTCGTCTGCATTTGAGCCTCACGACAGCAACGACAGTAGAATCAGTACAACAATTGGGTCACATCGAGACCACTAATTGGCCAAGGTGAGCTCCCAAAAACCCTTTCTCTCCTGCCGACTCAACTGACCAAGGCCGTTTCGCCCATTCCAGATGCTGTCTCGACGAATTGCGCGGGTCTCGACCATCCGCAGCACGGGTGCTGCTCTGGCAGCTCCCGCCCGCCGCCTTCCCACCATCCAGCAGCGAACCTTCTTCCCCGACGGCATCAACGACAAAAAGACCCTCGAGGCCAAGTACCCCGACTACCCTGCTCTCACCGAGGCGGAGGACCCCGGCATGGTTAGTTTCTGGTGGATGCGCGCAAGCAGAGCAGCGGCCGCCGGCTGTTGCTCAAGCAGACAGCGAGCACGCAAGACACAGAGGCGGGAGACTCGAGGCTAATGATTTTTGGGCTTGACAGAACGGCGGCTACGTCAACCCTCCCTTCATCAAGCGCCAGCACCGCGATCCCTACGGCAACTGGTGGGACAAGCAGGAGAGGCGCAACTTTGGCGAGCCCGTCCACGAGGACCACGATCTCCTCGGCATCTTCTCCCCCTACGAGTACACCTGGACCACCGCCGGCCCCGGCGCCCTCATGATCGGCACCTTTGTCGCGACCTTCCTCGTCGTCGTCGGTGCCATCTACGTCACCTACCCCGACAGGCCCACGTTCCCCAGGGAATTCGAGAACGGTCTGCAGAGGGAGCTTGGTGGCGCCAGCGCCCTGAGGGTATGACTGTCCCTTTGTTACTCCGTCGGGGTTGGGAAACCACTGCTAACACTGTACAGGCGAGGCAGGAGGGTGACGAGGATCCTTGAGCGTGAACGGGAAACCTGGAATCTGACATCACTGTGTACATAAGCGGGGGCAGTGGAAGACTAGAGCAGAGGAATCAGTACCTTTATCTTTCGGCAGTGTGTGTGCCCGCGGCCTTATGGTGTTCAAGCGTAACGTGGGCGCCCTGGATTGGCGAGAAACTCTGGCGTGTCGAGCCAGTGCCTATCGGCTGGCAATCATACACATCCTATAACGGAGGCTTTCAGCAGACGGCCACGTAACTGACTCTCTCCGCCAAACTTGCTCGACTCGCAGCTGATTTGCTTCTATCCTGTGCGGCCATTGTTTAACACTACCTACATGGTGAACAAAGCTACCTGGTAGAGCCTGCTCCTGTCCTATTCTCACAGTACTTGTCTCAGCGGCCAAGGTATTGACAGGTACAGTTTAACGGCTCTTTAAGCACCCAAACCCCCCTTGACGCTGGAACGGTGACACGGAGGGTTCAAGATGGCCTGCATCGGGTTCGTGGTGGAAACACCGTCGACACGGTTGCCTTTGAGTGGCTCTAGGTCAAGTCAGAACCCTCGGGTTCTGGCCACATCAAATTACGGACTATACAGAGACATTCATGGCATGGCCCCCAGTCGGCTAGCCTCTGCAAACATGTTCGGCGTCAGACGGAGTTGGTATTGGTAGAGAACAACACACACACTTGCAGTAGTCGACTGCACCGTACCCACGACTCAGTACATATCCTGTAGCTCACATGATGCCTCATGAAGGCAGGCAGGACCCCGTGTTCAAGACCCTCCTGGTTGTTCTCCGCTCATCATGTCCCGTATCCGGATGGTACACCACCCTGTGGTGAATGTAAGTATCCGAGGTAGTTGTGTCTACAACAACGCAGGCAGCGAGCAATCGGGATACCTTGTTGCAGCAACCGGCCCCAAAACGTCTCCTACCCGGCCAGTACAGAGAAATCAGTCATCGGAATGGAGAATTGAACCGATCCGTTTATTTTTCCTTGGACGTAGTCTACCACCGAAACCTGCACACTGTTGCATGTGGCAACATGATCATGGTAGAAGAAATATCACAGAGCAGCTTGAGGTATCAAGTTCAGGCTTCTGTCGCAAGACTAGTAGCGAGACTTGATTCTTACCGCGCAGTTCTGGGAAGCGCCTCAGGCAATGCGTTGCCGCTTTCGGGTGACGATTTCCCAGCAGGTACCTCAGGTAGGTAACTTGAGGCGATGGAAGAGTGTCGAACATTTGTCAGCTCTGCTCCGCTCGGGGTAAATCTCCAACCCGACAGCTCCGCATCACCCTTCTTTCGACGCGACCCATTGGCAATGCAGTGCTAATGCCGCAACAGGATCCTGATTGTGTGATCAAGCTGTGAAGTCTTGTCTTGTTAGTGGAGCCGGATTACGTTTGTTACTAAGGTATAGTGCAGATCGGGCAGGTTTCACTGCCGTCCCTGACGAACGATGAGGTTGTCGTCCGCAGATAAATAAGGGCCGATGAGCGTCTCTGAGGATAGTAATTACAAACAAGTTCTCAAAGCACCACTATATCACATCGCAACCCAACCCACCGCACACTACATGATCTTTGTCGTGGAACTACATCGCAGCTGAGAACCCTGTAAAGCAAAAGCACTGCGTCTCGCCTTAGACGCCATACCATCATGAAGGAGGCCATCGTCACCAGGGAAATCACAGTTCAGATCAAGGATGTTGAGCGTCCGAAGCCCGGACCTGGAGAGGTGCTGATCAAGGTCATCGTCGCAGGTTCGACCACCCCCTCTCGTCGCTTCAATGACGTCATGTTCATTTCCACTGACACAAGCTGCCTTTTCCAGGTACCAACCCCAAGGACTGGAAACTCCCCGTCTGGCTTGAGACGTGCGCCGACACCAACACGGGCGACGATGTCGCTGGCACGGTCGAGGAGCTCGGCGACAATGTCATTGGCTTCACAAAGGGCGACCGCGTCGCCGCCTTCCATGTCATGATGGCACCGCACGGTGCCTTTGCTGAGTACGCCATCGCTCCCGCCAACACTGTCTTCGCCCTGCCTGCTTCCGTTTCGTACGAGGAGGCCGCTACTCTGCCTTTGGCGGCCTACACTTCGGCTGTCGCCCTTTTCGACCAGCTTGAATTCCCCTCCCCGTGGGACGCCGAGGCCAGGCGGTCTGGCGAAGACAAGAAGAAGAGGCCTGTCATCATCTATGGTGCTTCGACAGCCATTGGCGCCTTCGCCATTAAGCTGGCGCAAAAGGCCAACATTCACCCCATCATCGCCGTTGGCAGCAAGAACAGCGAGTTTGTCGTGCCGTTCCTGAACTCCGCCAAGGGAGACCGTATCGTCGACTACACAGCGTACAAAACACCCGATGAGCTCGTCGCCGCATTGAAGGACGCTGCCAAGGCGGCAGGAGTCGAGGATGGACGCGTGTTTGACGCCTACGACTGCGTCTCGGAGAACGGGACGTACGTCACCCTGAGCAAGGCCCTCGCGGGCCCGCCCGATGCGAGCGGTCGGAAGCCTAGAATCACGCATGTCCTACCTGTTGATGAGACTGCGGCCGACTCGAGCGTCCAATTCACGCGTACGACGGTCGACCACGTACACAAGCAACCTTTGTTCGGCACCGTCTGGTCAGCCGCCTTTGCGAGTGGCCTGAGCGAAGGTTGGTTTACGCCTCACCCGTACGAGGTTGTGAAGGGTGGGCTTGCGGGACTAGAGGGCGCTCTGAAGGGTCTTAAGGACGGCTCAGTGAGGGCAAAAAAGATGGTGGTCCGTATTAGTGAGACTGAGGGGGTCACGCAGTAAGAGAGTAGTGGCTAAGTTATGTAGCATTTAACATTTCAGTTTCCAAGCCGATTTCGCTCCCGGCCTGTTGTACCAAATTCCTTTGACATACTGGAAGTCGTAGTCAAGAGCAATTTCTCCATTGAAGGATGTAGGTTTGTAGAAAGTAAGGTCTCTCAGTCGATAGCCTACCTCTTTCGGTCTCTGTACTCTCTACTCGGCGCTACGTAGTTGACTCACAGATCAAGACCGAGTAGGAATAGGTTACCACTATGAGAACTCTCTTAAAGGGTCTTGATCGGCTTGCGGCTTTTCAGGATAAGGCGGCGAGAGTGTGCGCCTTCCTTGCGTAGCATAGTTATTTGGGGAGTAAGTCATAACTATCATTTTGACGGAGATGAGCCCGTGTCATTGTTTTATGGCTTCGGATAGGTATGTTGTATTGCGAACCTTTTAACTACTCTCGTGACAGTAGCTTACTTGATGTCAGTGCGCTTATTGACGGTCTTCACCCTTAGCATCCTCAAGCTTCACTGAGCCGTTCTTCACCGAGTGGAAGACAATCTGCCCGCTCTCACCGTCCAAGTAGTTGATTTCGATGGCCTAGTTGAGCCTTACACCGGTGGCAGCCCGATAACCGAACCACAGGACGTCTAACTCACCGAGCAAATGCTCTCCATGTCGGAATCATTACTAGGATACCAGACTGACCTCGCGTCGCAGTTTGGCTACGACCCGCTGAAGGTTCGGGCGTCAGTGTACAAATGGAACTCTTGGGCCGCTATCGTCATCAATCCGAATGCCACCGCACTTCTGCAGCAGGCCGTCGAGACTGGAAATACTTCCTACGACCCGACCGGTGTCGTGCAGATCATTTATCAGACCGTAAGAGATTCAACGACCGTCTCATCATACCTCTTCCCTACCTACGTTGCAGCAGTTTGCAAGCCAGTTCATAGCTCAGTTTGGCCCACGCTGGTGGGCCATGGTCATGTCCAATTCATCTCTCATACGGGATAACTTGGGCTTCGGCGGCGGCGGCAGTCAATCCGGACATCTCGCCTCTGATGTACGACCTGCGACGTTTTCAGCCTGCTGTTGTGACGCCGGCAGTTAGCCGCTTTGGCTTATCTTCTGGGTCATGACCAATGTCAGCACATTGTCCTACTCGATGGATCTCGCACCTGGGTCCTACCACTGGGGTCGCGCGTAGCCGCTGCAGCAGGTCGTCGAGGCGAGTCGCCACATTTTGCTTGATCTGCATTCCAGCATAGGCATCAACTTTGTTATTCTCTTTGCGTGGGCAGCCGTCAGCACGGCGCTGTTTCCATGCTGCTGTTATTTCTTGCGGTGGAGTACCGAGCCTGCGAAGCGTAAGGCGGAGATGGAAAAGGATCGATACGTGATGCACGACGGGGGACAGGTGACGGAGACTGCCAAGGTGACAGGCGTGAAGCCTCCTATTCGTAAAAGAGGGTTTATGAGAGGGGTGTGACGGGTCGGATCAATAAATTCGAGAAATTGAAAACCTGCGAGAAATACAGTACAATAATTCATCATCCCATCATTTGTCTCCATATTGGTAGATGCCCTCCTCAAGCCCCTTGATCTGTAGAGCTAGCAGCTTGGAGAAGAACCGACAGAGAGCCAGGTTGCCGCCGTGGAACCAAAACCCAGGATGTCCACTCTTGGTCCAGATGATGCGCTGCTCCCCTTCTTCGTTATACCCCCAGATACCCCCGACCTGGTCCGCAACTTGGTCGCCAAAAATAGCCCTCGTCTCAGTGCGCATGTTCTGGTAGCCCGTGGCAAAGACTATCTCATCGGCCTCAAGTTCCGATCCATCAGCAAACCGCAGTCCCCACGGCAGCACCTCGGTGATCTCTTGGCCTTGTTTGATCTTGATACGGCCCTCTGCGATGAGCCGCGAGGCGCCGACGTCAATGTAGTAGCCACCGCCACGCTGAAAGTATTTCATGAGAAGACCTGAGTCATCAGGCCCTCGGTCGACCTTGAACCCGGCACGCTCAAGTCCGTCAATGATATCTCGATCCATGGCGTTCTGCTTGGCCGTGACCAAGACCTGGTCCGCCTTGAGCACGGACGCCGGAAAACTGTGCAGCAGCAAGTCGGCCTCTTCGACCGGCGGCGAAGTTTCGGAATACAGACCGCCGAGAGCAATCTCGGTGATGCCCTCGGACGAGATGACGCACGTCGTCGACCGCTGCACCATGATGACGTCGTAGCCGTGCTCGACAAAGTCCTGTGCAATGTCGTGGCCCGAGTTGCAAGAGCCGACGACAATAGCGCACGTTCCGGGAGCAACGGAGGCGCGGGCGCCGGGAAACTCGGACGAGTGGCACAGGAGATGGCCCTCAAATGACGGAGCGCCACGAACAGCAGGCAGGTTCTTCTTGCCCGAGTGGCCTGTCGCCTGGATGACGTGCCGTGGGTGTAGGGTCCGTGTCTGTGTCGTGCCGTCGTCAAGAGTGCGGCGAACAGTGATGTCCCAGACGCGCGTATCTTCGTGCCATTGTGTGTCCGTTATGGTCGTCTTCATCCAAGCGTTGAGTTCCAGCAATCTGGCGTACGACTCGAAGAACTCGGCAAGCTTGTCCTTGGGCGTAAAGACGGGCCACTGTGGGGGGAACTTGATATAGGGAAGGTGGTCGTACCACACGGGGTCGTGGAGTACGAGCTGATGGTATCGCTTGCGCCAGTTGTCACCTATGCGGTCGTTCTGGTCGACCATGAGCGATGTGACGCCCAAAGCCTTGAGGCGGGCCGAAATGGTGAGGCCCGCTTGGCCGGCGCCTACTGTCTGTTAGTCACTGGGCCTGCGTTCTGTTATTTATGCTTATTTCTCTCACCAAGAATGAGGACAGACGGCTCAATGTCCGGCTCAAGCTCAGCCTCTGCCTGCCGTCTCTCTACCCAATTCTTGCGGCCGGGTTTGCCTCCGTGCTCAACACCTTGGCCGCGTCGTGAATTGACAGCCTCCTCGTGTCCCTTTATCTCCTGTAATACAGTGTAGAAGGTGAAGACTTTCCATTTGTCATCGTGATGGATGAGGCGAGCAACACCGTCGCCGGAGCCAACAGTCGTCTGCAGTGTAAAGAAGAAGGTGAGGCACGGCACGTTGGCATCGTGGTCGAGGAACGACATTCGCGGCTTTCGCACATCAGATGTCTTATCGAGACTGATGCTCTTTAGACGAAATCCATCCTTACTGCCGGCGCAGTCCTTCAGGAACTCTTGGATGCCAGAAGTACCTCTGTGCGTCTGGAAGCTCCAGGAGAGGGCGAGATGGTCGCGCCAGAAGCCCTCGTGATCGAAAAGGTCAACGACGGCAGCAAGATTGCCCTCATCGATTGCCGTGTTGAACTGATCTACCACGTCGGTAGCGACTTGCTCTGGTTTCACGTCTGTCGTTGGCGCAGGGTGGGGAAACTTGGCGACGGGAACGTTGACCGACCCGGGAACAGTCCGCATGTGCGACGGGGGTGCCGGTACGTCGTCCATTATGGGCAGTTGTTGTGAAGCTTCTAGACAACTGCAAATGGTATCGCTACTTGATATTTCATCTTCCAGCAAACGCGCCTTCAAATGAGGGGTTCGTTCGCTGGGAGTGATAGACGACGTCACGCACCTATGCCGAGCCACTTCATGCACGTTGCACAGTAGCAGGCTACCGCTGGGCGGCTGTCGGCCTCTTAGTGAATAGGTGCACGAGACGTTTGTATCAACCATAGCGTTCGAGTCGTGTCATGGCTAGGCCCTGCATAGGCCACCCGGAACAGGCCGGTCATGACGATCACCAACGACAGATGCATGCGAGCGCGGCCTTCCCCCGCATATTGACCCCGCGATTGTTAGACGTACCCGCTCCGGGGAAGAAGACTTGACATTTATTCCCCCAGACTCACGAGCCGCCATGGTACGATGAGTCTGGGTCGAAATGGAACGGGTGGCCATGAGGCATATTTGATTCACATTGAAGCTTCAGAAGGTAAAGTGGTGATACGCCTGCGTATACGCTCAGCTCACAACGCCGTATCGCACGAGACCCATGATCGCACCCAGAAGGATAGCAAACGGCGCCGCAACGCCAAAGTATCTTCCGCCGACAAACGCCGTTGCCGTCACAACAACCCACCATGGATCGTCCCCGAGGCTCCTCCCCGACTGGAATCCCTCATCGATGTATCCGACTAGATAGATCCGATAGACGGCGGTGTAGATGAGACCGACGGCCGCCGCATTGATCCCTCTGACCACTGCCTTGACCCAGGGTCGACTCCGGAGCACACCCCATACACCCATGGTTCCGTGCACGAGAACCATGCCCGGCGTGAAGATGCCGACAAAGGCGATGAGGGCCCCCACAGCTGCCGAGTGGCCGGCGTTGGCCGCGGTGAGACCGCCGAGGAAGACGGCAAAGTTGAAGTTGGGACCGGGAAACGACTGGGCGATGGCAAGACCGATAAGGAAGTCGCGAGGACTAACCCAGCCCTCGGCCACGATGTATTCGCGAAGCAGGGGGATGACGACAGGACCGCCGCCGAAGATGATTGTGCCGGCAAGGTAGAGATTAGCAAAGAGATTGTAGAGAATGGGCCGCTCGGTGACCACACCGCGAATGACCATGACGACGAGGAATGTTGCGAAGAAGGTTGCAATCACAGCCGTGCCCGCCTTCCAGGAGAAGTTGAGGCGGTATTCCTGCGCAACGACACGGGGTTCCTCGGACTCTGCTGTGGACCGAGCATCTGCCTCCGAAGAAGATCCCTGGCCTGTCTGTGAAGGGCCAGCTCGGGAATGTAGCGAAGGGGATGATTGGCCGTCAACAGCGGCCGGCTCCTTCACAGAGCCGGACGGCCGGGGCAGCCGCCGCAGCTCGGTCCCAGCATCGCCGTTCTCCTGAGCTTGAGGGCCTGCGGGTTCCTTCTTTCGTCCGAAACAGGCTTCCAGCGTGTGCTTGACCTTCCTCACGGGCCGGTGCAACCATCGGTAGTCGTGGATGATGGCCGCACAGCCAGCAGCGGCCATGAGTGTGGGGAAGTACCACAGGGCGTTGTACATCATGCCCGCCGAGGCGCTGAGGAAGACGAGGATGCGCGTCAGCGGGTCGGTGATGGCCTTTTGTGACAGCTCGACGGCGGCCAGGGCAATAATGCCCACCGTGGCAGCGTTGAGACCAGACAGCAGGGCGTAGACGGCACGCGGCAGAGTGTCACCGATGCTGGCGACACCAACGGAGAGGCCGTACATGCCCAGTGCGCCCGGCAGACTCCAGAGGACAAACGCGACAACCGCACCGAAAAGGCCGTTCTGCAAGAGATTAATACAGTAGAGCATCTTGGTGCTGGCCGGTCCTGAGAGCGCCTGGGAGACGCTGAAGAGCTCCTGGTACTGATGTCGAGTTAGTTTGAGCCATTGGCAATCGGTGAGATGAAGAGGCGCACCATTTGCTCGTCAATCCATTTCAGCCGCTTGACAAACTTGTCATGAAACTGTGTCTGTTAGCATCTAAGAAGGCATTGCTCCAGAGCGAGTGCCATACTATCTTAAAGTGCACAGGAGGACCACCAAAGGCAGTCAGGCCCAGATGCCAATTGACCTTGAACGTGGCCGCGGCGCGCTGGCCGGCGATCTCGAGGGTTCGATCCCAATTCCACGAAGTGCGATGCATATTTGGCTCTGAGTCAACAAGTGTCTGAAGACGCAACGTGGATGGGAGACACGGCCATGAGGACGATCTTTGCAAAGTGTCTGGGGTTCGCAGGCGATCTGGGCTAGTCACGAGAAATGGCGTGCGCACGGCGTGGGGTCTTGGCGCTGGCGGATAGTGCGCCAGACAACCCGTCACCTATTGCAAACAAAACGATATCAGGCTTCACAGAGTGGATGCTGGGATCTACGGTGCCGAAGGGCGAGAAGACCTCGTTTGGTCATTTGGTTGTCTGCCATAGCATGGTTACATGACCGCTGATATAGATGAATCCGGCCTATCAGATACATTCCATGGCCAGTCTTCAGACAACTATCCGACCCTCAAGCACCCTGCGTTCGCTCTCTACGACAAGTGGTCCGCCGCCGGGCCCACTGGAGTCCAAGCTGAGTGTGACCTTCTCCCGATCGGCAATGACCCTGACCGTCTCGCCCAGATTCCGATAATCCGTCTCGCAGTGTCCCTGCGTCGGCGGCAGCCCGTCCTCCTCCGCTTTGGCCTCCCTCATGTCAACGCTCGGATACGGCAGCCAGCCCTCGCGGAGGGGCACCATGATCAACGGGATGTTTACGACCGATTGATCCGGCGTAGAGCTATCAGTGCCGAGTGCTGGGACCTTGACGCGGCCCCGCTTGCGACCGCCGAGCAGCCACGTGTCGGGTGGCGCCGTGACATCGTATGTGAACTCTTGCGGCGTCGTAGAACTGTCCGTGACGCCTGGCGAAGTATCCCATCTGCGTGTCCACTTGAGCGTCAGGTTGGCTGACAGAAGCTGGTTGATGCCCGTGATGGGGGTGCCCGCGTCTTTGCGAGGGACTGGCGACGGGAGCGATTTGTCAAGCTGGATGTCGATTGTGAAGAGAATTGGGATGGACGGAACATCTACGGGAATAAGGATCGACTGAGCGTCTTCGATAGTCTCGGATGACTTCAGAGCGAGCTTTGGGTTCTTCTGCTGCCAGTCCTGGATAAAGCTGGCGATCGCTCTCGCTGCATCCTTGTCGCTGCCCGGTAGCTTTCCCAAGCCCCTGAACGAATCATCTACAGCCGGCTTTGTCAGGAACGAGGTAGAGATTTCGCCAAGCAGTCCTGCGCGCTCGAGGTCAAACAGCGAAAGCGCACCGGGCACCTGCTTCTGAAGTTGTGCCTCCACCAGCGTCGCATAGCGCGCAAGGTCAGATTTAAGAATGTCTTGCTTCACGAGCCTGCTGACTGTTGCAACGATCTGTTCAAGCACGACGCTGTAAAAGACCTTCAGATATAATGTCTTTTTCGTCTTTGGCTGTACCGCAACATCCTTTTTGCGTGTAATTTTGTAGAGAAGGCTTGCTGGCTGCTTGGGGAAGACGACCACGGGCTTGCTGGGTGCGACTCCAAAATGTGATTCGAATATGTCGGATTGCTGCAGTTCGCTCTTGTACACGGTGATCGGGCTCGGTGACGCAGTGGAGACGCTGAACCGAGAGAAGACTGCATTGTGTTTGAAGACATCTTGGACGTTGACGCCGAGGGCCAACGAGATGGGAATAGTGGGTATCGCAGAGAAGGTGTATGTACCCTTCTCAGCTGAATAGATGACGTCGACTTTGACAGAGATATTGGCAACGTCCTGCTCAGTGGAAAATGGAAATCGAAGCTGCACACTTGTATTGGGATCGAGCGCACTGAATCGGAACAATCCTGGCTCGAGCGCACTTGCGAATTCGAATGAAGGTCCGATGAATTTGGCCTCTGTAGACAAAAGACGAAGTCCACCAGTGCTGGGCCTCACTCGTATCTCGCAAGACGTGACGTTATTCCAACCAGTACGAAGCTTCAGATCGAGACAGTTGTTACGGTCTAGCTGTGTGTGGCGCGCTGCAGTAAGTTGGCAGTCCAAACCGCCTTCTTGGCGACACACTGTGACCTTCGGAAGAAGGAAGGCCTCAGCTCCTTTCGAGGAGTCGTGATCAATGTCGCGTTCGTAGTGGAGATGAATATTACTGGAGGTCAGACTCAGGCGATCAACGTCATAACGTCCGGACAGGCTTGTCTTGAAGCCATGGTTAGCCATTATGCGAGGTCGAGAGAGGATAAACACGTACTTTGCTTTGCAGGCGAATGGCGCTCTCGCCTGGCTTGAGCACTTGAGGAGTTGTGCTCTCCAACCACAACTCTTTTGGAACACCGGGGTCAGAACTTGTAAGACGCATGCGCGCAGTCTCGATCGTTAAGTCATCCACCAGTAAGCTACTCAATTTGATCGTCAAAGAGAAGCTGTCGAGCCCGACGTCATACTCGGGGGACTCGTCTAACTGAGGATTAGTGAACATCTGTCCCAGAGGGACTGGAACCTCGTTGGAAAATGTCTTGGTCACAGCCAGTAGTTTGCCGACAAAACCCCGAATGACAGCGAAAGAGGCATGCTCCACGTCTTGTCCGGCGCCAGGTCGGAACCCCTTTCGGCGCGCGAGGCGGTCTTTCTCAGCGGCAGCAGCTTTTGTCAGCAGCTTCAGTACCACACGAACGTATTCGTCCTTGCGTTGTAGCTCATGTAGACAGTGCGCGTACATGATGAGCATGGACAGCTCCAACACACTCCAGCCAGTTTCCCCGTAGAACGGCGTCACTCGATAGAAGTAAGAAGCCGCCGCTGAGTAGTCTCCGAGGTGGTATTTAAGAATCGCAAGATCAGTCATGCTGGCTTGAACGGCATAATTATGGTCGGCAACGGTGTAATGCCTTAAGGCCTTGTCCGTTAGGGTCTCGTAGAGACGGTAGAAGTCGTCTTGGTTATCGAGCGCTGCCTGAAGAAGGCGGCCCTCAATACCAGACAGCAGAGGCTGCTGAGGGACCTCGGCCTCTGCCTTCTTCGCCAGGGGTTCATTGTCGTCAAGACTAACGTCCTCCATCGTCTCATAGCCAGAGTCTTCGACGTCGGGCACAGAAGCCCAGCCATCACCCCAGCCGCGCTTCTTGCCGCACTCTTCCAACACATTACGAGAGAGATTATAGAGCTCGGCACGCCTGGCAGCGAGGTCTTCGAGGCCATTCTTGAGAAACTGGCTAGTCGGCGCGACAGACATGCCCTCGGGAACACTGGCTCTTTGGCCGGCTCCCGGACCAGGGAATATTCCTGGGCTGTGGGGAGCTGCCGTAGTGGTTCGCACACTTAAAGACGTTGTTCGGGCGGGGTGCATCATGGTCTTGGGCTCGGGGATGGAAACCTTGGGCTCATGAATTTCGGGAGTGATCAATAGGGATGGCGGAATGGGGAGGGACTTGGTTGACGTCTGCGCCAGGATTTGCTGAGCAACCGAGAATGCGAAGGATGCGACAAGATTGTCAATGACCTCTGTTACCACAGGGCTTACTGAGTGATCAGCTGAGTCGCCACCAGGCTGTGAAACAGCTGACATGATGTCTGCTCGCATGATCTGTGATATGGCGGGGATGAACTGTAGGGTCCTTCGACAAATCTCGGCCAACATGGTGAGGTTCTCTGCATCCTCTGCTTGTTTTGGTGCAGGCGCCTGTGGTGCAACGCCATGCAACACTGATTCTTGCTGTTCCTTGAGCTTCACCAGGAGTTCCTCTTTGGAGGACCATGCGTTGCCCGAGCGCAACAACAGGGCCAGCTGGCGGCCGAATATGTAGCAACGAAAGTCGAACACCGAGACGTTGTTGGCTACAATCATGTCGCGGTAAAGCTTCTTTGTGGAGCTGATGGGGATCTCGTCAAAGTGGCTGAAAGCAGGAAGCTCCTTGGACTGCAGGTCAACGGATTCTTCGTCTTCGAGATTCCCGCCGCCGGTCGCTGCCGCAACAGCCTGTTCAGCCTGCTTTTTCAACTCGGCAGTATACCCCAGAAGCGCACCGCCGTTTCGCTCCGCGTCTCCCGTGGCGACCTGTTCGTGTATAACCGAGTCAAGGCCAACACTGAGCTCGTCATAGCCAACGAGCGCATCCTCGATAAGCCCGACGCTCTCGAAGCCTCGCGCCAAGCCTTCCTTGAGGATGAAAAACGTGCAAAAGTTCCAACCTGGTAACAGACGTTGCGCATCTTTTTCACGAATGTCATCTTCGTACTGTGTAACGCGCATGTCGAACGACGCCAGGATCAAGCCCTTGATCTTCGCCAGCAACTCCTGCCAGGCAACCTCTGCGTCTTTCTCAGTCTCCGAGTATCCGGTTGGGGTGGCTGGTACGACGCGAGGCAGGATATCGTACGGCACGTCATTGATGCCGATCCTGATCTGGGCAATCCTATCCACGGCACCCTTGCCAGTGACGTTGAAGTCGGCGCGCATCTTCTCCAGCAACGTAGAAGACCCCGTCCGCCATCTCGAAGAGGCGGTCTTGTCGCTGCTGGCGCCCTCGGCGCTTTTGCCGCTCGTTCTGGGCTGGGTCGCGGCGACGGTGTTGGGGACGACCACATGCACAATGAGCCACTCAAAGGCATCGTGGTTTTCCTGGTTGTTCGCCTTTCTTGTACTCTGGGAAGGTGGCGTGTGTAGCTTGATCCAGTCGCGAATCTCGGCGCGCGTCGTGGCCTTGTACGTGTCGTTGTCGTCGCATCGCACTAGCAGGACCTTGAGATAGGGGGTTCGTCGCAGACCGGGAATCTGGTGCCGCCGCTCTTTCCCAGGTTGCTGCGCCGCCGCCGCCGGTGGCTCGATGTCGTCGGTCGATGCACTCTTGCCGCCGACCTGCTGGGTCTGGAAGCCATCGTCTTGAACGCCTGCGCTGACCGAACGTCTTAGGGTGGCACGAGGCGCAGCGGCAGCTGGGTCGGCACCAGTGTCGACGAGCTCAACGAACAACACATCAATTGATCGAAGAGGTCCGGCATGCGATTGCCAGTGGAGGTTTCGGAGAGGAAGTCGGGGCACGAGGCCAGGGCCTAGGAGTTTGTAGACGCCATGGGGATCGAAGTACTCGACTACAGAACGGGCGGTCAGATCAACGACGTGGTTCTACTTGGTGACAGCTAGAGTTTGGGGCCATACCGGTGACTTTGGATGTCGAGAAGGGGTGTTCCATTATGTTGATCGTATCATCGTGTTCGCATCAAGTCATACAAGCCAAGCAGTACAATGCGCGCACAGTCGTGATGTTGGAGCTTGTCTTGAGCACTGGAGGCAATGTTGAAGCTAGGCTATCACTTGCTCGCTGAGGCAACACGGGGAAAGTAGGTCCGTGCACAAGGGGACAGGGGCCAGGCGCCCCTGACTGTGGCAGCTTAACGGCCTAAGACTTTGTCGTAGGCGGTGAGCCACCACCTGCCGAATCGATTGGCCGATGATGTCGTAGCTTGTAGAGGGGCACGGCAGAACTTTTCATGGAGGGGCAAACAATTGCGACAGTTAGTCTGGGTCAGGCATCGGCAAAGTCTCGTTCATCTCATTCTAGACGCCCCCGACTCATCATCGCGTCTTGACCATCAGTCAGCTTGACACCCAAAACCAAGAACCATGTCGACCCTTCAAGCTGTTAAATATAGCCGGGGAAACCTCGAGGTGTTGGACCAGCTTCGCCTCCCTCACGAGTTTCACTACGACAATGTCTCCACGAGTGAGGAGGCCTTCGACTGCATCAGGTCTATGAGGGTCCGTGGTGCGCCAGCCATCGCCATCGTTGCCAGTCTAGCCCATGCCGTGGAGCTGCACAATGGCAGCTGCCGGGCCACTTCATCCGAGGAAGTCATTTCTTACATCCACGACCGTCTGGATTACCTCAAGGAGAGCAGGCCAACAGCCGTTGATCTGACCAACGCCATCAACCAACTCAAGGCGAGGACGCAAGAGCTTGCGGGACAGGACCGCGATGCCATTATCAAGGCATACATTGAGGAGGCGGAGAACATTTTGGAGAAGGACCTCAAGACCAATCTGTCCATTGGCGATCACGGCGCCGACTGGCTGAAAGACGTGGCGCAGGCTGGTCCTGACAGCAAGATTTCCGTTCTGACACACTGCAACACCGGCTCGCTCGCCACCTCTGGCCATGGTACGGCGCTCGGCATTATTAGGACGCTCCAGTCGAGGGGTTGGCTCAACCACGCCTATTGCACGGAAACGAGGCCGTACAACCAAGGCAGTCGTCTGACGGCTTTCGAGCTGGTCTTTGAGAAGATTCCGAGCACCTTGATCACGGACTCTATGGCCGCCGCTCTCTTCGCCCTGAAAAAGGAGACCATGAACATTTCTGCCGTTATTGTCGGCGCCGATCGTGTTGTGAGGAACGGCGACACGGCGAATAAGATTGGAACCTACCAGCTCGCCGTCTTGGCGAAGCATCACGGCATCAAGTTCATCGTCGCAGCCCCCACGACGAGCATTGACCTCGAGACCATGACGGGCGAGGGCATCCACATTGAGGAGAGGAAAAGGGAGGAGCTGACCCAGATTTCTGGCGCCACTGTTGGGTTGGATGGAAGTGTTGATGTCGCCAAGACTGTGCGCGTGGCCACGGCTGACCAGCGGATCGACGTCTGGAACCCGGCGTTCGACGTGACGCCGCATGACTTGATCGATGCCGTCGTCACAGAGAAGGGTGCCGTTGTGAAGGGGACCAATGGAGAGTTTGACTTCAGCCACGTCATGCCCGAGAGGTGGGCTCGCTTGGTTGGACAGCAGTAGAGGAAGGGCAAGTGAGCGGCTACGAAAATCATCATCAGCGGCAGGGGGAGACGCTTTTTTAATTCAATCAAGACGACTCTTTCAAAGTGTGGAGGATGAGCTTTTCAAATCCGTCCACAGCCGTCTCCAGGTCACCAACTGTCAGGCTCTCATTGTCGCCGTGAGCGACCAGGATACTTCCCGGCCCGTACAAGTACCGCGTGTGGTTGCCCTTGAGGTTAGGAATGTCCGTCCCGTAGTTCATGACGGCCGTGTCGAAACCTGCTGCTGTCAGTCTCATGCAGGTTATTTCCAATGGATAAAAACGCACCGTCCACTTCACAGTTGGCTTCCACAACGCCGTAGTTGTGCGAGATGGTCATAGTAAAAGCATCCTCATCGACCTCATCCAGGATGGCCTGGATACGAGCCTGGACAATGTCTCCGCCGGTCTCCTGGGGACCAATGGCTACGCGGACAGCAATACCGACGAATGCTTGGTCGGGGATGACGTTGGCCGCGACGCCGCCGTCGAATCGGCCAATATTGACCGTTGTGTTACCAAACGTCTCGTCGCTACCGAGGTCAGTCTCCAGAACCTTGGCCAAAGCCCGGATCATGAGATTGTTGGCAGATTTTCCGAGCCAGGGGTACCCCGAATGGCCAGCAACGCCCTTTGCCGTGATGTTGCCGAAGACGCCGCCTTTGTGGCCGCACGCCAACTTGTTCTCCGTGGGCTCTCCGAAGATGACGGCATCGAAGCTTTGAGGGGGGTCCGCTTCCAGGAGAGATTCGGAGAACGTGTGCATACCATCGCCCTGGTCTTCCTCGCCGACGACGAAAAGCAATGAGACATCGTCTTCCTCGACCTTGCCCTCCTTGAGCAGATTCTCAAGGGCCTGGATCTGGGCAACGACGCTGGCCTTGGCGTCGACGCTGCCGCGACCCCAGATCTTCGTGCCCTTGGTCACTTTGCCGTCCTCGATGCCGTAGGGGATATGCGGCGGCACGACATCAATGTGCGATGTCACGAGGACTTTGGATTGCAGCGTCCGTGAGTCGCCTCTCCATGCCAGCACGTTGAAACGACCCTTGGACTTGTCCGTGTTTTTCCTCGACTGGACCTTCTGCTTCTCGACCGAGTAGCCCTTTTGGAGGAGATAGTCAAATAGGAATTGACCGACATCGGCTTCGGTGCCGGAAATGGAGGAAATCTCGACAATGGAACGGTGCAGGTCGAGGAACGAGTTGCGCCAAGCAGGCGCATCGCTGTCGGCTTCTTCTACTGGGTATTTCGAGCTCGGCGCTGTGACCGCGTCACCCAAGGGCAGCTGAGCATCGCTGGAACTGGCAGCACACCGAGCGAGGGCGGCAACGCCGAGAAGTCGGGTGAGCAGCATGACTTGGGGGAAACGCGATTGAAGCTCGACGTTGGCGAAAATATACTTCTTCTGGGAAGCACTGCGCAGGAGGAGATCTGGAGCTCGTTGTGCATTGTGGTTGAGCTCCCGCCTAGCAAGAGCGCATTACATAAGCTCGATGAGGTCATCCCGCTTCCTGATGCTGCAACGCGCGGGCTCTTTCTTTCTCTCCCCCCGCGGCCTTCCCGCTGTGGTGCGACCCTACGACCTGAGATTGCATCTCTGAGACGTCACTCGCTCACTCAGGCTCACATCGTCACAAGAGTCGCGTGTCAATGTCTGGGCTCAGTCTAGAGGCATTCGCACACATGGCTTGAGGGATGGCTTCTGGAAACTTTGGAAACGCACGGCGGTTTCCGACTTGGATCGACCTCAAACAATTGATGACGGACAAATAGTTTGCACCTCACGCACGTGAGCCATTGAGCGCCCATTGGGTGGCCCCTGGTTACTCTAAATGTCCATCTTGCGAATCAGAATCGAAATGGGCCGTAGCAAACTCAACGTTCCGGCGTGGGAGTGCTAACGAAGGTTTGAGCGTGTTGGTGACGACCCGCAGGCCGTACAATGAGATCACTCGGTTGTCATGTGATGGCGCCTTGGCATAGTGAGATCTCCACCAAAAGAGTGCCTGGATCTAGACTCTCTTGGTGCAGCTGTTGAGCGAGCTGAGGGATCGAGAAGGTGTTGTATGTGTCGTGAAGTTGTGACCCAAGAGTTGCATCATGCTGCAGGACTTGCCACAACATGAGGGGACATGCATCTCGCCGAACAAACGATCAGACCATCTGTCAGTGCCAAGTCTACAAGTGGTTCAGCGTACATCCATCCTTCCATCCCCCCCCCCGCTTCATTCAATTTCCACAGCTTGCACAGTCACGACCAGCGTCCCCACATCATCCCACGCCCCGTTTTCGAGACCCACCACGCGCACACCTCCCCGTGCCCCCGTGCCACCGTGCCAGCGTCCCGTTGTTGGCCCTGAAAGTTGGTTCCAACTGGCAATTGAACGACAGTTGCACCGAGAGCTCGTTCGCCTGGCCTCGCCTCAGGCACGCGAGACCAAATCTCCAAAGATCGGCCATCGACTTTCGCGACCACACACCGCCCTGCCCCCAGACCAGCCAAGTCGTGTCTTCCCCGATTCCCGATCCTCGCCAGACCTTCTGCAACGTCGACTTCTCAATTCTTGCGCGCCGCAACCCGCCTCCTCTGTCCGACGAGCCCCTCGATGAACTGCCGCGACCCGAAATCGCCTTCGCTGGCTCACCGACCGTGCTTGACTCTTTGCGATCGCCATCTCCACCACGCCGTTTTCGGTCCCACGCACGCCTAACCTGGCCTCCTCCATCCGGACCCTCCGTCCTGTGCTCGCGGCGGCATGCAGACGGCACGAGGCAAGGCCGACCTGCTGGGTCGCAAGGCCAAGGTCCGTACCGTTGTTTTTTGGGAACTGCCCTCCCCGCCGCGCGCATACCCAGCCGGCATCGCCGCCTGCCATGACCTTGCTGACCAAGTGCACAGCTAGCCAATTCCTACCAAGAGCTTCTCGAGTAGGTCCCCCCGCGCGCAGCCCATAGTGTCCCTGGCTTTCAGTCTAGGTATTCTGACGCGGTGTAGTGAATTCGCGAACAAAGACCTCAAGTCCGTTGGCAACTACACCCTGGGCCGCCTCATCGGCAAGGGCTCCTTCGGCAAGGTCTACCTTGCCAGCCACAAGCTTATCAACAACTCCAAGGTCCGTTTCTCAACCACGCCCTTTACGAAACCTCGGCCTCTTCTGGCTGCTTGCTGACTCTGTGCAGGTTGTCCTCAAGTCTGCCAACAAAACTGATTCCAACCTGGCCCGCGAGATTCACCATCACCGCCAGTTCATCCACCCTCACATTGCGCGGCTTTACGAAGTTATCGTCACCGAGAATCTGGTCTGGCTCGTCCTGGAATACTGCCCTGGTAGGCGCGCGCGAGAGACACAGCAAGCCAGGAATACACACAGACCGCTGATGCAAGACCACAGGCGATGAACTATACAACTACCTCCTGTCTCAGGGGGCCCTCCCCGTCTATAAAGTGCAAAAGATCTTTGCGCAGCTTGTTGGCGCCGTCTCCTATGTGCACCAGCAGAGCTGCGTGCATCGCGACCTGAAGCTCGAGAATATCCTACTCGACAAGAACGAAAACGTCAAGCTTGTCGACTTTGGCTTCACGCGCGAGTATGAGGGCAAGGCCAACTACCTGCAGACATTCTGCGGTACCATCTGCTACTCGGCACCGGAAATGCTCAAGGCGGAAAAGTATGCCGGCGAAAAGGTCGATGTCTGGAGTCTGGGCGTCATTCTGTACGCCCTGTTGTGCGGTGAACTGCCGTTCGACGACGACGACGACGCGGTCACTCGAAGCAAGATTCTCACTGAAGACCCCAAGTTCCCCGAACACCTCCCTGCCGACGCGGTCTCTCTGATGAAGTCGCTCCTTTCGAAGCGGACGCTATTACGACCCTCATTGCCAGATATCCTGGCGCATCCATTCTTGTCCGAATATGCAGCCTCCCAGCAAGCCATTCTGCAGAGCCAGGCCCCACCCACGTTCTCGACTCACTTGGAGAAGGAGACGCTTCACCGCATGAAGGGCGCTGGCGTGAACATTGATGCCGTCATCGAGAGCGTCGTGGCCCAGCGTTGCGATGCGCTGGCTGGCTGGTGGTCCCTGCTCATCGAGAAGGAGGAGAAGAAGCTGAGGAGGAAGGAACAGAAGCGACGGGAGAGAGACGTCGAGAGCAGGAGTCTGCGTCGTCTTTCCGCCGCCTCCAGCAGGCTCGAACGCATGGCGCCAGTATTGCCCGAGGTTGACGAAGACGGGGGCTTCACAAGCGGGATGATGAGGCTGGGGGAGCAGCCGCTGCCTAGAACGCGCGGTAGGACCGAACGTCGCAGCGCGCATTATACCGACTTTGAACTGCCTGGACTGCCCGAACATGGAAAGGAAAGCGGCGGGTCCAGCCCAGATGTGCCACCACGCCCTGTCGACAAAGACTCTATCCGATCCGCCAGCACGTCAAGACACAGGCGCCCGATCCCGCCCCCAAAAGAGGGTGTCATACGCAGTGCGAGATCCAGGGGATCCACGCTTCACCTCGTCACAACGACCGAGGCCCTGTCCTCGAATGGCCCAGGCTCAACTGAGCAGGATACCGAGCCGCAAAAGGTGCGCAAAAGGCCATCGCAGGCGATCGTGGCCACGTGGAAGAACTGGACGCACTGGTTCTACGAAAACACACGCAGGCACAGGCATGCAAACAAGAGAGGAAGCCATTCGACGCCGAATCTTGTCGACAAAAATGGCAGCGTGAACGGGAGCAAGCACTCCAAAGAGCCCAGCCCACGTCCGCAAACGAGCAAATACCCTACCATTGATTCGGGTATTCCGAGGGCTAAAGCCTCGCTGCCCAAAGGCGTTGTGGCTAATGGCCACATTGCCAAGACGATGCCGCCGGCTACGATGGGAGGTAGCCTTCATAGCCCTACGCGGGCACCGGCCTCAATGTCGGGGCCGCATGGCCCGCCGAGGATTACGACCAGTAACTCCTACAAGCGTCAGTCGCTGTCGCCATCGCCGATGACGCCCCGGTCCACCATGCGCCGATCCTCCGCGGGACTGCGTGGGCGCAAGTCAACCTCCTCTTCTGTGTCCTCCATACGCTCCATGCACCACCACCATCACACACACTCCAAAGCGTCATCTACGAGCTCAAACGGCTCAATGTCTGGCGTGAAAACCCCCCTTCAACGGGGTCACTCGCCCCACCACTCGGTCAAGGTCCTGCCTGCGACGCCAACCACCTCGTCCTTCCCATCGAGCCTCCGCCTCGTCAGGGGCTCTGGACCGCCCGCCCCGATTTCTGTTTTCAACGAGGGCATGCCGTCATCCTCCGCGGACCACCAAGCACCAGGCTCGCCGAATCCCTTTGGTGCTGGCGGTGTCCTTTTCGCCAAGCGCAAGCGCAGCCTCTTCAAAGGACCCATGTTATCTCTTAATGGCGGGGGCAGCAGTGCTCGTAGCACTGGCTCTGGCTCCCATTCGCGAAGCGCCAGCGCCTCTGGCCTGGGACGACGATCTGGCGAGATCACAATTCAGGAAGAAGAAGAGGACGACGAGACGGGCGACGATTACATTGAGGAAGTGGAAAATTTTACGCCCGTTGTTAGCGGCCCCGGTGAGCGGGTCGAAGAGCAGATCATTGAGGAGGGCGAGTCGACCGATAATGAGACGACACCGCGCGGCGTTGCGTCGCGAGCGTCACACCACACTGGCCTCGAAGCCAGAGACGCGCCTTGATGTGCGAACGTCCTACACTCACCAATCACGACTTGACGAAGCGGATCACTTACGAACACTGGCGAAGATAAAAGCAGTAGACACGGTTTTCTGACGCATGGGCGTTGATGGGTTGCTTCGATTTGTCTTTTTATTTCTCCTTCGTCTTCGTCTATGCTTACTCCTTGCGTTGTTGCAAAGGATTGTACAACATCTATTTTGTGACGTGGAAAAACGACGGGGAACGCCTCACTCGGTGGCGTGTTTTACTTCTTCTTTTCCTCCCCTAGGGCCCGGAGTTCTTTTGTACCATATTGAGGATACCTTGTACTGACACACACGAGAGTGGACGAAGAGGAAGCGTAGTGGCTGACCGAAGTCTCGGAAGGTTCCTTTGTAGCATTGTAGTCGCAGGGCGGCGAGGGGGGGTATCTAAGGAGCTCTAGCGCTCCATGGTAGTTTCTCAACGGCACACTGAAAATGTGTTTCACTTGATCATCCGAGCGCCTTGAGCGCTGCGCTGAGCCGCGTGTTGACGTCTTCGCCGAGTGTGTTCTTCGGCCACGTCGCCTCCTTTCCCTTCCAAAAGTCCACAGCAGCGCCAGCAATGCCGGCCGCAGCCTCTGGTTGACTGCCGGACAAGTTCAAAGCCGCCCTTGCAGCGCGGATCTTGTCGACCGTTTCCGTGCTGACGCACAGCCCCGCGTCAAAGTCGCGCAGGGACGAATCGCCCATGGTGGCGAGAGCGGCGAGCCCGAGGTACGCGTGGTGGACGTCTGGCGGTCCGCCGGGGTACTTGGCAAAGCCGCCGATAATATGCTGCGTCTTGGACAGAAGGAAGTTGCGGGACGGCGCGTTGGCGATGAGGCCGGTCTGCGAAAGCATCTGCTGTTGTGTCAGGGAGGTGTGTCCGCAGTCGGCGACGGCAACGGTAGAGCCAAACTCACAGCAAGGGTCCCGCCGACCCACCAGCAGTAGCAGGTATCCGCGACCTTGTTGCATCTTCCGTTGAACCCTACAAGGTGCTTGTTCTCCTCGAGCGACAGGTCTGCGAGGTTTCGAGGGAGAGAAAAGTTGGCGACGTCGGGGTCATCCTCCTCTGCGTCCTGCTCTTGCCTCTCGAGGTACGCAAACTGCCGGTGCACGAGGAACTTGATCAGGCCCTCCCGATCAATGACGCCCTTGCGCAACGCGTCGCTGTCGAACGAATCGCCTGTGCTTTCCAGAGGCCTGTCGAGCATGTTTAGTGCGCCAACAGCACAGTAGGCATATCCAGCTGTGCGTGTGTGTGTCAGTCGAGGGGGGTCTCCACAGTCCAGAGCGGCCGTCTCACCATGCGCTTCATGCTGCGAGCTCTCCGCGACCCCGCCATCATACGTCTGGCCTTGCCGAATATGCCCTATCAAGGCGTCGACGTTGATGTCCTCCACCCAGCCGGGCTCGCCCTCCTTGACATCGCCTCGCAGGCACCATCGGATCGTGGCGGCCAGGTAACAGAGCCGCATGTCTCGACCGCCCGAAATGGCACCATCCTCCATGAGCACGTCCCCGAAACTTCCATCCTCTCGTTGCAGCCGCCGCAGCCAGCGCAAGATCCCGACACGGTCCACCCCTGCGAACGCTCCTCTGCCTCCTTCCCGTGTACCGTCCTCGACGAGCGCGAGCAGCAGCAGCGCAAAGTAGGTGGCAGCAATGGTCGACACGTCCGGGTGCTTAAACGCAGGCTTGTTCGTCTCGAGGTCGTAGCCCTGGCAGAGCTCCACGGGCAACGTGTGGCTCGGCGCGCCGCTGAACCCGCCGCCGACGTGCTGCTGGCTCAGCACCCACTTGCGGATCTTGGCGCGGTCGGACGGCGTGAGGGCGTGCGGTTCACCCGAGGATGTGGCCGGCGAGAGGATATCAAAGGCGGCGACGATGAAGAAGCCGAGGGCCATGCGGATGCTGTCGTGGCTCGTGTACTGGGTCGGGAGGAAGCTGCGGTAGCAGCGCTGCCAGTAGCGGAGATGGCGCTCCTTATCGAGGGGAGCTTGTTCCGCGGGGTCGGCCATGTTTCGTGGGTTGTACGTGGTCGGACGAAGACTCGGGCCTGAACTGGGGAGTTGAGGAAGAGAGGTGTAGAGCTACGACGAGTAGGCTACGGTCGGGACGTGCTGCCCTCGTTGGTGCAACAGTTCCAGTGGTCTGCGACGATTCATAATCAGTGAATCGACTCGTGGTGTCGAGACATTTACGACCCCACCTGAGCTTTGCACTCGACAGCCTTGCTAAGCGCGCCACTCGTCACCCAATTGATTATCTATGCTAGGCTAGTAGCTACCGACCTTACTCTGGCTGGTAGAGAAGCTAGAGTAGCCTTGCAAGTGTGGAATTAGAGCTCACGACCGTGCTGTGGGGGTTGATCAGTGGGGCCAGTCCCCACGGGTCTTTGACCTCCTTCGAGAAGATTGCATGGAAAACGGCCCCTTTTAACACACGCAGCCCAGTCATCTTAACTTGCAGGTAAAGATGTACAACTGACATATCTTCTGGTTTGACAGCTTTGGCATCCTGCTTTGGAAAATGCATGGTATCTATGCGTACTATGGGAGACTTGGAACTCGAGCCATCTTTACCACCCACTGGGGATTCTGCACTCCATACCTACAGATCTAACCACACGCAGTACACGGGTTATCATCATGGGGGGAGAAAGGGCCAGGATGAATCAAATATGGGACTGCATCCTTCAAACATACTCTCATGGGAGCGCCCTCGTGACCAGGCCTCCGACAAGCGTGGCCTCTGCTTAGAGGAAGTTGTAGACGCTTCAACGCAGCAGCCCGTTCCGCGCCAGAGTAGGGTCTCACGCATTGTCGCGTTCCCGTCAGGATGCAACCAAGCATATAGGAACACCCAGATTCCTGAGAAAAGCTTCCTGATGACCCCAAAAGGAGATAAAACAACTTCGCTGGCGACCTATGCTCTGCATCATCTGACGACACCGAGGGCCTCAGAACGCCACAGCGCGCTGTTGCAGTCCTGCTTAGCCTCTTCGCGAACTTTTAGGCCCGTTGTGCAGCCAATCCTGGAAAGCCAGTGAAACATGACCACTCTTGTCGACCTCGAGAGGAAATAAGTTGGTTCTGAGCGAAGTGGGATTCGAAATCGCAGCGTCCAGTAGCCTGGCTGTGCGATGTCGATCTGCCGAACGATTCTTGTGGTCGTTGTGCTTCTGAACCGGAACCACATCAGTACGCAGGAGCTTCGATGGCGCCACTTTCTCGTCCGCGCCAAACATGTCAAGTGCTCCCTCAACATCACTGTCGTCGCTTTCGTCTAGCTGGCCCCCAAGAAAATCACTCTGGCTGTGCAAGTGGTCGCGTTCTTCGCCTGGGTGATACAACTGGAAGAGCTCAATGTAGTAATCCTGCCCCTCCTCGCTATCCGGCACGACTGGCGCTAGATTCGGGAACCAAAATGCCCCGACCCAGGTCTTGAACCCCGGGAACAATGGATGGCAGAGATTCTGGTGGTACTCCATATTGGGAGAGGCCACGCGGCGGCTCTGCATTGTCTGGTGAAAATGGACCGTCCAATATTTTGCCGCATAGTCTAGGAAGACCTCGGTCTTCTTGCTAGCTGACCCTGTTGTTGCGCATCGGCTCGGCCGCCCTAAGCAGTAGATGTATGTGGTGCAGATGCCAAGAAGAAGCCTGTGGGCATCGGCCAGGGAGAATGAGTGCTGGAATGCCAATTGAGCCGGCGAGCTTTCAGATGGCATAATGCTGGACAGCGGTGGCGGTGCGTCTGTACCTGAAACAGACGGCCTTCGAGATGTTGCCGCAGAGCCTGTCTCACTCTCCATTGTGAGCAGAAACTCTCGGGCCGTCTCGTGCACGAGATAGATCCTCTCACGGATTATTCGAATGAAGTGCCCACAAAGCGACTTGATGTGGTTTTCAAAGGGATACGCAAGCTCATACTCAACATCGTCCAGGGTTCTGCTTCCCCTGCGCGGCTTATCAGGCTCAGGCTCGACAGCCAATGCAATACTCAGTTCGTCAACCGTGAGAGGGCGGGTCGCTCCGAGGATGATTTGCAGCATCTTTCTTGCTCGAGGTGATTCCGAACGAAGCTGAAGAAGCTCACGATATATGCGAAAGATATCTTTGTTTCGCAGAAGCTCATCAAGCTCTCGCTGTGATGCACCGGCTTCCACCTTTTGCTCCAACAAGTCAAGAATCAAGGACACCCAAAGGAATGTTCGGTCGGCGCGCTCAACGAGCTCTGCCTGGACAGTTTGTAGTAGCTGAAAGGGGAGCCCCTGGTGGATGAGCTCGTCAACCTTGGATCTGATAACTCTGTTGATGTCGGCACTGATAGCATCCGTCTCGTCTTCGCCGCGTAAGCGAATCAAAGCGCAATTACCGTCGGACTCTCCGCCGTCCGCTTTGAACCTGTTGGCATTGCTCTGAAATGCTATCTTGAGCTGATTCTCAGGACGGCTGGTCACGAATACTTTGAGCTTGGGTCGTCCCGGCTTTGATCGTCGTTTGTTTATATCGCCAGGATCGGCCTCTGCTTTCTCGCCTGATGTTGCCTCAGCCGACTCGACTTTCGAAAAGGACGCCGTGACCTGCCGCATTAGTCGACCCCGTAATTCAATCTCACACTCGTCCAGGCCGTCGAGAATGCAGATGGTATTTTTGGCAGCTTTCTGGCGGGTAGCGTACACGATAGCTTGCCAAAGGCTGTCTACGTCTTCCAATCCACCATTGTAGAGTATCGACATGGCCGAAGCTGCGAGTTCGTTTTGTTGCTTGCAGAGCTGGTACAAGAGAGTTTTGATTCCTGTAACCGCACTCAACTGCTCCAAACTATCCGATTTGAAAAAGAAGTAGCAGACATTGATATTCGCGAGATCTGCAGATGCCTGCAGCTGGTTGACAAGGAACGAAGCTAACACTGATTTTCCACAGCCAGGGTCGGCAGAGACCCAAAGGAGCCCCGGGTCTGGGCTCTCAATCCAGGACAGGTATTTGGGGTGGTCGAAAATCCAGGTACATGTACCCTGAACGGGTGGCGCATTCCGACTTTTGTGGCCGGCGTAGTCAGAAACGTTGATAGTTTGCAGGAATGACTCAATCTCGTATTTAGATAGCGTCTTACTGGCGGTGGCCGAGTCAGCCATAGATCTCAGTGTTGACTTGACTGGGGCGAATTGTGCGGCATCAAGGTCGGCAAAGTGGCATATCGTCCGGTGATCGCGCTCCAGAGCGATTCTGGTCTCACCGATGATGTTTAAAATGGCCGATTCGGGCTCGACGACCTATAGGCTTGTCGTCAGCGCACCCGCATCCTGTTTGTTCAGACTGCGGATCCAGAGAATATCTGTTGCTGTGACACTACTCACAAGACAGTTCAGAAAGTCCATTTTCCGGGTCTCGTAAAACGATGCTGTTTTCAACTTGGCACCACATGAGTCGACAAACGAGGTGGAGATGTGCTGCAGCAACCTCGAAGTCGGTTCCAGGTCTTTTGCCAGGCGGGCATTGGTACTCGTGCTGAAAGAGACAGCGCGAAGGGCATTCGCAGTGACGGACGCCCACGTTGCTAAATTCGAGCCGCGATGTGGAGTGCCAAAGAACATGACACCGTGAAAGCGGAACGACAGAGCATCACGGTACCTCTCATTCTCGTGGGCTTTGATTGCAGCCTGCTTGAAGACGAGACCGCCGAGTGAATGGCAGATGAAGATGAGCGGTCGGTCTTGTTCCTCCATAGACTCTCTCTCGGCCATGAGACTCTCCAAAAGTTGCTGCGAAAAGGCATGAATGTCTGCGGTAGATTTGCTGAATTGGACCTGAGAATTGTACCAGAATGACATGACGCGGGCTGACGGGAGAAACTTGGGAACAAGATCTTTTAGCCAATTGACGCCCGTATTCGGATCAGTCCAAGTCTTCAAGAAATGCCCGTTCAGGCCATGGATGGCAACGACGTCGATGAGTTCGGGCGACTTGCTGTCCTTGGGGACCAGAGTGTGTAAGCCATAATCGGTCGATGACTTATCTTTATCCTTGCCGCGATCATTTCGCATCGCTTTGGAGAGTGCACCCCAGTCCATGTCGTGTGCATTACCTGGATCTTGCGGGCGATTTGCGCGCCCTGAGATACAGCCTATTGTCGATGCACTGGAAACACACGCATCGTCGAGTCCCTCACGATGTGATTTCGACCTACCTGCTGAGATGCGGGGTTGACGGACAAGCTGAGTAATTTTCGATGTATGGCAAGGTATTGCAGTTGATTGGGTGCTGGGGCGCTTGATATGCACAATAATAGGAAATAGGACAAGCGACCGGCTGCACCTTTGCCTTGGGTTGATGTGTTAATAGGCCAACGCTGGTCGATATCAGGACATCGTCGTCGCTTGAGTAATTGGGAGCCATGAGGTCTCGCTCTCCAGCCGCACAAGGAGTGCCATGATGCCAAGATATTTTCTGATTGCCTAGTTTCCATTAGGAGCAACTCTCCATGGAAGAGTGTCGATTTACATGTATCCGTACGGAAAACAGGCCAGACGTGGATTGGGGATCTGGTGAGGTTGTGACGTACTATATCATCAGTTCGTGCCATCACCCAAAGGAACGGTGTGGCTCAGAGGCGTGGCTGTGTGTCAAACGACAGAACGACGCTAATTCAATACCTTCCCTGCTCCACCCTCGAGCCACGACTCCAAGCTTAGCTCCTCGATCGCGAAAGCTGCTCCGTGCAAGCCGTCGATTCAATCACCAGCATACGTCCTATTCGTTACGAAGGTCCAGTTTCCCAAGATGGCGCTCATTTCAACCAGGACGATTATCACGTCCCTGTGCTTCTTCCACATTACACTGGGCTTTTACTTCCTCACAAAC
This sequence comes from Verticillium nonalfalfae, assembly GCF_003724135.2. NCBI lineage: Eukaryota > Fungi > Ascomycota > Sordariomycetes > Glomerellales > Plectosphaerellaceae > Verticillium > Verticillium nonalfalfae. The sequence continues at coordinate 94,881 of NW_021167237.1, read as the reverse complement.
CCCAGCACCATCGCCGACCAGGGTCTGGTATTCATCCTCGGAGGCTCCATGGGCATGGTAAGCACCCCGATCATACCTCCCTATGATGCCAGATAGAGATCGCTGACGCTGTCTCTGCAGCCCTCCGACCGAAGCTTCGAATCCCGCTCCGCGCCCTTGGCCTTCGTCGCCGCCCTCCTCATCTTTATGGGCATCTCCGATCTGATGACCCTGAGCATGCCTGAGGAGATTAGCCTTCTTTACTACTGGGGCACCCAAGGTCCGTCGCGCGCTGTCATTTCACTCGTCGTGAGCTCTCCGCTAACCATGTCTGTACACAGCTCCCCTCCGTCTCAGCATCGCCCTCGGCTTCGTCTTCTACACGCTCATTGCCGGCCCTTCCTCGCCGCTCTACCGAGAGGGCTCCATGCGCGACGCCGTCCGATCGCATAACCCACACTACACGCCCTCCGCCTGGGGAGGCGATGGGTGGAAGAACTCGGTTTTCTTCACGTTCATGTTTGTCGAAATGGTCAGCTGGTTCTGGGCATGGGTGACGCTGCGGGAAGAGCGCACCGAGGTTGTCAAGAAGAGCTTGAAGCAGAGCAACAGCTCTCTGCGCAACATGGATTGAGATTCGGGACACAACGGACATGAGGACTCGACGTTCGATATGATATTTGCATTTCAGGGAGTTGTTCGGGAGCTACGGTTGGTCCACGCGGGAAAGGGAAAAATTAGGAGGTTGCATTGCGATGATTTCGGCTTTTGGTGGGTGCCATTATGTTCAAAAAAGCCAGCTTTCGGAAAGATCGTCTCGCAATGCCGAGTCTATGAGTTGCTCTTAGATGCACGCCGTCCCTCCTCCTGTTCTTTTTTTATTCCCACTTGACCAATTCCCAGCCCTTGACATTCGTCCGCCAAGAATCGGCTACGATTCTCTTCCAGTCGTCAAAGCCGTCGCCGACCGCTGCCCGAATCTCCTTCGCCAACGAGTCATCCGAAGATTGAGCCGTGGTCCAGGATCCCAATCGACTTTCCAGGTTACCGCTGACCAGTTCTTTCTTCAGCAGCGCGATCCGTGCCTTGCCCTCGGTGAAAGCTTTGGCAGCCGCGCTGTCGAGCGCCTTAGCATGCGCCAGCGTCTCTTTCGGAAGACAGCTCTGGCCAGACTTATCTCGCGCCCTTTCATTCTCATTGAAGCTGGTAATGTACGACGTCGTGAGCCTGATCGCCGCAGCGGCATCACGGAGGTGGAACAGCCCATGCAGAGAGCTCAGCATCAGCACAGGGTTGATGTCCCGGTCTCCCGAGGGAAGCGACAACGTTGATTCGAGTAAGGTGTCCAGTGCGACAGACACGGCAGAAGCGACCTGCGAGAGGACAGACGCGGAGGCATCGCTGCGGTCTGACGACGTGGCGAGGGGGGCGAGGGTGGTCAGAAGGGAGATGAGTTCGAAGAAGGTATGTTCCTGGGCGGTGTACTTGGCAGTCTCCCGACCTCGGAGGAACTTGGCGGCGGTGTTGCTGAGTTGCTGCAGGCTCTCAGTGACAAAGATGTTATCTACCGCTGTGGCCTGGCTCGGGTTTGCTGGCTTGTATGCCGATGGTGGCTTGTACGAGAGGACCTCGAAGTATTTCTCAGTAACAATGGCAAGGTGCGTGCGTGCGTTCTAGTTCGCGTTAGTAAATGGGAAAGACTTTGCAGAAGAGACGAACGAACCGATGGGCTGGGTCCGATCTGCAGGACTTCGTAAACAGGTTGCGCTGTGCTGACGTGCAGGTTAGGCACAGATCCATAATCGATGACCTCCGTCAGTTGTGTCGCGGGTGTGATCTCGTCTAGTCACAAAATTAGCCCTCGGGATGATCATTCACCACAAAGAGTTACCACTCACTGATGTAGTCCTCATCAGAGATAGGAGTGCCCTTATGGCCCAGAGCACGAGTCGCCCGGAGTTCCTCGATGTAACCCATTGCCAAGGTGCAACTTATCCGTAGGCGGTCGATAAATACAGGGATCTCAAGGATACTTGAGTAGCTCTCAGATTGGAAGGCGTCAGCTAGACGTCGCGGCATCCTCAACTTCAGGGAAGTGCCGTAGTAAGCCTTGAGACCGTAGGTCATTGCTTGTTGAGGTCTATTCGGTACGGGAAGCACCGCAGCGGGAGAAAGCGTAGAAAGTCGATCGAGGAAATAGGGGCTGAGCGAGTCAATAATCGTCCGCTTGACGTCCATTGTGGCCCATAACTCCTTTGCCCTCGAGATGGTACCCAAGATGAGATGAATGCGAACGAGGAGTAGCGTAACGCGGCTGTGCTTTGGAGTCCTCGTGAGTTGGTATTCCAGTATGAGGGCAGCTTGGAGGACCTGATCACTTTGCGCAACGTGGAGCGGCGAAGGGAGGTGATTGCTGCGGTCAGCTCGTAGACCGCTGAGCTTGATCAGGGCTGTGGCTGTGAGAATAGCAAGCTCTGGAACACAGTCGGGGTCCTGGCCATCGGAGGACCCAATTGAGCCTACAAGGGCGCGATACAGCGAAGCCGCCGATTCAGCAACGCCTTGGAATCTCTCAGAACAGGTCTCCGACTCGCCTTCAACACCGTTGATGACGGACTTCCATCTTGGCTTGGCATCAGCTGCAACCGGAATCTGCACTACCAGATTAGGAGCAGTAAGGATCAGGTACTGAAGCTGATACGCCAGAGTCTTCACAATTGCTGTATGCAAGGGATCTTGTTGTCTCTCTGCCAGATGAGGAACGTATTCGAAGGCGAGGCTCTTCATTTCCTCTGGGTCAAGTTGCTCCACAAACCGTTTGATATCGTCGAAACACGCTGGAGAGGAGCACTGGCTCTCTATGTAGCGTTGTAGCTCTTCTGATCTTGGAAGAAAAGCATCATTGTTTGTAAGATCAGAAGTGCCAAGTTGGAAAGAAGCAGCAACACGGGCCAGGAGGATATTGCGTAAATAAATAGGGCGAACCGTTTCGGAGGCAGAGAATTGGTCGAGAAGAGACACAATCTCGGAAATCACCCTGGCAATGCAAGTCAGCATTGATTGCTTGCTTCGAAGACACGGCGTTCGGGACTTACTCTGGTCGAGCTTGTTTGAGCTGCCCAGCAGCAGCGAGGAAGTCTTGCCACACATTCCAGTCGCAGGCAAAGAGTCTGACCCCAGGACCATCGTCAGTTGCTGTCAGGCAATCCTTGCATAGTCGATATACAGTGGACCAGTCTTCTCGCTGTTTGCTCACGCGAAGAGCGCGTAGGAAGAGGTCCTTGCGACCGAGGCGAAGTTGCTGGACTGGTCCGAAGTGAGGGTGGTCCAGGGCGGCCTTCCACTCGGCGTCTGATCCATGAGACTCGAGGATACGGTAGAGAAGGAGAATCTCCTCCTCCGTCTTGATGGACCTATCAGTATCCGTACTGGCAGTCTGGGATGCACGCTGTATTTGCTTTAGGGCCAGCATGCCGTACAGTTTCTTCTTGTCGGGAGTGCACTGGTCACTCAGCTGGAAGAGGTCAGAAGGCGCACACAGACAAGGTTAATGGGGAATACACACGCAGAGAAGATAAGTGATGACGACGTTCCAGAAGAAGAATGTCCTGTCATGAGGGAAGGACCGGTCCAGGATGGCAGCAATCTGCTGCGCGCTGACGAGGTCCCAGTGAAGGAGGCAAGACTCGAGGCACCTGACGCCGGCATTGCGGTCCTTGGGACTGGCCTTGACGCACCTGACCTTCAAGGGGCCAAGGGTGTGGGGGAATTCGCTCTCATCCTGAAGGCTGCCAATGGCCCATTCGAGCAGGTCCAGGGCGTCGACGTCCTTGATGACAGTGCCGTCCTTGACGAACCTCTGCACAGCAATGATGCCGGCTGACCTCTCCAGCGGCGAGTCGAGGTTGGACTCGGCGCATATTTTGACAATCTCGTACCGTCAGTCGAGCCGACACAGCCTTCTTGGGTTTCTTGAGAGACAAAACACACCTCATAATATGGGTCGTTGAATGTTCGGAGCCTCTTCTCGGCCAGGCGGATGACGGACGCCCATTGACCCTCGTGAAAGGCGGACTGCAGCTGCAGATCAACGCCGCTCTTGAGCTGGGGGCGGTTCCAGGACATGGTGATGAGTTGGGATGGCGGGGCATCAACTGAGCCCGTTCTCGCATGCACCACACCACGACAAGGTGAGATGGATGGAGGGGCACGAAATTCAATGCAAGACGTACTGTGATTGGTTGCGCATTGAGATGGCAGCTGCAAAAGCGGGTCCAGCCATCACTGAGGATTACTGGTCGTCGACGAAGTCAAAGGTTTCGAGCATTTGGCTGATGAAATTGTTGTAAATTCTTCCCCTGCCCTGTCACTCTTCATGATCATTATTCTCCATGCAATATCTCTCCCATCGCTAGGCTCAATCCACGGCCACGGTAGTTTACACCTGTTGTTACACCACGCTCGATCCCGATGGCACCACTCCGAAGCTGTCAAGCCGCATTGCCATTCCATTCGTACACGTCTTTCGGCGCGGCTGGCCGTTCAGAAGAAACTGCCCGCCTTTTTTCTCTCCTCCTTGCGCTGGTCCATCTATTTGGTGTTAGTGTAGTCCATTTACCGGTTAGGAAAGAGGTATTGGACTCCATACCCATGCCTGTCGGCAGTCTCGCCATGCTCTGCGGCAATGATTAGTCTTGAACTCTGTAACTGGGGAATCCATGACCACCGTACTGGAAATATTCACCACACATCTCCCTGTCGCCGTTGTTGCGGTTCAAGCACTTGATGCTGCGCTTGGCGGCGTCCTGGCACGGGTCCATATATTTGCTCTTGCTCTTGCTGGTCACGGACAGTCAGTGCCATGGCCCCAGGCTTCGGGGTCGCGGTGATCGAACGTTTCAAACTTGGTCTTCGTCTCTTCGGTCCATGGGTTCTTGTTCGCAGCATCGATGGTCTCTGGAGGATTGTCGGTGGAAGGCATTGTGGGCGGGGGATGGAGCGTGCGCGCGCGCGTCGGAAGGACTGGATCTCCTGGTTACTTTTGGTGTACAGAAGGGGGTTTGCGAAGCGCTGGATGGCTTGGGTCGTCGGTAATGTCTGTCGCAGTGCCGGATGTCGAGAATCAACATCTCAGCATCTCCGTCACCAAGACCCCATTCGGAGAGGTCGCAAGTGGAGCCTCCTGACTTCTCCACCAAGGTGGACACTGATAAGATAAAGCTCGACGTCAGACGGAGGGCTCGCTCCCCGCTGTCAGCCTGGCAGGCTGACAACCTTGCTCACTGGCGCGTTTGTCGCGTAAAGTGGCAGGTGCTGCGGTCACCTCTTCCTGCCCATCTGGGCACCTTGCTTGGGGCAATCTTTGAGGAGCGTCGTCCAAACCTCAGGGAGGTTCGACGTCGCCAACGTTCTCGTCACATTGCGTCTATTTATTTCGGATACCATTAATCTCATTGTTCCCTCCCCTTCGTAATTCGCCCTCGTCGCAGCCTCTCTGTCCAGATCTGTTTCATGTTTAGCATCCAGCGAAGCCCTTGATGAATTCTTCACCACACGACCGCTCGCCATCAAGAGCTGGACAAACCTCTCGACCGCCAGGCACCCTCGCCGGCGTTTTCGCCCTCCAAGGGTTCGCTGATGGATTGCCGCCCTGGGCAGCACACGAAAACGATGACGCTCGGGCTAAAGTGATACTCGGCCAGCGCAGGTACACTATGAACCACTCGAGCCTAGAAGAACGCATTTATGTCAACTTGGTCATCATGTTCAGGGCTTTGCTACATTTCAGCGCCATGAACCACGAGATTGCGATTTATCGCGCCGTGGACCGCGCCTGCAGTTTCGCCACGTCCCACGCCCGCCAGATTCGTGATCTCACAAAATTCTACTCTGCCAGGCGCAAGACCTACCGACGGGAGTCCGACCGCGGGGAGAAGCCGACGCTTCTCGCAGCTCTCACAGACGAGTGGTGTCATATCTGGTCTCACGCTGTCAATAGGGCACCTCTGTACGAGCGGGAACACTACGCCTTGTTCGACGACAAGATGGCCCAGTGGGCTGACCTCCTTCAAGATGTCGACCTTTTGCTATCTCCCGGGTTCTGGCCCTATTCCGATGACCGCTCTGCACCTCAGCGACCGGAGGAGCACCAAATCCAGCGCGAAGATGCGAATTCCAATAAAAAGCACCTTCTCTCCTCTGAAGACGAGGCACCCGACAATGGCAGCAAACGACACTGCGTTGAGCCGACCAGGGCCACGGACTGCTTGCCTTCACCTAGTGATTCGCGTGGAAGAGGCCACAGCTCGAGAGATCTGACACCTGCTCGCACAGAGAGGCTGTCGAGGATCGATGAAGGGACACCACAAGCCGACCGAGTACAGGCTGATCATGCCGGACAAGACGTCTCCCCAGAGCAGCCTGGGGAGACTGATCACTCTGCATACAAGCGAGATCCACCTGCAGAGATTGACAAGACTCACAGTGGGCTTGACGGTCACCTGACTTCCAACGATGCCTTGTCAGAGATGGCCGTGTCTGGCGAGGACGGTTTTCAGGGGCTTGAGGCGTCCAGTACTATTGCGCAAGCTATTGCCAAGAATACCGAGCACTCTTTTGCCCCTGAAGGACTTGGTACTCTACTTCAGGATCAGATTAACGGCCATGGTGCTCGCTTAGACAGACTCGAAGGACGACAAATACACAACGCCATGTCAGAGGAGGATGCAAAGCGGATTGAAACACTCGAACAGCGCAACAGAGATCTTGGGGAACAGCTTGATGACTTGCGTGCGCAAAGCAGTCTGTCAGACGGCCCCAACAGAGCTCGGTTCAATGCCCTCCAGGACCAGTTTTCAGCACTCGCGCAGCGCGTGGCCGAATCCGACTCCAGAGCTCAGGCAGAGAGCAATCACATCAAGGAAGCAGAACTAACCAGGCAGATACAGGCCGAACTCATCGAGACACAGACCCAGCACATCGCCAAACTGCAACAGCAGATAGAGAGCAATCAGCGCGTGATCGACCTGGAGAAGGAGTTTGAGACCGTTAAGAACCAGTTGACAGAGGTGCAGGCTGCCGTTGAGGGGAAAGATACCTTGGGTCGCTCATTGCGGGATAGACTGGAGCACTCGCTTGGGTTTGCCCGCGCGATCCATGCGAGGGAGGTTTTCAGAACGAGAGAGCAGATGCTGGCGTCTGCCGATGTCGTTGTGCAGCTCGAGCGAGCGTTGCAGTCACTGGAGAAGATGAAAGAGCTGTGATGACACCAGCGACACGAATTTCGCTTTTTATACCCACCTTCAAGGTCGCATGAGCATCCGGTGTTCCTTTTAGGTTTCCTGCGAAGCTTCATGTACAAGAGCAGACAGACAGTTCGAACATACTGGCATGAAACGCTACAAAGGTCATTAGGAAAATCTATCAGAGGGACCATGTATGCCTGTCTGTGGCAAGCTGATCCACGTCCGCTCACGTCCTCCCGACGCCCAACGCATCCACGACACTCGAGTCCCTGCGAATGATGATGTTACTGTTCCGCACATAGTCCGCCAGGCGGCTGACCTCGCGACCCCTGTGCCCGTCGCACTCGCGACACCCGCGCCTCGCCATCTCGAGCCCGACGACCCCGTCCATGACGCCGTTGGTGGCCCCGCCGCCAACCGTCGCGCCGAGCCCCGTCCAACTCGTGCGCTTGCCGTCGCGTCCGAACCGGCCGCTTCGCTTCTTGCACTCGGCATACGACGCCATGGCCGCAAGCTCGCGCTTCTCGGCCGTGTCGCGATCGATGCTCATGACGTAGTCGAGGATGCTGCTCTTGCCCGGCGTCGTGCCGTCCATCGAGGCGGGGAAGAGCGCGGCCAGGTAGTCGGCGAGATGACCCGGTGGGCGACGCAAGGCACCACGGTTTCCACTGGTTGAGGAGGGAGAGGGCATGGCCGAAGCGGACATGGCGTGGGTGGGCGGCTGGACGTGGATGAGGAAGACGCTGCCGCAGAAGCGGGCGGTGTGGTCTTTTTGGACGGCGCGCAGGACCCCCAGCTGGGCGAGCGGGTCAGAGGGGAAGGCGAAGTGCTCGATATGCGGACCCCGATCTTCGACAATCGGCTCCTCGAACCGCGGCGTGCTGCTGGCTGGCGAGGCTTTCTTTGTTTCGCCGAGCGGCGTGGCGAACTCGCGGACGGCGGCGCCGAATGTAAAGATTTCAAGCTTGGAGAGCTTCTCCGGCTGGAGGTCGGCGCTGAGCCGCGTGAGGACGGAACTGAGCGGGATGGCGCCTGTTGTGTGGGAGAGGACGGCCACTCGCGTGATATGGCTATCGAGCAGCGCGGCGCGGAGTTCCATGTACAGAGCCCGCGAGGCGGCCGTCTGCATCGAGGGCATCGCCCGGTGAAGCATGGTCAGAATGATATCAAAGGGAAGACCGTAGGTTGGCGTATGGATACCCGTGATGGGGTGCGTGAAGAGGCGAGCCATCAGAGGCAGCGTGTGATGTGCGAGGTGGTGAGCTCTGGGAACGCTGTCAGCATGCGTTATCATCCGGTACCTCAGCTCATAGTCACATACGTTGTCCCGATGCCACTGACGAAGAACCACCGTTCATCGTGCGTCTCGCTGTCAGTAGCCCAGCTGTCGGACCCGTCGCAGCTGATTGTGACGCTGTCCTCGTTCAGCAGCCAACTGAGGCCGAACACCACAGTCAACGACATGGCCGCCCACGACGCGAACACGATACCAGGCATGAACAGCCAGATGGGCACCACGGACAGCAGCATCCCGACCTCGATGACGCTCAGGCAAGTCTGCACCACAGCATCCTTCATCTGCGCCCCCGACATCCTCTCCCCCGGTCTTCTGATCAAGCCGCCCCTTAGCGCAGCCCACAGGTCCGGGGCCATGGCCCATAGGTCCTCGAGGTTCTCACGCATGAGATCAACGATGGGCTTCTGTGCGAGTGGCAGCGTCCCGCACGCGCCGTCGATGAGAGCCGGTATGTACGTTACGGGCGGGCATGCCTGTTTGCCCGTGGAAGATGGTAGACGGGGCGAGCTCGGACGGGGCGACTGCAGCGGTGATGCCTGGTAAGATGGCGTGCGGGAGAGCCAGGGCATAGTGGGCGAACGGCTCAGCTCCCGCGTTGGCGTTTTCGCAGAGATGAACGGCATCTCGCTTTGTCTCGTTTCGTTGCTTTGTTCGTCGCTATCGTCGTCTTCGTCAACATGCCCTGAGGGAGCAGGGCCGGCTCAGTCGGTGAAAGAAACACCAGGAGATCTGCCAGAGAGAATTGTGGACAGGGGCATGAGGCATTGCCATGCTTTAACGGACGGGCTGGAAGCTCGACACATTGTTAAGGGGGCCCCCCTTGTTGTCCGTCTCCCTCGAATGCCAGACCCGTCCGGGGCGTTGGGGGGTGTTGCCGCGGGGGGGAGTGCGCACTCTGTGGGGAAGTAGGCTAGATTGCTCACATTCCACTCGACTCAGCTTGTTGGATGCCCTCATCAATCTGGATAATCCAAGGGCCTGCTTGGCAGCCCTCGGTCTCCCCTGACGAGGCTGAACCTTAAGCTGCGATGAACATGTCAAAGGTGGGTCTCCCTCGATTTCCTATTCTCGTCATTGTTTGTCCCAACCGCTGACCCGATTCGATGTCTCACTGAGACAGATGCGTGCCGACGGGTCCGTGCCGCTAGTGCGTACAGTAGCATGCCTAGTCGCGACTGTGATACATGTACGTGCTGGTGTTGATGTCGCGTACACCTGGGAGGCCCGGAAGGCTAAAAACTGAGAGGCAGGTCGCAAGAACAGGAGGGGTTGAGAGTACTTGAACAGCATGATAGCAATTTAGGGTCCTCAAGCCAACATCTAAACGCGCAAATAGTCCATCCAACGCCAAGAAGGGGGCTAACCAAAACATGCCTTACCCTTGCCATACATCCAAATAGACACAAACGCTACATTATTCAGGTCGAATGTTGCCCAGGAGGCCTGGTCTGGACGCCTCCCACGCGAGCTCAATGACCTCGTCATTCTGGCCGGCCTTCTCCGCCCGGTGCACGTAGATTTGCCGCACTCCTCCGTTTTTGAGGTAGTCGGCGTCTTCGAGCTTATACGTCTTCTTCTGCCCCGGCTTCATGGGTTTCCGCAGCGGCCCAATGCTGAAGTCGTAAAAGTCGGGCTGGTTGTTGGACCACGTATCTTCCATCCGGCTGAGGTCGACGTCGTCGAGACCGTCGCGGTAGACGCTGATGGAATAGCCGTTGGTGAGGACCGTGTCGGCGCCCATGCGCCAGCGCTGCAGGAAGCAGTCGCCGCAGACGTGCGTGATGGTGGCCATGAGCTCGACGGGGGAGAAGTACCAACTCTTCCAGTGGTGGACACTCAGGGGGCTGGGGCCTCCCTCGTAGAAACCCGTGGCATCCCTCGCCATGTCCATTTGGTGCAGGCCCGGCAGTGGCGTCAGCTTGGTATGCGTGTGTTTGTAGACGCATTCGCGCACGAGCGCGTCGCCCTCGCCCGTCTTGGCCTCGTTGAGGCATGTCTCGAGCAGGGGTTCGAGGTCCCGCGCCAACTTCGCCGACAGGAACACGCCGCCTCCGCCAAAAGCCATGTAACCAAAGGTGCGAACAGCTCTAAAGTCCTCTGATAGGGCACCGACGTAGGCCTGCTGCGTGTGATCAATGTCGGAAAGGGCGACGGTGAGCTTGTGGAGAGAGGGGAAGAATGTGTCGTCATCGAGGATAGCAATCCATTCGGTCTCGGGGCCTGAAGCCTTGACGAGGTCGCGGATGATGGTGAAGTGGTTTTGGCCGACGCTGAGCCTTGAGCGAATGGGCTTGACAAAGCTGGCAATGACATCGCGCTCGGCATAGCGAGCGACGAGAGCTTCGAGGTTGGGGCGATTTTCGTCATAGTCGGTGACGACGCCGACCAGCTTGGCATGTGACCCTGCAAGCCAAAAGGCAAATGTGTCTATCGACTCTTCGTAGCGCTCGTACGACGTGGCGACGCCAAATACGTATTGGGGGTAGGTGGACTTCGGGTATGGGCGCGGAACACGCAGTGGTATAGGATCGCATCTTTCGAGCTGGACTGGTGCGCACGAACTGAGATCGATCTTCGTCTTGGTCTTGAGGAGGGGTTCGTCTATTTGCGCAACAGCGTCGCGCTCGAGGGATCGTGTGACAACGGGTTTGATGCACCGCTTCGTGTAGGTGATGGTGTCGGTCAGGTTGAGCTCGAGGTTGCGCAGGTGCCGGAGTGCAGGCACAGGGCAGTCGGGATTTCTGGCTGGCGATGATCCGGCTCTGGACGGGTGCGACGCGAGGCCATCGTCGCCAAGACGGAGACGGGTCTCGAGATTGCTAATGAGGAGGTACACGAATATGGTGACACCAACAGCGGAGGCCAGGCTCCTGACGGTGCGGGTCTGGGGTATTCTGAGCTTCATGTCGGCGGGAGCATGCTGCTGAGTGGCCCTTCTCCTTTGCACTCCAATCCTCTCGGTTTCTCCTCTCTCGGCGTGCCGGACGCCGGGCGCGATGCAGTTCGGAGGAAAACACTCAGCGTCGAAGGCAGGTCTCGAAGAAGCAAGGTGCTGGTATTGGACGAGAGGTCTGATTGGGGTTCTGATTTGGATCTGACGATGCAATGGCTGGTCCAGATGTCGAAAAGGTGGACGGAACGTTGGAGCTCGTGGGCGTGATTGAGTGCTGATAAAGTGCTGATAAGACCCCTTGCCCCTGTGAGACGCCGCGACCGTTGAAAATGCTGGATCCCCTAGCGGCTACGAAAACGGACCCTGAAGTCAAGGTGAAAACAGGAAACCAAGAGACGCATTTGAGACGAGGGTCTAAGACGGTCTTGGGGTGGAAATGTGCTGAATACCTTCGAACTCATTTCAATACAGCTGACTGCTTTGCAGAGATGCAATACCTCCACCATTAAAGCTGTCAGGCATTCCGTTTAGTGGACGATGCACCAGCTCAGGCACGCAGCGTCAGCGTTGCGGCCAACATGAGATGGTGGGGCTTTTCTTAGCGCCAGATGTGCGTCATCTCAGAGGCTTCGACCTGCCATTGCGCGACACCTCCCAGCTGGCTCCCCTCAGAGGGATGTCCTTGACTACCACTGCCGTGGCGGCGCTGAACTAATCGGGTTAGTGGCCTTGCCGCTCTTGTTCAGGCTCGGCTGAGCCGCCCGCAATCGAGACGTCTACGGAGGTGTATTTCAAGATGTATATCTGTTATCTCAAATGGCCTACAGTCCCTGTGTATGAAATTCGACTCTAACAGGCCTAGATGCACTTTACAGCTTCGGGAAATCATCTTAGGGGGGGGGGTTCTATAGCTAAACGTACAATGCTGATGAGTTGATGGCGATGTTATTGGCGCGATGGTGCGCTTGATCTGTCGAATTTTTGCCTACCTTGTTATTTTTCTCTGAGTTGAGATATCAGGGTATCATGAGGTTGTAGTTTTGTTTGACAATGGGCCACAATCATTGAGCGACCTTGATGGTCCAGTGGGTGTCACCTGGACAGCCAACATATAAACGCACTCTGCAGGTAGGTTTGAATTTGCACACCCTCCTTCCTTCCCTCCTTCCTTACTCACCACCGCCGGCCTGTCCCCAGCATCAGTATCAGTATCAGCCTTTATCAAAACTGTGATAAATCCAGTCGGTCTCGATTTCATCTCGATACCTGTATTCCAATCTTGACTCGGCAGACAAAAGCGACAAGGGGATCGTACACGGCTTGTCAAAGTCCTATTAGACGATACCCTCCATCCTTATCGACTTTTTTCGGCCACTACAAGCAATGATGCCGCCGGGCCAGACTATCGTCATCTCCGGCCCATCGGGCGTGGGGAAAGGAACCCTGATTCAGAAGCTACAAGACACGCACCGCGGACTCTTTACGCTTACGGTTTCACACACCACAAGAAGCCCTCGACCAGGTGAGGTTGATGGGGTGAACTACTACTTTGTCTCCCGCGCACAGTTTTCTGCTCTTATCGCTCAGAACGGCTTCATAGAGCACACAACATTTAGCGGTGCCATGTACGGCACTAGCAAACGAGCTATAGTAGACCAAGCAGCCAAAGGCGTGATTCAAGGGACCGTTGTTCTCCTCGACATTGACCAGGAAGGTATCAAGCAGCTAAAGCAAAGTCCCGATATTCCCGCCGCTCTGTACGTCTTCGTCAAACCTCCCAGTCTTGATGAGCTTGAGATCCGTCTCCGGAGCCGGGGCACTGAGAAGGAGAAGGATATACAACGACGGATGACACAAGCCAAGGCAGAGTTGGATTACGCAGATACAACACCCGGGCTCCATCATGACCTCGTCATTGTTAATGACAACATTGAAAAGGCATACAAAGAGCTCGAGGAGTTCATATTCCGGTAAAGACACCAGCGGTGTTTTACAACAAACTGCACATGGGGTCCAATCAACACCCATCAGATATCCGGTTATCTTGATCAACCTCGACTAGGCGCACATGCACAGGAAGCTCGATGTTAGGAGGCATCTGCGGAGCCACCGGACGCGGAGGAGGGGAGGTCGGGCGCCATTTCAGGGGGTTCGATGCCGCGGAGGCAATGTTATAAGGGCTATGGATGCTTCCCTAGCTGCAGAGGACCATACCTTAGATGCGCTTCCATCCGATACCTGACAATAGACTGTGAATATCAGTTGCGAAAACCCTCTTCACTCGGCACATCCGATAGCTCTGACATTCAGTCAACGCCAATTGCAGTGTCCCAGTAGTTCTTGGATTGCATTAAAAATACCAAAAGTGGGAGTAGGAGCAAGGCAAGACCATTATGCAGAGAGGTTCTTCATAAATTTCAAACGTTGCTGACATTTTCCGCGTGAATCATTGTACGTAGTTTGCTCTAGGCCACCGCAACTGACGCAAGGAAATGCGCAGCTTGCTTGTCCCTGCCCAATGGCTACCACGAGGGGTACGCCCGTGGCTATCAGTATGGCCATCGTTAGGAAAAAATAGTGTGGTAAAGCTAATGATTTCATGGAGGTAGCCAATGCAGCTGGCAACGTCTAACAGGAGAGCCGTATTCGAATTATCGGTACCTTGTGATTGATGTATATGGAGATCTGGGGGAAGGGGAGGGGTCCAGGACAGAAGCCATAGGCTTACCAAGTGAAACACAGAAAAGTATCCACCGGATGCTTGACATTGTGTGCTTTACATGGCGTGCTGTTTCCGCTTCCACTACGACCTGCCATAGGGCACGGCGGTAAAGTAGGACTTAGAGTGAGCTTGCGGTGAGTGCACTGTGGCTGAGGTATGCAAGTCATACCTCCAGGCTGATACTCAGTCGCGGCTCAGCACAAAAGCAGCAGTGCTTCAGGCAGCGCCCAACTCAAATAAGGCTCGAAAAAACCCATATACCATAGGTACCTAAGCTAGGTACCTAGGTAGGTATACATGGTACAAGTGTAAAGGTCTAACAGATCCACAGCCTGCCCAAGTTTCAAGCTCGCCCGCCCCCGCCGTGGGTGGAGACGCAGAGGGATCTGTACTATCGGCCCCGCCAATATATCGGACCAGGCAGATGGATCCACCTGACCGCACGACACGAGATGAGCGTCGGACATTGACACCCAGCCAGCGGCCTGTGCCATGCCTGCCTTGGCTGTGCTGTAGTTATTGAAGTGTATTTTGTTCTGACTAGCCTGCACTGAGCAACTGAATGCCCTCCTCGTATTCGACGTATCAAAGGTTCAATAACAGCCAGGGAAGATGAATCGCTCAACGTTGAAGAGATACTCGCATCTGACATGGACGTCGTGCTGGTGTTTTCGTTTCCCTTCTGTTTCTTGGTTTGCCGAGAATTTGATTGACTAGCAGGCTGCACTCTTCAACTGTAGCGTACGATTGAGGAGCTTGGCAGCCGCTCCCGACACGATAAATCTGGAACAACGGTACAAGATCATGCATATTGTCTACCTTGACAAACAAGTCATCACTCAAGTCACAGGAGAATCATGATGGAGTAAATCTGCTGAAAATCTTCAGATTCTACACGCAGTATATGCACGCTTGGATCAATATATACAGGAATCAAAATCGTAGACCGTCGTATGCTTCCGAAAACACACGCTCTCATCCCCGACCGAATGAAGTGGCCTCTGTCCTCGGCCACAGGCCGATGAACAGACGGCTCATGCCATCAGATATCGTGACAGCCCACAGCTTAGAGCTGGGCGCGGCGGGCGACCTTCTTGGCGCTGCGGCGGGCCTTGCGGGACCTGGAGCGCTTGGCCTTGCAGGTGGTAGGGGGAGTGGTGGGAGGAGTGGTAGGCGCGTTGGTGGCCGAAGGGGGCTTGACAACGGTGGCCAGGGTAGTCGTGGGGACGGGGTAGGCAGCGGTCGTGGTGGGAACGACGGGGGCGGCCGACGCGATGGAAGAGAAGACAGGGGCGGGGGCGCCCTCGGAGTCATCCTCGCTGCCGTTGCCAGGGGCGGGAACGACGGGAGCGGCGGTGGTGGTGGGAGCAACAGGGGCGGCGGCGGTGGTGGTGGCGACAGGAGCAGCGGTGGTGGGCTTGGGAGCGGGGGCGCTGCCGGAGCCAGCACCGGTCCAGACCTTGGGGCCGGGGATCGTGTAGCTGGTGTAGCCGCTGTACAGGTTGAAGACGATACCGGGGTCGGCCGAGGTGTAGCCGGTGTTGAAGTCGAAGCCCTCATCGGGAACAGCGCTGCCACCCTCGGTGACCTCGAGCTGGACGCAAGAGGGGTAGAACTGGGCGCCACGGGCGGGGTTGGAGGCAAAGGCCACATCGGACTCGTGGTGGGCGATGATCTCCTGGCGGACAAGGTACTTGCCAGCGGCGAGGCCGGCAGGCAGGGTGAAGTCCTGCTTGCCGTGGTTGGCCTTGATCTTGTCAACGGCCCACTTGCCGCCGGAGTAACCATCCTCAGCAATCTTGGTCCAGATGGGGCCGGAACCGTCAGTCTCGGTGTACTCGGCAATGTAGGTGATCAGAGGACCCTCGTGGGAGCCGTCAATGATGTCGTCGTCGCGGTTGTCGTGGTACCACTCGAAGCTGAGCTTGTCACCGGCGGCAGCCTTGGCGAAGCTGGGGACGGGGGTGCCACCGTTGGGGCCGCAGACGAGGTCGGGGCTCGTGAGGTCCTTGACGGGGCTGTTGTTGGGGGGAGAGCGGATGTAGTCCTTGCGGCCATCACCCTGGTCAACGCCGTTGACCCAGATGCCGTACATCTGAGCGTGGGCGGAGACGGTGGTGGCCATGGCCAGAGCGGAGGCGACGGTGAAACGCATTTTGAATGGTCTGGTATGAAGATCGGGTTGGTTTGGTTGTTTGTACTGGTTGGTTGAAGTGAAAAGTATGTAGTTGCAAGTGTATCTGCGTAGAGAGCGTGGGTTGGCGAACGTCGAGTTCGGTGAGTTTCAAAAGAATGGCACAGCCAAAAAGAGAGAGACTGGGAAGTTTTGGAAAAAAGAGTGAACAAACAACACTGGAAGCGAGGATGAGGAGAGGAGAGAGAAAAAGGCAGCGGCAAGAGGGTTGATGGCAGGACGAGGCTTTATATCAAATGGCTTCAGGTCAGCGAGGCGAGAGAGGGCCCATGTCGACAACGCTGTGCCCCCCGGCGGAAGACACTAGCCGCAACCAGGAACTGACCGGGCATGGTCATCGCTGGTCAGGCAAATACACTGCCTAGCTACCTTGACCGTTGATGATGTGGGAGGCCAGGCGAGGACAGGGCCTGGGCTGTGGTGGAGATGGACGGTGGTCGAGATTGCAGGCGCCGGCCGCCAACGTCTCATCAATCCGTGTGGCTCCCCCCCCTCTCACTGGGATGATGGGCAGGGGTTCTCTCTGCAGGCGATGGCAAAATGGAAAACGGGTGATGAGGCTCATCTTGGCGGCACCAGGCACAGCAGGCACAGCAGGCACAGGGTAGCGGTCGAGTGGATGGCTGGCTGTTCGGCGCCAACCGAGGAAGCGAGCATGGCGAGGTAGAGGGCACAGTAGGTACCTAGGCTTGCCAGGTACCCAGGTAGGTGCGGTAGGTACCATGTAAGCGAGGAAATCTCGCTGTGGTGCCTGTGCTTGGTGGAAGTCGCCTTTTCCCTTGTGTCCACCATCTCCTGCCTCCAGCAACATGGGACGAAATCTGAAACGACGACTGGCAGAAAAGCAAGACCCCACGCTGGAGCCGGTATTTACAGGGGCTGTGTGGGTTTCCGACGGCCGGGGTCGCCTTTCTGGCAGGTGCTCCTGACCGCCATCGCCCTCCTGGGCCAGAGCGACAGCCGCGGCGCCGTGCGTTAGCGCGCAGTCCAGCCTTTTGCGCCCCTGTGCATCTCCTGCACCCCCCCGCCGCCCTTGCACAGCTTCCAAGTACCCCCCCTGACCACACATCCCCTTAAGATGCGCCATATCCATGACCCCTCGCAAAGATCCAACCCCAGCTTGCGGTTTCAGGTCAACAACACTTCATGCACCATGTCCCTCAGGAAGATTACTGCCCGCCACGAAATCTTCCTTTTCCACCTGGGATGCCTGTCTTGCCCCAATCAGGGCGTTGGCGATGGGATGACACCTGTCGACGTGATCATGGGGTGACGTCTGTATTCCTTGAGGTCAGCTAACAAGCATCGTGCTTAAAATGCCAATCGATCTTGATTGTCGCTCACTACATGTACACGCTACGGCGGGCTTGATCTCAGCATTGTCAACACTCGAGTTGAGCTTCGGGAAACCTGTATCATGACGACTACGGCTACATTCTGGGTCTGTCCAGCTGGATTTTGTGAGATACCCAGCCACACAGTACATTTAAACGCACAGCCATGATCGTCGTCATCGACAATGCTCGTAGCGATTCTCCCGTTCACCGCAACCACGACCCATCGATCTACCTTACACGAGACGAACAACCGTCTGTGCTCTCCGTACCCAGCGGCCCAGAGATCGGAGGTGTGATTGAACAACCCGCTACCACGAGCCAGCGCCTGTCATGCCCAAGCTTCGACACCAATCTTGCAGCAGCGTGAGGCCTAATAAATTGATGCTTACCTTATTTTTCTGCTGCCAGCCACACTGCCAGCCACAACCTCTCCTCCTTTCAGCCTTCGACCCAAAGCCTTTGCCTTTAAGCCTTCGATCCAAAAGCTCGACGGCTTTACTGTCTCTTCTGGAAGTCTTTTTTCCAAATCTGTTGATTATCCCCCCCTTTCTTGTTCTCGCTTCTGCACGCCCTGCAGATTGCGTTCCCTCGTTTATATCGGAAACCTGTCCCCAACTTGGACCAACACCCTGTCCCCCGATCCTAGCCCCCTGCCATGGCGCGACATGGGTCCCCTACTACTCTTCCCTCCTCATGGTCAGCGACCGATATATCGACCAATTGACCGCCCCATCGCGTTCCATAACACGCCACGGCCTGTTTGGCCTTGATTGTTCGTCCTCTCCCCCTTTCGCGGGTCCGAGCCGCTGGCCGTGGAATGCAGGCCGGCCCGGCTTTCTCGCTTTCAGGCGCTGTGGAGGGAGAGGGACTTCGAGTGCCCGACGACAGGAGCCGTGTCCATCCCCGATATTGCTTGACTGTGCTTGGCTGGAGACCCCCACCCCCTAAGCTCCCCAAGTCCGCCGAGACCCCTTAGATGCGGAGTTGCATGATCGTGACGTCGCTCGGCGGCAGATGAAGGCAAGTAGTGATTCCTCTCCCTCCCACTTTCCGGGCGCCAGCCATCAGGCTTTCTTGGGTCGTACTCAGTACCGTACAACCTCGAGCCTTGGCCGGTCCCCATCATAGTCGAAGAATCCTTCGCCGTGTGCGGGGATTGACAATGCCGTCGGCATGGCCTTCTTGTGAACCCACAAGGGCGATGTGTCTGAGACTCTTAATCAGTGCTCTCCGGGCCCGCGTGTGACGACCCTTGGGTCTTGGACAATCTTGTGCATTCTCGGTGCTGACGCCCATCTGGCAAGCGCCGGGTCGCTGCGGGAGAGGCGCTGGGATTGTTCCATCCAGGGGTAAGATTACGCATGCCGCTGGACCAGAAGACTAGTTCCTAGGCGGATGACCAGGCACTCACAGAGGAGCCTGTTCAATGTGGTACTACTCCTGTCCGGCCTGGCGTGACCTGCAAGAGACATGACTAGACGCAGCATCTTCAGGGGGTGTTAAATATGGAAAGGATATCCAACATGGTACCCTACACCCTGACTACATTTTGCGTTCACACAGGGGTTTCTTCCACTAGGGCGCGGCCTCGGCGGTTGCAGCACGATGTTGACAGCCTATATACCTAAAACCATTTTTCCAATTCCTGTTGGTGAGCGTTTGGTCTTCGCTCTTAAGCAGACAGAGGTCAACGTCGTCGAAGACAAATAATCTGTGCCTTGCACATCCTGACTTCATGTCCTGCATATCAGCGGCGCGATCATTGGCTTTGTGTTTGCTTCACTCGCACGAGCTCCTCGTGTCGACTTGTTGTCAAAACTATGAGGGCCATTGTCTCGGCTCCCACTGACTGGCGAGCTGACTGTAGTACTGATTCCAGCCCCGGCTTACTTAGGATTGTCTTGGCAAGACTCCTGGCGGCTGCGACAACAGAAACCGGACTTCATTGTTTCTTCGAGGCGAGTCTTGAACGAGGTCTCTCACACCAACAGCGCACGTCTGAGACAGCCGCACCACACGTCTGCTGTTACTCACATGTCTGCGGTACAGTGAGCAACACTGGGGGGTTTACATTTCAGCTTGTAACATGCACAGCTTCTACTTTGTTTCCTCAACTCGGCTTGCCCATAATGACAAGCGGACATCTAGTTTGACACCACGTGCCAGACACGTTTCTTCAACAGCCCGTTCAGTATTATAAGAGTCATGATGTCTACCAAAATTGTTCGCGCAGCAACGGAATATCCGCCAAGAGCCCTGCCTTCAGCCGTTCTTGAACAAAGTCATCGCCGCTACAATTACAAAATGCTCGTCTCGATCCTCGTCGAGCTGACCCTGGCTGTTACGGTGGCTGCCTCGCCGTTGACGGCGCACCCTGTCGCTCGAACCACAGCAGCGACTGCCAATCCAACCACGAGTCTCTGCACGGGTGGACGAGTCTTTGTTGGCTGGCTGGATAAGTCGTTTGGAATCCTGCCCCAATGCAAATGTCCGAAGAGTCTGGTTTGGGACGAAAATAGGGGCATTTGCATCTCGCCTCCGCTCATCCCGCCGATCCTAAGGGCAGGGCAGAAGATTATCTGCGCAGCAGACTCGACCCTATACTGCGACTACGGTATGCTCTTTTATTCCAGATCTTCTCGATATCATTTCATTTCTGCGATGCGGTCAACCTGCTAAACCCGTTAGACAAGGACAATGATCTTTGCCTAAACAACACGCAAAATGTCGTCTTGGCCATAGTCAGCAGCATTAGCAAAACGCAGCTCAAGAAGCAGATTCAGGAGGAATGCAAAAAGAAGCCCAAGTGTCCTGCGGGCCAGATATGGACTGAAAAAGACAAGAAGTGCAAAAGCCCGTGCCTACCAAAAGAGTCGGCGCAGAAATGCAAGGACAAAGGTGGAAGTCCTATCTGTGCGAAGACTCCGAAGGAATACTGCAACTATGGTCAGCCCCCCCAACCCCTCCTCAGCCTTCACGAAGCTTCGTCTCGCTGACGGTTTGGTATGCAGACGAGAAGAACAACCTCTGCGAAGACAACGGGCTAAACATCCTGCAATGTCTCGTCCCTGGTGTCGATGGGACTGTTGGAGCTGTCGAAAATATTCTTGATGACCTGTTCGCCACGATTGGTGAGGCTATCGAAGTTCTAGGGAAAGATTGCGTCCTAGGTGGACTCGGATGCGTCTTGAATGACACCATCTGGAAGAAGCTCCTAGGTTCGAATGGGCTTGGAGGCATCATTTGTGGGCTTCCGATTCTAGGAGGCATACTTGGGAACTGTTAGTGAGGGAGCTAGACGGTTGGGACGTGCCGCACCAAACCAGTCATCTTTCGTTGAAAGTGTTCGTATCAATGACTCAGCAAGTCTGTTCCAATGTCACCTCGGTTTCGGCGTTGAAATAACCACCGAGGCCGAATATGATGTCGACGACCCTCCGACAATTTCGCTCGCCAAGAAGACGTTGCATGTATCAGTGCTCATTGTCATCAGTAATCAACTGCACTACGTATGTCATTAGAGGAAATGAGCCCGCCGCATCTCCCCCGAGACTCGACGGATGCGCACTTGCCAAGCCGGCCGCCGGACCTCAATCGCTCCGATGCCGACAGCACCCGTATGGATGCCCCAGCCCCAGCGCAACTCCGGAGGATACAGCGGTCCTGCGAGATTTGTCACCGCCGCAAGATACGGTGTGACAAGCAGCAGCCATGCTCCCATTGCAAACGTGGGGGCGTCACCTGTTTGTACCCACATGCCGAGCACCTGCGGCGGGCCCGCAAGCCCAAGACAACCATGGCCGATGTGGCCACCCGCATCTCGGAGCTGGAGCGCACTCTCGTCTCCGTATCGAACCAGACCGCACCGGCAGAGACAGTAACCTCCCGGTCGAAACCATGCGACACGCTCGGGACAGAGGGCCTGCATTCAGGGTCGAGCAGTGGGCAAGACGGAGGCCCGGGTGTCCTCGTTCAGAAAGGATTATCGAGTCAATATTTCAACGAGATATTGATTTCACGGGTTCTCGACGAGGTGCGAAGGGCCTCGGCAACTAATCAAGTTTCGTGCTGACAGTTCAAAAGGAGCAGGATATCCAAACAGTTCTATCGACACCGGTCAGTGAGGCCACACGGCCAATATCGGTGCCTCAATTCAATCCCATGGGTATACTTTCGGTTCCTTCATATTCACGGCCATTATCAAGCTTCCTCCCAAACAAAACGGTGGCTACACACCTTTGGAAGGCTTACGTTGACAAGGTCGAGCCCTGCACCAAAGTCCTTCACATACCCACTGCCGAGGTTCTCGTATACACGGTTATTGACAAGCCGAGCGAGTGCAGTCCAGGAATGTTGGCCCTATGTTTTGCCATTTTCTTCGCTGCTGCCACGGTATACGACCAAGACGAAGCTGTTGGTGTACTTGGCGATGACCCCGTCGCAAGTCTGCAGCTCTTGAAGACTGGCCTCGAGCAGGCTATTGCCCACGCCGACTTTCTCGAGAGTCCCACTGTCACCACTATACAGGCACTCGCGATATATTTGGTATGTCTATGCCGTCGTCTCTTCATATGCCTAACTCGACTAACAATCTCATCGTCTGCGCTCCGGGTCCACAACCCCGGCAGAGGGATCTGGACGATCGTGGGACTCGTGATCCGTGCCGCCCAGTCCATCGGCCTGCATCGCGACGGTAAATTGCTGGGACTGTCGCCCTTCGAATCTGAAATCAGGCGGAGGCTCTGGTGGTATATTGTCTGCCGAGATGGCCGAGCTGCAGAAGATTACGGTCTCGAAAACATGCGGCGAATGCCCCCTGGGTGTGCCGCCAGTATCGACATGCCGCTCAATCTCCACGACAGTGATCTTTACCCTGAAATGGACGAGCTTCCGCCGAACCGACCCGGCTGGACCGCCATGACGCTCTCTTTAATCGGCATCGCGACAGTACTCGGATGGCATGAAAACGCCCAGTCAACCCCAACCGCCAGAGATGGCACTCGCAGCCAGGTCATCCAGGATATCAGAGCACGCGCAAAGGGATATCTGAGTCGCTGCAACCCCGTGATCCCACAACAACGACTGACCATGCACATCGCGGACTTCGTTCTTCGCAAGCTGGAGCTCGTCACGCGGCAGCGGATGCAGATGCATGCGCAGCCCGGCGCCCACGAGGCTTTCGCCACGGAGGAAAATCTCCTCGAGGCCGTGGAGATACTCGAACTCGGCGCCACCATGATGACCGACGATCGGCTGAGGCCCTGGCAATGGTCGATGCGCCTGTACCCGCAAAACCACATGCTGCTGTATGTACTCTGGCACTTGTGCGTGTGCCCAGATGGGCCGAACCGAGACCGCATCTGGCAGGCGGTGGAGACGGTGTTCAGCGACACGGAAGCCACACGAGCGGGGAGCGTAGGCGCTGGGGATTTGGGCTCGCGATGGGCTGTCCTCACAGTACTGAAGGAGAAGGCCTTCGCAAAGAGGGCCGGTGAGACGGCGGCCAGCGGGGCTACGAGGGTGCAGGATCAGATACAAGTGGCGACGCCGGGTGGAATGGATGCCGTGGGCGTCTTCACGCAAATGGGTAATTTTGACTGGGTGGACGACCTGCAGGTTCTACCAGACTGGACGACATTGATGAAGGATTTTCAGATGGAGAACACTTTCAAATTTGGGGTTTGAACAATTTATGGAGAGAGGAATTCATGTCGTTAATTAATTACATTACAAAGCAGTGAGGAGTACCCATGAGTCTATATCGCCTAAGCCCTTTTTCATCAATATGCACAATTCCGCCCGCCTCAGTCCCTATGCGTTCCTATCACCCTCAGAATACGACGAGCAGTTTCCAACCAGTGCGATGGATTCTGGCAGCCAGGATAAAGGTAGTCCCGACCATACAGAAGACACCTGCAAAGATCTTCATGCCTAAGAGCCCATGAGGCGAGTCGATAATGGCACCGTTGATTGGGTTTGTGGTCAGTCCTCCAATGGAGGACGCAAAGAAAACAAGGCCAGTGCGGAAGCCAATTTCAGATAGAGGCGATACCTGAGCAACGAGGGGGCCGATGAGCGAGACATAGGCGCCCGAACAGAAGCCAAAGAGAATGGCAAAGGCGACGAGGGCGCCGTCGGTGGCGGCGGGGATCCAGAGGGCAAGAATCCAGAGGCCAGTGAGGTAGCAGACTATGACGAATATGTTGAGACGACCGATCTTGTCGCCGAGGAAGCCAGCAAACATACGACCGAAGAGGGAGGCGGCATTAAGAATGGGAATGAGGTACTGCACCAGATTTGGGTCCATGCCGGCTTCGAGCGCTTGGACGGGAAGGAAATTGATGGGTACGTAGATGCCATAGGTGAAAACCGTGAAGCCGAGCGTGATGAGGACGAATTCGAGCTCGCGGAACGGCCTGAGCAGCTGCGCTTTGGTAATCTTCTGAGGTGTCGGTGGGTAGAATGCGCGGACCGTAAGGTTGGCGAGGATGAGCAAAGCGAGGATGAGAAAAGCGCTGATACGCATCGCCCAAGCGAAACCAACTTGACGAATCAGCCGTGTGACCATAATCGGGAAAACGACACCGCCAATGCTGGAGCCGGTAGAAAGGATGCCAAAGGCGGCGCCGCGATTGACATTGAACCAGCCGTGGATTACGGCGATGGATGGCTGGAAGATAGCAGAAACGCCAATGGCGGAGCAAACGCCCTGCGCAAGTAGAACCTGATAGTACTCCTTGCATAGTGAGGCCATCATGAGACCAAACACGTGCAGAAAACTACCCATCAAAAGAAGTTGGCGCGGGCCATACATGTCGTATACTTTGCCCAATATCGGCCCAGTCGCCGTCATGAAGAAGATCTGGAGAGAAGGAATCCATGATATGGTGCTAGGAGAATATTGACGAAGGAGGTCATTTTGATAGTACTCCTGGAAAGCGCCGACACCTATTGGCGTTAATATCGAGGTTCTTCATTTGACTGTGAAAGAGGAAATGTTCGTACTGTTGATCCAGCCAAAACTGCAAAAGGCGGTGCACCACACGCCGAGCACAACGAGCCATGCAGCTAAGCCCCCATCCGGAGCGTCGCTACCCGGATAAATGGCCCCCTTTTCTTTGTCCGATATGTTTGGATCGATGTTGGACGGCGCGTCAGAGACGTAGTCATTGGGATCAAGAACGCCATGGTTCTTCTCGGCCGTATTGGAGGCGTGAGGCAGGTCGGCAGCTAGTTGTGACATGGTGCGAGTGGTGTCAAGTGTGATGGCCTTTGCTGACTCCAGGTTGCTATGACCTCCACACGGCGACGGCTCGTATTTAAACAGATATAGTCTGTGGCCGACCCTCGAAACACTTCCCAGGAATGGACGGCAGCTGGGAGCGGGTACCAACCGCAATGCGTGAACTTTGATTGCAAACCCCGACCGTCAGCACGCCATGCAACGTCAAGGATCCGGACGTATCGGCCGCGTGTGCGGAATTGGAGAACAAGGGCGAGAAAGGCCCTTGTTGCCTACGCCTACAAGGTGGGCTGGATGCGCCTCTTCGGCGCCGGCGCAAGTATAGCATCCGAGGCCGAGGGCCGGTAGGGCTGAGAGTTCGGCGCCGAGTCCAGCCTCATCTGGCCGTCAACGGGATCGACTTTGACACCCCTGAACCTGGACGAATTTCTCAGCATTTCAAGTTGACTGATCCGCGGCGACAGACGGCTCGGGCGCAGTTGATTCGACGAGGTCCCGAGGGTACTGCAGCCACCTCTCCCATCCCGGCCCCAGGGCCGCCACAATGCTACGTAGGAGCCGACTGCCGACACGCCCTACGATCCAGTGCCCCCGGCACCAGTGCATGATGACGGCAAAGTGGGCCAGCACGAGTAGCGATTCGGGTCGTTTCGCCCGCAGCGAGGTGAGGAATCCCGGGGTCACCACCTGCGGCCAAGCGAGAGCCATGCCGACCGCGTCGCCGAGATGACCACGGGGCGAGACACGCGGTGACGAGTCCTTTGAGTCTGCGTCGAGAGACGAGTGAGAGTCATAGGTGGCCTGAATCCTCGCAAGGGCCTCCTGGTTGCCCTGCTTCTGCTCATCGTCCATGCCGAGACTGTTCGTGATCAAGACCTGCAGAGCCTCGGTCTCGGCGCCTGTGCCGAGCTTCATGGAGATGAGCTGCCCGTCCTCAAAAACGGAGGCGTGATTCGATTTTATGAGTACGTCCCACGCCGCTGACGCGATGACGCGGACACCGCGGTAGAGCTCTATGTATCGAATGAAATCATCGAGCACAGTGGCGTCATCATCGGCGCAGGCGGCGTCGCAGAGGAGATTCATGCCGACCATCCAGCTGAAGACAAGCATTTGCATGGCATTGTCGGCGGTCGTCTCGGCTTGGGTCGTGTTGAAGAAAGTCAAGGCGTGGGCCTGGTACTCACGCGCAAGGAAGATATACTGAGGGGCCTTGTCTGGGCATGTTGAGGCGAGGTGTCGCGCTGAATAAGCGAGGATCTCGTTCATGAGGTAAGGAAGGCCAAGAGCCTGCTCGACGAGATGCTGGTGTGTGGGCATCTTGTCATGAACAGGAATAGCGCCAGAAAGAAAATGATGCATCAGATGCAACTGGTCCATGTGGGCGGGCGGCACAGAGTGTACGTTCGGGACATCAAGCAAGAGGTTTGTGGCGCCCGGGGACGGGCCGGCCGAGGTGAAGGAGGGGCCCGGGCTGGACCCGCCCATCGTACTTGGGGTCAGGGCCTGGAACGAACATGACCGCCTGGTGTTGACGCAGTTGAAGCATATAGGATGTGTCTCGTCACACTATCGATGTTAGAAAAGTCAGATCGAAGGCTGCTGGATAGTGCCATACCTTGACATGCCTTCGTTTGCACTCGACGCACCCGTGACGGGATTTCCGGTGTCCTCGACGTGGAGCCATATGAGCCACTGACTGCAAAGGGACTCGAGGATGAAGAACGGGGAGCAACAAGAGACAAGCGAGTGGATGTGGCGTTGAAAACCGAGGAAACCGAGATGCGAGAGAAACCCGTTCACGTGAAATTGTCCTGCAGTCGCCGTCTTGATAAAAAGGGACTGTCTCGTACTTGAGGAAGCAGGCCGGAGCATGGGCGGAACTGAGGCTGGGTTCGCCAGTGGCGCAAGCTCCGGCCCGGCTTCGAGGCGGATCCAATAGGAAGCCAGAGAATACGTCGAATGCGAGTGGTGCGACGCTAGCATCGGAATCAACACGTAGCCAATCAACGAATGTTGGTTCCGCGGGTTTAGCTTCATGTCATTCGCTCATCTACATCCGGCTCGCTATAATGCTTGTCCACCCCCAAGGCTTCCTCAAACGCGCAGTTCCCCCCAATAGTAGGTCCAGATATCGGCTCCCAAAAAGTCATCCTTGTACTTGGCTGCGGCCTCGTCGCCGGCTGCCCCCGAGCACACGAGCAGGGGCATAAAGTGCTCGCCGCCGCCGTTCGGGTGCATGTCAAAGCTGTGCGGGAACCCCCTCCAGCCGGCGAGCTTCTTCCCCCTCTCCTCGCTCTTCTCCGTCTCGATCGCCGCCGACAGAACGCCGTTCCACTCCTTGACCTGGCTTCGGAGCCTCGATCCGCCGGCGCCGGCCCGGAGCTCGCCAAACTTGCGCATGTTGTGGAACGACGCAAAGCCCGACCCGACAATGGCCACGTTGGAGTCGCGCAGACTCGCCAGCGCGAGGCCCATACGGCGGTGCTCTTCCTCCGACTCGGACGCCAGCACGGAAAGCTGCACAATCGGCACGTCGGCCGCCGGGTTGATGAGCAAGAAGGGGATGAAGACGCCGTGGTCCCAGCCGCGCTTGGCGTCGAGCACGGGGTCGAGACCCTGCTGCGCGAGCGCCTGCCGCACCTCCTCCGCCACGTCGGGCGACCCGGGCGCCGGGTACTTCAGCGCGTAGGCCTCGCTGGGGAAGCCGCCGTAGTCGTAGTAGAGGTCGTGGTGCGTCGCCGACGAGATGGTCGGCCTCCTCGTCGACCAGTGCGCCGTCACGACGACGATGGCGCGCGGTGCTTGGGGCGTGTTGAGGCGCAGGAGCTTCGGCACGCGCTTCGTGAGCGACGAGACAATGTCTTTGTGGCCCGGGTCGCCGAGAACCGGCATCGGACCTGGTGTCGCGTCGTCAGCGGTGGCACGCTCTCACTCGCGAGCCATTGGTCATGGAAGGCGCTTGAACCTACCTCCGCCGTGGGAGATGCAGATCACGGCGCCGCGTGTCATGGTCGGTGATGTTGTGTGGGAGTTTGACGAAAACGTGCGTGACAAGAAATGTCGGGCTGTTGCAAACATGAGATAGGAAGCGACAAGGTATTTGGCAGGTTTGACGAGCTGTCGAAGATGCATGGCCAAGCGTTGAAGGGGGGGCTTCTTGGGGCACTTAAAGGATGTCTGCACACCCCGCGACGAATTCAGCTTGGTAAGACAGGCAGGTGTGGCAAGGCTGAGACGTGGAATAAGTATGGCGCGATACAGCGATGGTGCCCCTCGTTCGGTTCACGATCCGACTCGATTTGCCGATGATACAAAACGAATTTGAACATGGCGCCATTCGGGTTCGGAACCTTCAGCAAGTACCTCGGAATGGCCGCCCATTCACTTGCTGTGCCGTGGCACCTGGTTTGCCTGTCCATTAGGTACATATAGGTAGGTCGGTACCTCTCTACCTAGGTACCTACCTACCTAGGTGAGAACCCGATGTAGGAAGGCAGCGTGTCATAGCCGCGCGGGAGCTGACCTACTAAGGGACCTTGCTTCAAGTCCCCTGGGAATGCGAACCTCTAGCTCATCATCTCGTCAGCAGACGGATGCCGGCACGGATTCAGGCCTGGCCTGTCGAGTCAGTCCACTGTATCGCCCCTGATTACACATCAACCGCGCGCGCGACAAACAAGTCGACGTTTCGGAAAGAACCATCATTCTTCATCATGCGGAAATCGTATTCGTAAACCTTTGTTGATTTTTCAAAGCTTAGGTTTCTTTTTGCTTCCTACCATGCATGTCATGTCATGACTGTAGTCTCCTTCTTTCCATTTCCAACCGCACGCACACGGCTGCCAATGTCCAACGGGCTGCCCTCGAACACCACGAAATGCCTATCGTCTTCCGCCTGTTCCTTGACGCCTAGCAGCTTGTACACATTTGACGAGACGAGGTCAAGCGCCTGCTTCTCCGAAAGGCGACCACCGCCGTTGTGGTAGGCGATGCCCGCAAGCAGCGCCAGGTCGCGAATGAGCCAGTCCTCCTCCAGCCCGATGGCCGTCGTGACACCCGCATCAATGAGCGCGTCTATCGCTGTGCCGTTCGTCAGAGGCGCGCCCGTGAGCGCACGTCGCTGATCCCACGACGTGGCGTAGGACTGGAACGGCGCCAGCACCACGCCAACGTCGGCCGCTGCGAGCTCAGAGGCCACAAGGTGCGCCTCTGCTCCGCCCAGGATGACGATGCGGAGTTTTGTCGAGAGCGACTCCGATGCGGCAATGACGTCCTCAACATCGGCCTTGAGTCGCAGCACGGCAGAAATCGTGTCCGCGCTGTGCACTGTCAACACCAGAGGCACTTCGCCTGCCACCACCCCCTTCAGGAAAGCCTGCTCCGAGTGCCGGTCGGAGATTGTGTCGTTGTTCGAGACTGCTTCTAGCAGGTCCTTGCGCAGCGCGCCCACTGCAGTCGAGATGGAGGGCGTATCGCCCTGCTTGACGTCAAGAGTGAGAGTGTAATGCACAGCAGCATCCTCCGACCAAACGGCACCCTTCTCGAGCGCGTGCTGTGCGTCCGTGACGAATCCCACACTGGTGCCCCGGTGCGTGAGTCCCCCAGAGAACGTTGGCGCCGAGACGGCCCGCGTGATGCCGTATTGATGCGCCACGCGCAGCTTCTTCGTGTCTAGTGCCAAACCGTCGACGCCGCGGCTAAACTTGGTGCTCTCTCCGTTGGCCGTATTACCCTCGTAATCTATGGCGTTCAGCCCGATCTGCGACCCGAACGCTGTGAATGAGTGCGTGAGGTGGCCGTCCTCGAGGGCGATGAACTCGTGCGACGGCCCTTGGCGAGCAACGCTGACCTCCATGCTACACTCACCTGTGCAGGTGATTTCGCCCTCGGACACGACAACGTTGACGGGTCCGTTCAAGGTCGTCCGACTCTTGCCGTCCGAGAGCAGAATCTTGGTGACACCAGTAAAGACAATATTTCTGTGATGCGAGATGCCGCCGCTCAAAGCTACGCTCGAATGCGGTGCGGCGATTGGCCCCTTCAGAGGCTTGTCGAGCTCGACAGGGTTCTCAAACTGCGCGAAGCCGTCGATCCAGACCTGCGCAGGCGCGGCTCCGACGCTGAGCGGATCACTGTCCCAGACCACAATGTCAGCGTCGAATCCTGGCTTGATCTTGCCCAGCCGTTCTCCCAGGCCAAGAAGCTCTGCCGACGCTGTCGTGACGCCAGCGAGCGCCACATGGTAGGGGAGACCATAGCGGTATGCCTTCGCGGCCTCAAACAGCACGTGCTGAGCGTTGATGACGGGGTTGTCGCTGACGTAAACTGGAGTGAGACCGTTATCCCACAGAATCTTGCCAGCATACTCTGATCCCACGTAGGCTTCGGTCTTGTAATACATGTTGTCAGCGAAGAGAGCGGAAGCGGGCGGGCGACCTCCCCAAGCTCGCTTGAGAATCTTATCGAATAATTAGCAAAAAGAAAAATGACTGGAACCCCAGAACAGGGACTTTGCATTACCTCAGGCACCAAGAAGGTCTGATGGGCATGGTGAAACGCCCGCAGCGGAAACTTGAACTCGTTGGTGTGGTCGATGAAGGCCTCGAGGTCAGGAATCGTGTAGCAGTGCGTGTTGACGTGAACCTGACCCCGAAGGACAGCGCCCAAGCTCTCCCAATGCAGATCCCGCGGCAGGTAGTCGTCTAGGCTGTCAATGCCGGACCTTTCGGCCTGGTCGCACCAGTCGTCCTGCTTCCGCACGAGGGCTGCAGCCTGTTCGAATGCGTGACGGAACTCCCAGCTCTCGCCGAGGCGCGAGAAGGGCCCGCGCCCAACCTTGCCGTACACGCGCTTAGCATTCTCGCCGCAGGCCATCTTCATATAGCGCCAGTTACGATCAGGGTCGGCAAGCATATCGGCTGCAGAGATCTCCTGGCGACCATCCTTTTCGCCAATCGCATGCTTGAAAACGAAGGCCTCGCCGCCAATGTTGTTGCCAGAGCCGGGCAGAACCAGCGAGGTGGTGACACCGCCGGATTTGATGACCTGCCACTGCGGATCGAGCGGATTGAGGCCGTCGATAGAACGGACGTAGGGGGTGATGTCCGAGGAGAGCTCGTTCGTGTCCTCGGTACCGGCTAGGTCGGGCAGCGAGCTGACGCCAACGTGCGAGTGCATGTCAATGATGCCGGCCGTCAGCTGGCGACCCTTGGCATCGTAGATCTGGGTGTCGCCAGGGAGAGACTCGAGGCTGATGTGAGCGTCGACTTTTTGGATCAGTCCGAACTGCACAAACACATCGCCACTGGTCCACGAATAGCCTTTGCCCGCGCGGGCATCCTCGAGCGAGGCGCTCTCCACAGGCTCACCGACCCAGATTGTCGCATTCTGTATGAGGGTGGGCTTTTGGCCGTCAACATAGCGTGCATTTTTGGTACGCCCAAGGCCAATTGGGTCTTGAGGCTTTCGTCGAAGCTTGGTGCACGTTTGAAGGTCCTCTTGAAGACGATCAGCGGCGAGACGAGACTGGCGCCAGGAAGGCAGGACTGTCAGTTGGTTCCACTGAGCGTAGACGAGGAAGACGAGACAGGCCAAGCCGGAGATGGCCAGGAGCTTCATGCCGCGACGGCGACGGATCCGGAGCTGTCGACATTGTGTTCGCCTGGCAGGCAGAGCTCCAACAGGTGGGGCCAGGGAGCTGTATTCGTATGGCGGAGGGGTCGCCTTGGTGTATGAGGAAGTCATGGCCGCTGTCTTCCAGTCTCGGTCTTGGAGAGGGAGGAAAGAAAGAATCACGAGACGGCCAGGTCTTGGGTCGTGGTGGAAATCATCGAATCGTGGGTGATGTCTGCCGTTAGA
Source organism: Verticillium nonalfalfae (assembly GCF_003724135.2). Taxonomy (NCBI): domain Eukaryota; kingdom Fungi; phylum Ascomycota; class Sordariomycetes; order Glomerellales; family Plectosphaerellaceae; genus Verticillium; species Verticillium nonalfalfae. Next base: position 63,111 of record NW_021167237.1, on the reverse strand, counting down.
GCCGGGAGCTCGATCACGCGGGGAGCTGTTGCACTTGCGTCATGAGGATGGGTTGTTGCGATAGCCCGCTGCACGGGGCTTGCGATACCGGCGTGTTGCTTATCAGGGCGAGAACGCACCGTGCTTGGTTCCGGACTGGGGACTTTGCTGCTGATGCCTGGAAACCCACCCTCTGGGGGTCTCAGGTTCCTAGAGAGCAGCAGCCAGCTACCTACATCCAAGTGAAGTCTGCCTGACACCGGTCAACACATTGACAGGACTGAAGCAAGGGAATCAACGCACTAAAAAAAGAACTCTTCTCATACTATTTCAGACCAACAGCAGCATCCTTTCGGATGCAAAATAACAAGGTGCAGCATGTCCGAAGGTCAGCTGCGAGTCAGTGTGATTGGTGTCCCTGGACGACCACCTCAGGGCTTCATGCAGCACCGGAAATGACAACAAGACACTGTCAAGACTGTGACCCCTCTTGCTGCATGTGATGCACTTCCCCTTCAGGCCCTTCGCTTGACAGGCGCCCTCTAGCCAGTTGACAGCCTGTGGAGGCACACTTTCAGCAGTGGAGGCACCCACCAACAGTGGGCAGACCAACCATGGAGCTCCAGGACACACGTCTTATCCCTGTCCGGCGTCGATGCCCACTGGGCGCCCCCCCGCCCTCAGCCAGCACGGCTCCGCTGAATCAGGGGTAAGCAAGAGTCGAGACCGTCCAAAAGTCAGAGCCTCCGATCTGCCGCGTCTGCTGAGGCGGCCAGGCCTCCTGTCCGTGGGCCGCCCGGTCAATGGAGGGACAATTGAGGTCGCTCTCGCAAAGCCTCAGCCGCCCGTCCAGTGAGAGACGTCAACAGCAGCCCTGCGCCACACGTCAATCTCCTCCCCTCCTTGATCAAGAGTAGCAGCCTGGCAGCAGCGCCAGCTGTCACCGTCAATTCCAATTCAAGCAAAAACATTCAATCACATCTCCCTACGCCCCCACGACTAGTCGATAATGGAGGCAAGAGACCTCGCTGAACCCTGAACACTCCGACCAAACGTCCTAGCAAGAAACAACCGTTGCTGCCGATTCCGTACCCGACAGACCAACCATCACCATTGTCACATCACCAGACCCGCCGTCGCTTGCCTACCGCCTTGCCGCGCTCTTCTCCCACCTGTCGTGTCACGATCTACCCGCCCGCAATCTCCATCCATCTCCATTGCCGCCATGCAGACCGATTGAGCGGCGACTTCCATGTACCACGAAGAAGTAGCCGGGCCCATGGGCCGCCCGGCTTCCGCCAGTGCCGCTCTGGGGTCGCCTCCAGACATGACGGCCCTGGGCTCGTCCAAATCCTCCTCCTTCCAGTCCATGTCCCTCCACTCCGACGATAACAGCGTACTTGACGACGTGAGCCACTTTGAAGACATTGGCCTCGAGGATGATACGACCCTCGCTACCAAGACCTTCGCCAAACACCTGCGCGATCCTCACGCCCGACCTTCTGTCGGTACCCGGCCATCCAACCCCTACGGCCGTTCCTACTCCACCGAGCGATATCCTCCTCATCCCGGGTATGCGGTCGCCGCTGCGGCCTCTGCGGCAGAGCATGCAGCCACGACGCCGCAGTCGAGCACCAGTCTCACGAGCCTCACAAGCCCCATATCCCCTCCCGCGACGCGAGACCTCGCAGCAGGCGCAAAGGGACGAAGGAAACCCGAGATCGGCCCTGTCCCTCGTACACGGCCGGCCCTGTCCACGCTACAGACAGACCCGCGAACCTTCAACACCCGAAGCACCAGCCTCAATGCTCGCTCCGCCGACGGCCACAGGGGCATGCCCCATCCAAGGGGCCTTCTCAGTCGATCCGCCACGTCTCTCTCGTTCCCCAACCGCCGCCATCGCAGCCCGAGCCCCAACATGTCTCTTGTGCCGCGAGATCCGAACACGCTCATGCGTCCGCGGCGCGGCAGCTGGCAGTCAGACCGCGACAGGAAATCGGTTCTTGAACTGGAGAACGAATGTGACGACGACGACGACGACAACATCCCCGACGGCCTTCTTCTCGATAACGTCCCCATCTCGCCCCGTCCACAGGCTGAGCGCGCCTTCAGCCGATCCTCCTCTCGCGCGCCCTCCAGCGATAGGGCGCCCAAAGAGCGCGTGCGCAGCCTGGGCAACGGCACACCCGCCATAGCCATGGCCCAGGGCTCCCTCAAATCACCGACCTGGAAGACGGATGCCGATGCTGCCGCACGTTCCACATCCCCAGCCGCCGAACCAGACGACGTCGATATACCCGAGCCACTCAAGGCCCGCGCCAAGAGCTGGAGCGCCGTACATTCGGGGCTCAGCGCCGAAGCCAAGGCCTTGACGGAGAAGCTTGAGGAGCACGCCGACGACAGCGGTGACATTGATAGCTTCTCCTACGTCCGAGGTCGCAAGGAACAGCGGCATAAGTCGGCGCTACCAGATCTGCCTTCGCTGCGCCAATCAAACATGATGATTGACGCTATGCCCATGTCGAAGGAGAAGGAAGCTGTCCTCGGGCGTACGCGGCCCTCGTGGCTGCCACCGAAAGATCCAAACGAAGACAAGAAGCACTGGAAAGAATACGAGAAGATGATGGCACGAAGTGCGGAATCCGAGCGTCGACGGGAAGCAGAGAAGATGACGAAATCCAACGACCGTGACGTCACGGCCAATGGCTTGATGCGTATATGGGAAGACAGCATCATACCGCGGTGGTCAGATGCCATTAGGGAGCGGCGAACCCGCGAGCTTTGGTGGCGAGGCGTGGCCTCGCGAAGTCGAGGCGTAGTGTGGTCTCGCGCCATTGGCAACGAGCTCGGGTTGACGCCCAACTCGTTCAAGGCGGCGCTCGGCCGAGCGCATGATGTCGACAGTCGCGTCAAGGCAGGCAAGGGCGACACAGAAGACATCAGGAAGGAGGCCTGGCTTTCCAAGATTAGAGAGGATGTCAACGAGAATACGTGGCGAGATCTGCGTATTTTTCAGGTCGGCGGGCCTTTACACCAGAGCCTGGTTGATCTCCTCTCAGCATACGCCATGTATCGCAGCGACATCGGCTACGTAGCGGGCTGCAACGTGAGTAACCTGCCCCCTCCATGACCCTCCCCCGCCAGTGACTGACATGAGCAGACTGTCGGAGCTCTTCTCTTGCTTAATCTGCCGAACCCATCGTCGGCATTCATTGCTCTCGCCAATGTTCTCAACCGCCCGCTCTCGCTCGGCTTCTATGCATCGGACCCAGGCGCCAAGGCATCAGCCTACAACCTCGTCCTGCAGACGCTCCAGGTCAAATCTCCTGGATTGCATGAACACCTGACCCGCAACGTACCCGATGCCGACCCGGAAGTGTATCTCAACACCATCTTCACTGGACTCGGCACGTCGCACCTTGCTATGGACGAGTGCGCACGGCTGTGGGACGTGTATGTGTTTGAAGGTGATGCCCTCCTCGTCCGTGCCGCGACAGCCATGCTGCTACGTCAGGAGATGGCGCTATCGGGCACGCGCGACGGCGACGAGGTCCGCAAGCTCGTTGAGAGTGGACCGACGAAAAACGGCAAAGTTGCGCTGGCCGGCGGATCCGGTGATGAGGAAGGCTGGATGCGCTGGCTCAGGGAGGCCGGCAAGGCATGAAACCCCGTCTCGAGCGACAAGGCTCCGCGAGGGCCTACGTGACCTACGGCCGACTTGATGATTTTCTTTTTGGACAAAAAGAACGGAGGGGAGGAGGATTAATTATTGCGATGCTACCTGGGAACTTCGCTGGCGCCAATCTATGCACAGGGGAGGTGGTTGATATATGTTTGAGATGATAATGTATAGAGCAGAGGTTGGACATCTCGTCAACAAGAATCAATGGAGGAAACGGTGGGTTCCGTCCACTCAAATGATCGCCGACAGCTTTACGTTCACGTCTCATCGTCACCGCCACATAGCGTGTACCCAGATTTCTTTGTGAGAAGCGATGCCATGCGAGGCTTCTAATGCTCGTACAAAAAAATGACATTGCAATGTATCAGTCCATTATCCGCCTTGGCTGATCCTTCCGCCCGTCGTTGTCGTCGTTTGCCCCGAGTCGAACGCGTCATACCGAGAAGCCAACTGAAATTTTTGCCCCCGCCACCAGGCCACACCACACCAAACCCCGTCATCCTCATATGCTTCCTCTACTGCAGAATCTCCTCCGTCTCCTCGATGACCTCCTCCACAATCTCCTCGATGATCTGCTCTTCGGCGTCGGGGTTGGTGACCTTGGAAGCAAGCAGCTCGGCGATGGGGTCCTCGGGCAGTCCGAGGTAGGCGCGCTCCTCGACAAGCTCCTCCTCGATCGACTCGCGCCACGCGAGCCACTCGTCGAGCTGGCGGCGGCGGGCCTCGACGACCTCGCGGTCCGCGGACGCGCCACGGTCGGCGTCCTCCTGCTCGAACGTCTTGCTGTACTCGCGCAGGTTCTTGCGGATCTGCTTCTGTTCCTCCTTGGTGAGCAGCGTCGCGGGGCGCGGGCGCCAGAGGAATTGCTTGAACTTCTCCACATGCTCCTCACGTAGCTGTTCACCCTTGAAGTCGTAAATATGGTAGCCATTCTCCATCTACTAGGTGTTAGTCATCCATCTTTGGAGAGGGGGCATATAGATGCATGATGCGCAGGGATACTCACGCTGTGCTTCCACGAGGACGACCAGGTGGCGACGAAGCGACCGGAGGGGTCCCACTCAACGTCAGTCACGCCGTAGTGATCGGCCGTGTTCATGAGCTGAAGGTTGGCAGTCAGGTCCTTGTCTGACTCGGGCTTCTCGCCCTCAAAGTCGAGGTCGTAGAAGTCGAGGTCGGAGCTCTGCGTGTTGTGAACGGTAGCCACAACAACGAAGCGGCCGCGGGGTGACCAGTAGATGGAGTTGCTGTTCTTCTTGTCGAGGGTGCGCAGGTGCTTGAAGTTGCCAGGCGTAGGACCCTTGTTCTTCTCCGGGCAGAAGAAGGCGACCGATGTCTTGGGCGCGACGGCTGTGGGGCCGGCGGGCTCGGTGGTCGTGATGATGACGAAGCGGTCACCCTTGGGCTCCCAGGCAAAGTTGACGACGGTGTCCTTGATCGTGTCGACGACCTCGACGGGAACGCCCTTCTCCTTGACGCGGAAAATCTCGAGCGATGTGGCCTGTGACTTCTTCGACTTGGAATGCCTGTCGACCTTGACGCAGAGGAAGGAGGCGTCCGACTGCCAGTGAAGCTTGACATCGCTGACGCTGAAGAGGTTCAATGTCCTCACGATCTCCTTGGAGGGAATGCTCATGAGACCGACCTTGGCGGGGTTGCTGCCAATCTCGGGAGTCCAGTAGCAGAAGAGCTGCTCGTAGTTCTTGACGCCCTCGCGGTGAACGGTGGCGGGCGCCCAGTCAAAGTCCATGACACCGTCAATCTTGATCGTTGTCTTGTCGAGCAGGCCCATGCGGGGGAGCTCGTAAACAGAAATGGAGGAGCCCTGAGTCAGACGGGCGACGTACTTGTCATCGGCCGACCACTTGAACGCAGGCCAGGGGGACTTGCGCTGCTTAGCGACGCCATCATCGCCCTCAGCACCGGGGACGTCAAGGCTCGCGAAGGATCGGAGGGGCTTGGACGTCTCAATGTCCCAAATGACGTAGTTCTTGCCGTCATCGTCCACAGAGAGCGCCGGGTGGCCGTCCTCGGGAATGGAGATGGGGCGAGCGGACCAAGTGACGATGTACTTCTCGTTGGGGGAGAAAGCGATGAGGTTGACAAAGGGGTGCGCGAACCGCCTTTGCCTGGACCAGGAAGCGCCGCCCCAGAGCTGAACACCTTGTGCGTGAACTGAAGTCAAATATGTGCCGAGGGGTGACCACTGGACGAAGCTCTCGGTCCAGTGCTGACGATCGACCACGGTCTCGGCGGGCTCCTTCTCGTTGTTCCAGCAGACGCCAACGGACTCTCCGCGGTACATGACGAACTGGTCGCGGCCACGGCCACTGGGGTCCTTGAGCCACCATCGGAGGTGCTCCTTCTCCTGGAACTCCTCAATTTGAGGAGGGGTGTAGTCCTCGTCAACGCGGCCCTCGCGGCCGTAACGGTCAATGTCGGTCAGCTTGTTGACACGCAGGATGTGCTTCTTGTCGAGGGCAACCATGTCGAGGCCCCTGACGGCAGCGGCGGCCTCGCCGGCGGAAGAGTATTCGACAAAGGCGAATCTGTGAGACTTGTGAGCAAAACGGCGAGCTGTGAGACACATGTCGTTGGGGTGCGCCTACCTTAGAGACAGGCCATCCTCACCCATGGGCATGAAGATGAGGTCCTCTCGCGTCTTGCCGACCTGGTTCAGTTTCTTCAGCAAGAACTTGACCAGCTTGGGCTTCTGCTCCTCGGTGACGGCAGGAAGGCCATCAATGACGACAAACGTGTCGTAGCCATGCTCGAGTTGCACCTCGTACTTCTCGCGCAGGTCGGAAATATCGATCTCTTCCTCATCGTACTCGTCTTCGTCGAGGTCTGCCTCGCGAAGGTGCTCGTAGGACGGCGCCATGATTGCGGTTGCGAGTCGGGTGATGCGTTCCTGTGAACGGTGCCTATCGTCGTCGAGCTGGTTTTGGTGTGATGGGTATGTGTTTGTTGGAAGCGGTGTCGACCAAACGATTATTGTCTATTGCTGGTGTTGCCCCGCAAATGCAATGTGGGATGATCGATCGGTGGTGGGCGCGCAAATGGGAAGGGATAAGGCGCTCTTCCTTGGTTGTATGATGGCAAGACGATCTGGCGGTAAAGTGCCTGATGTCAGTGAGCAGTCGAAAAGCCTTGAGTCGAGGGCTATCCTTGCGCACCTTGAGATCTGCTGCTGAGGGGATTCGCGAGAGGTCCGAGACGTCTGTCTTTTTTTCGGCTGGCAATTTTTCGGGCACCAGGCAAGCAGCCAAATGTGTGGGCTCCAGGGGCAGTTGCGCTGAGAGGCGTGGGAAGGACCCCGCTCGGCCCCGCGCTGGTCACATGACGCACAGCTCAGCCACTGCCCACGTCTGTCAGCCACGCGAACACGTCCCAGGCTCCTGCCAGAAGTGCCCAAAGACGGTGAGCTCAGGTAAGCTCCCACTCACCCCGAGCCCCACCAACGAGGGGACAGGGCAGGCTGAACCAAAAATTTCCAGAAGCTCCTAGATCACCACATCGGGGTAAGGTACCAGGCATATCGACGACCCCCTTCTGCCCATTTCTGCCCACACACACGATACGGCGAGAAGAACCCAGCGGCACGTCTCCCTGTCATACCGAGTCGAATCGCACGCATTCTGCGACATTTTCACATTATGGTACGTTTTCCGTTGAGACCTGCCCCCCCTTGTCCTCGGCCCTGCTAACCGTGCCCTCTGCAGTCGTCTTTCAGCCCGACTCAGATCTTCGCAGATGGCACGACCGAGGAGAAGGGCGAGAACGCTCGCCTCTCTGCCTTTGTCGGCGCCATCGCCGTCGGTGATCTTGTGAAGAGTACGCTCGGCCCCAAGGGCATGGACAAGATCCTGCAATCCGGGTATGTCTGCCTACCCCTCCTACACCGTTGCAGTTGCCCCTATCGATTTCGGTGGGCGCTTTGGCTGACAAACAGCCCAGCTCTACTGGTGAAATCATGGTTACAAACGACGGCGCGACTATCCTCAAGTCCATTGCGCTCGATAACGCGGCCGCGAAGGTGCTTGTCAACATTTCCAAGGTGCAGGACGACGAAGTCGGTGACGGCACTACATCCGTGGCTGTCCTCGCCGCCGAGCTGCTGCGCGAGGCCGAGATTCTCGTCAACAAGAAGATCCACCCCCAGACCATCATTGAGGGTTACAGATTAGCAAGCCAAGCTGCCCTGAAGGCGCTGGAGAACGCTGCCGTCGACCGCAGCAACAACCCCGAGGCTTTCCGCAAGGATCTGGTTGCTATCGCCAGGACCACGTTAAGTTCCAAGGTCCTTGCCCAGGACCGTGATCAGTTTGCCGAGCTCGCTTGCGATGCCGTCTTGCGCCTGAAACAGTCATCGGACCTCAGCCACATCCAGATCATCAAGAAGGCCGGCGGTAAGCTCAGCGATTCGTACCTTGACGAAGGCTTCATCCTCGACAAGAAGATTGGTGTCAACCAGCCCAAGCGACTCGAGAATGCGAAGATTCTCGTCGCCAACACGTCTATGGACACGGACAAGGTCAAGATCTTTGGCGCTCGCGTCAAGGTCGGTTCGACGAGCAAGCTGGCCGAGCTTGAGAAGGCGGAGAAGGACAAGATGAAGGCTAAGGTGGAGAAGATCAAGGCACATGGCGTCAACTGTTTCATCAACAGGCAACTTATCTACAATTGGCCTGAGCAACTCTTCACAGATGCCGGCATCATGTCGATTGAGCATGCCGACTTTGATGGTATCGAGAGGCTGGCGCTGGTCACTGGCGGCGAGATCACTTCCACTTTTGACCACCCCGAGCAGGTTCAGCTGGGTCACTGCGACCTGATTGAGGAGGTCATCATCGGCGAGGATACTCTGGTCAAGTTCTCGGGTGTCGGCGCGGGCGAAGCTTGCACCATTGTTCTGCGCGGTGCGACCGACCAGCTGCTGGACGAGGCGGAGCGCAGCTTGCACGATGCCCTAGCCGTGCTATCACAAACAGTCAAGGAGCCCAGGACAACGCTAGGCGGCGGGTGTGCCGAGATGGTCATGGCCAAGGCTGTTGAGGGCGCCGCCACCCGTGTCGAGGGCAAGAAGCAGATGGCTGTGTCCAGTTTCGCCACGGCGCTCAGGCAACTGCCGACTATTCTTGCCGACAACGCGGGTCTGGACTCGGGTGAGCTGGTGGCACGTCTTCGAAAAGCCATTTACGACGGCATGACCACCTACGGGCTCGACCTGATGTCGCCTGGGGGTGGCGTTGCTGATATGCGGGATCTTGGCGTCGTAGAGAGCTATAAGCTGAAGAAGGCGGTGGTGTCCTCCGCAAGTGAGGCGGCAGAGGTGAAATCATATAATCCACAGTATTTATTGTGCCTCTTAGCTAACAGATTAACAGCTTCTCCTCCGAGTCGACGACATTATCCGCGCAGCGCCGAGGAGGCGGGAGCGCGCTTAGGCGGGTAATGCGATACCAGCGAATGGTGCCGCTGAAGGGTTCACGAGTTGATGATGATTGAGCGATGGAATCCTTGTACAGACGATTAGAGGTCGCGCGCAAGTGAGGTAGATCCCAACAGCATGGTAGACAAAACGAACCCTGCCAGACAAAAGAGTCGCTGCGTGCAAGTGTAATAGGGATGGCTCGCCTCCAAGCGTTGGCTTGTACTCTTTGGGGCACATGCAGCGTAGATCCGGGGACACGACTGATGACTACCCCTCGCCGGCTTGCCTATTAGAGGTCGGTGTTAGTGAGCCGTTGCACCCGGAATTGTCAAGAGACTGCCGTTTATCTTGCGAAAGCATGTGATGTGGCATTGTGTCAATCTCGAGGTGAATCTCGCCCTGGAAACATGCATGCATTGCTTACCCCAGGGCCCCGATTGAGGCAAGCTGCACGGCGTATCACGATTTGGCGTCCCCCCCCTCCCCCGGGGCTGACAATTGGCGTTACACGGCATAGTGACCTGATGGAGGAAGTCTCGTAACAACAGATTTACTCAAGGAGGAGAACTGCGGGTATTTGGCGGACTCATATACTAGTGCTGATCCTACCCACCAAATACGCATGGTCATCGTCATTCCTTTCGTATTGCCCAAATATATGACTAGGCAGCCACCGCAACTTGCGTTCACGTCTTTATTCCTGCTCAACTTGCCTATAACTTTTACTTATTGTGTGTCGTCGCGCTTGGGCTACACAATGCTGTCATTTGACTGATGGCCTCTTTTACGTCGAGTCCATGACCGCCAGCAAACGCGCCTACCAACGTATCGGCGCAACCAAAGTATGCCAGGCCGCTTCCTATGCTTATCCATGGGAACCAATACCGCGGCTTTTGAGTATATAGCTTCTCAGCAGTCAGTCGTCGCTCTACTATCTGTCTCATGCGAGAATGATGGTGGATTCGCAAGTCCGTGCCAGCTTGGCTCTCTCGTTGGTCTTCCCCGTCCCGACCATATGCCACTGCCGTCATAAGCATGGTCGACATTGATGCTTTATAGTTTCTTTCTTTTTGGCGTTGCCTGCCTCTCGCTGCGTTATAATTCGAGCGCTGCATTCGGTATGACTGACATGAACTGTGATGCAAGCGAACTGGTCACAAAAGCTGACCTACACCCAGAGAGACCCATCCATTTTGCGATTCTGACCTTTCTGATGTCTGGAGGAGCCATTGCAGCAGCAGGGAGGTTCAAGGAGACCAACAAGTCCCATCTGGGTACATGTGACCCTGATACCACGCATCCCATTGCCAAGCCGACGTGGCAGGCCTACATCGACTCGACCTCTGACAGTGTCCGCACCCCTTCTTTCCGTGGCACTTGTTTCGCTGTCAGCGGCATCGTTGTGCGTGTGTTGCTGACTTGGCGTGTCATTCGTACCGTGCACTGCTCAAGTACTAGCTACGAGACTCTACTCCCATTATTCACAACAATTTACGCCGCCAGCCTGCTAAAGCCGATGCAATCAGGCAAAGCCGTCAGCGACCGAAGCGGCGGTTGGAGGGCCAAGCTGGCCTACGCCCAATACCCCATATTTGCGCTCATCTGGGCACACGCTTCACGGGTCACCATCAGGCTGACCTCGTCTTCAGCAGGGGCTATATGCCCAGCTGGATCCCTTCGCTGGGAGCCTTACACGCCCCTCGCCCAGTGCGTTACCGTGCTCGTTGATGCCATGCTCGTCACTCAGGTGGCTGAGAGTAGACGACACATCTCCAACGCATGGTACCGCACTGCGCACATTTTGTTAGCCTCAGCCGGGGTGCTAACCTTCCTGGCCATGTTCTCGTTCTATCATCCTCGAAACATCCGATGGGCTTTGATGCTTGACTATGTGGCTGTACGCGACCTTCTCGTCGATGGTTCGACTGCTTGTGTCACTCTTCTTACCGGCATCTATCTTCTCTCCTGTATGCACCCGAGCACACTTGCACTCTCCATGACTGCTGTTGCCACTTACACGCATCATCTAGCTCGTACATTGGCGAGCGCACCATCGATCAATCAGTCTCTGATGACTGTCGCAGTTATCAACACTGTTCTCACCCCAGTTATACTCCTGAGCCTAGATCCTCGGGCCGCCACCGTCACGGGACTGCCTGCCAGCGATGTCCGTCTAGTTCGCTTCCTCGCTAGGTCATACGTTGTCCTCATGGGTGTCCTCTTTGGGGCCTTTCTCGTGTGTTCTCCAGATGTAGTGCTGGGCGGCGCCATCTCCATACAGGATCTCATCAGTGCAGCCAACGTCCGCTCTGACCACTGGGTAGCTCAGGCGAACCGCAGCACATCTCTCGTGGAAGCGGTGGAAGAATATCGTCGGCGTTATCAGGTGTCGCCGCCACCCAATTTTGACAAGTGGTACGAGTATGCGACGATACAGGAGTCGGTTGTCATTGATGACTTTGGCCAGATCAGCACCGACTTGAAGCCTTTTTGGGGGCGTTCGCCGGCTGCCCTCCGCGAGCAGACGAGGCACATGCTGTCGTACACGCCATGGCTCAGCATGGCAGGTATCAAGATCCGAAATGGCACGGTTAAAATTATGCCGGGCGTGCCCGGCTCCCACGCCTGGATGATGTCAGCCATGCGCGAGATGATTGAACCATTTGCACAACACCTTCCCGACTTGGACTTTGTCATGAACCTCAACGACGAGCCAAGAGTGGCCGTTCCGTATGAAGTCATGAATAAGCTCCAGGCAGATTCGCGATTGGCTCGATCAGAGCTTGCCCTGAGGGAAGAACTACGTCCCTTTGATGCCTCTCGAACGCCCACGTGGCCCGAGGTCGAGCTGCGAGACAACATGGATCCATCACCCTACTTCACAAACGAGTTGCGCAACCAGATCTACTACAGTTTTATAGCGCCTGCATGCGCACCGGCATCAGCCGCAAGGAACTGGCGTTGGTGGAGTCGCCGAGACGCTTGTCCCGCCTGTGTTGCACCGCATACAGCTTCCATATTTGAAAGCGCCTCGCGCGTCGTTATGAACTGGACGAACGCGACAGATTTATGCCATCAACCAGATCTCGCCTACCTACATGGATTCCTCCTGTCGCCAGCTGCAGTTATGCCGACGAAAATGGCGTTTCCTGTGTTCAGTCAGACAAAGGCCGAGGGGTTCGCTGACATCTTGTTGCCTTCGCCTTGGAACTTCAACGATAAGACCGCATATGCCGACGACAAAGGGGTTTTGTGGGAACAGAAGGAGAATACTCTGTTTTGGCGCGGATCAGCGTCTGACGGCTATGCAGCACGCGGGTCCTGGCAGACTTCATTGCGTGCCCGGCTCGTCCATGCAGCGTCTCATCTCCCACCGTTGACGGCGAGCAACCCGGGATATGACCATGAGCTACCAAGGGTCGACATTGGTTTTGTGGACGAGTTCCAAAAATGCCACCAAGACGACTGCCGCTCCGAAGAGACAGCATTCTGGGGGGCTGGCGCCGAAAAGCCTCCCCTTGAGCGAGTTCCGTTCGAGCAGCACTGGCAATATCGACACCTGATGGACCTCGACGGCGCGGGCTTCAGTGGTCGCTTCTTGCCGTTCCTACGGAGTCGGAGTCTTGTCTACCGCACGGGGCTGTTCCGGACGTGGTTCGGGGAGCGGGTACACGCGTGGCGACACTATGTACCGGTGGACGTGCGCCTGCATGAGCTCTGGGATCTGTTGCGTTTCTTTGGCGGGGACAGGGGAGGAGCGGGGCTGGGGCAGAACATCGCCATGGAGGGCAGGGCGTGGGCGGCTCAGGCGTTGCGCAAGCAGGACATGCAAGTGTACATGTTCCGGCTGTTGCTGGAATGGGCACGGTTGGTAGACGACCAGAGGGACAGCCTTGGATATGTTACATGAGACGCTTGAGTTTCCGTGATTGAGGCGAGGCAGTCTGATACCATCAAAGGGGGAAAGAGCAGCCGCCTTGGCCATTCTCCCGCGTCGGGGTAGATCCTCGATCGACAGTTCTCTAGCCTACTGTGCCCGGTTTTCCAGCCATACCACAAGGAGGGGGGTGGCTTGCGGATTGTCATAAACCTTGGCCATTAGGAACTCCATTGTGGTGTGACGTGGAGTGATCCTGGGTAGACACCAGGGCGGAGGTTGTTAGTGAAAGCAGGCGACAACCGTTCGACTGTCAGACGAGTCGTGCGACGCTCTATCTCTCTCTGTCCAGCTGTTGGTACTCCTCGGGCCACGATCCATCGATTCAGCCTTGGTGAGAAGATTTTGATGATGTGACCATCATTGAGTGTATATTCTCAGCGGCAATGAAATCACATGCCAAGTGGTCAGATTTGGCGCTGACGGTCGGTAAGGAGAAGATCGGATGACGGAACAAATGGCCGAAGAGGGTGTGGACCACGTGGGGGGGGGGGGGGGGTGATCTCTCAGAGTGCAGTGAAGAGCGTTCACACTGGACGATTCGGCATCCTGCCTGAACCGAGAGTTTAAGGTGATCGAGACGTGCCTTGCAGACAGCAGTACCAAAGATGGACAGCATTGTGTCCTCGGAAGTGACTGTCACATGCCTCCAATCTTTGGTCAAAGAAGGGAGGTCGGCCAGTGAGTACCGCTCATGCGCCTTGCCCCGGCCGATGCCCAGGCCCGGAGCGCCGACTACGCCCCAACAAAAAAAACCCTGCGAGTACCCGAAGTTTGTCTCTACATCCCCAACAGAAATGCATACCCGCAGGAGCCTGAACAGAGAACGGTAACAAGGCCATCCAACTTTGCAGCGACGAAGGCAAAAAGGGGGGAGGGAGGGGGAAACGCTGCCCCTCATTGCTGCGATTTTCGCATGCTTCTCCACTCTGAAGCACGCCAGATGCCTCCGTCTTGAGCGCCAGCATGCTCATCCTGCGACCGTGTCAAACGGGACATTCCCCGCTCGCGGTGCCTGGGCATTGAAAGGATCTTGCCTTCTAGAAATCAAGTTCCCGCTCGCACGCTTTGAGGGACTGGTGAGCTAGCTAGCGCAGCTGACTCGAGGGCAAGAGGCAGCCCGGTCCCATAGAGGCAAGAGACGGCCAGACAGGCTTTTTAGGACGACGGGCCAGGGAGAGACCGGGATGAAACAGCCCAATGGCAGTGGCATCAAAAGTCTTGGAAGCTCTGCCACGCAGGCGGGACGATCGATGAGCAGGGGACGTCTGAGGATTCGATTTGTTAACGAACCAAAGACTTAATTCGCCTGCTTGTTCTCAGGGCTTTGAAAGCTGCAGCAGATGGCCAATGTGGATTTGATGCTGAGAATGATACTGTGTACAAAATTGAAGTACTCGTCGCTGTCTGAAGAGCGGTGTGTTGTCAGTTGGTGCAGTGCGAAGTACCTGGGTTCCATGCATTCGCTGGCAGTGGACAAGCAATGGCTGGCTGGCTGAGGTGAAGCAGCATGATGTGACCACTGTCACAGGCCAAACACATCGTCATGCTTGTCACAAGCCAATTGCACAGATGAACGGTGCCATGTTTGCAATACTGTGCATTGTCTCTTTTTCTCACGTTCTACCATGTAGGTAGCTTCATCAACAGCAATACATCCAGGCAGTGGTCAGCGACCGAGAAGCGGAAAGGTACTTGCAGCGAGATATCGATGACCTTCCAAAGGCACCCAACTCGCTGGGCAATGCGCCCAGCGTGGCGGTCTTCAGGGTCGAAAGCTTGACAACATCGAAGTACCTTTTCTTAGCGCGGTCGGGCCTACCGTCCCTGCCATTGGCACCCTGCTCCTACCACCCCTGGCGACCCCACGTCTTCTCAACAAAACGTTGGGGGAACGGGGCTGCTCCTGCTCTCCTGGAGTCGCCGTAGTTCTGGATGGCGGAAGGCGATGACCCTTTCGGCACCTCCTGTCTTTCGCCATCCCCCGTCTCGGTACATGCCATTTTCAAGAATTGATAGAGGATGGCGAGGAAGGGTACATGGCACGATAGTAGTCCTAGGTAGCGCCACGCACACCCCGCCGCACTGTTCAAGACTTTCCATCCTCGTCTCATGCTAACCTGACGCCTGTCCCTCCGCCTCCCCTGAACTTGCCGCTCGTGCCCCGGCTGTTTTTACATCTAAATAAGTTTTCCCTCTCTTTTCGAATACCTGTTTCAAAGAACATCTCCTTCTTTTATTTGGTTGTGTGGCTCTTTCCTTCCTCTCCTTTCTCCTCTCCCGCCCCCCCTCATCTTGCCCTCACCTGGTATCCGTCAACAACCTCGAGTCGGTATCTCCAAGAGCCACCTGTACCATGGCTGCGACCACATCCTCGTTGCCGGCCAAGGCCAACCCTCAGCTTCGCCGCACCGCCAACTCTACCGAGGCTGATCTCTCCTCCCCCTCTACTGCCGTGGCTTCGCCCAACGACTCGCCCCGACCCTCAGCTTCGTCCACTTCGCTGTCTTCGCTCTCCTCCATCGATGCTTCTGGCGAGAAACCCAACTACGGCGTCCTCCTCGACACGTACGGCAACGAGTTCACCCCGCCCGACTTTACCATCAAGGACATCCGCGATGCCATCCCTAAGCACTGCTTCGAGCGCTCTGCACTCAGGGGCTACGGCTACATCGCCCGTGACATGGTTCTCCTCGCCACCACGTTCACCATCTGGCACAACTTCGTGACGCCGCAGTACATTCCCTCGTACCCTCTCCGTGTCGCTCTTTGGGCCGTGTACACTATCCTTCAGGGTCTTTTCGCCACCGGTCTCTGGGTCATTGCCCACGAGTGCGGCCATGGCGCCTTCTCCGACTCAACTCGCGTCAACAACGTCACCGGCTGGTTCCTCCATTCTGCCCTCCTTGTGCCCTACTACAGCTGGCAAATGTCCCACAGCAAGCACCACAAGGCCACCGGCAACATGGAGCGCGACATGGTCTTTGTGCCCCGTACTCGTGAGGAGCACGCCACTCGCCTCGGTACCATGGCTCACGAGCTTGCTGAGCTGACTGAGGAGACGCCTATCGCCACCCTGCTTCACCTCGTCGGCCAGCAGCTCGTCGGCTGGCCCAGTTACCTAGTCAACAACGTTACCGGCCACAACTACCACGAGCGTCACCGTGAGGGCCGTGGCAAGGGCAAGCATAACGGTTTCGGCGGTGGCGTCAACCACTTTGATCCCCGCAGCCCCCTGTACGAGAACCGCGATGCTTGGAGGGTCATCATGTCTGATGTCGGTCTTGCTATTGCCATTGCCGGCCTCTTCTACCTCGGTAACACCTTTGGCTGGAAGAACTTGGCCGTCTGGTATTTCATCCCCTACTTGTGGGTGAACCACTGGCTTGGTATGTCCATCATCTCTCGCTCCCTGTCCTGGTCGTTAGCTAATTCGTCCTGCAGTTGCCATTACTTTCCTTCAGCACACCGATCCCTCGCTTCCCCACTACACCGGCGAGCAGTGGAATTTCGTCCGCGGTGCTGCCGCTACCATTGACCGAGAGATGGGCTTTGTCGGTCGCCACCTGCTCCACGGCATTGTTGAGACGCATGTCCTTCACCACTACATCAGCTCCATCCCCTTCTACAATGCCGATGAGGCCACCGAGGCCATCAAGCCCGTCATGGGCAAGCACTACCGTGCTGATGTCCGCGACGGTCCCTGGGGCTTCATCCGCTCGCTTTGGACCTCAGCACGCTCGTGCCAGTGGGTTGAGCCCAGCGTGGGTGCTGAGGGTGCCGGCAAGGGCATCCTGTTCTTCCGCAACCGTAACCACATTGGTGTGCCGCCCATGGGCCGCACGGACAAGCAGTGATCGGATTGGACAGTAAACAATTTTGGACGGTCCTGATTATGGATCCATAGCCTCGTGATGATGGTATGGTGGTACGCATCAATCACAATGGGCCTGTATATTCGAAGCGTTCCACATTGGTGGTTTGGAGTTCGCGTAACATCTGATTTTGTCTCGTCACGGACGATTGCTTGACTGGGCGTGTCGCTGCGTTGGACCTATCGGGTCCTGGAGGGCCGGGTGGCTCTTGGTAGCCTGCCATCAAGTATGTCCACCAGTGCCAGCGCTTGTTCCAGGGCGATTTTGCATTTACTTCTGAAGTTGGTTGTTAGACATAGAATGCAACGGCAAGCAGGAGAGAGAGGAAGAAAGGCGAAAAGACTTTAAACGAATTGACGATTTTTCAAAGCTATATCTGAGATCAGTCCTGTGTTGCAAAGAGATGCGAGAAGCGTAATGACGGGCAACACTGCGACAAAGATACGTGTGCATGCTAAATTCTGGGAAACGACAGCCAGTACGATGACCAAAAGTCTGGTCATATAGGACCTGGGAGAGAGGAGGGGGGGGGGGACATGGGGTCAAACTTCCGGTGGTGCCGGTCCTTTTCACGACCCCTCGCCAGCCGAAAGCGGGGTGGTGGTCCAGTCCCAAGACGTCACGCACCACTGACTTGACACGGACGTCTGACGGTTGCGATATCTGGTTCGTCAACATTTCACGGTCCTCAACATGTCACTGCATTGTAGATGGTAGCTTCTGTGTCAGGGGCCTCGTCATTGTTTCGTGAAATCATCAGACTAGCTGTGCCAAGAAGGCACAAGGAACACATAGGCCAGGTGGCTAGCCCACCGTCACCTCGATGGCGTCGCTCTTGAACTCGCCACCAGATAGCACAGAGTCCCCAAACTGCAGCTTCTCCAACTCTTCAGGCGTCAGCTTATCAGCTGTCGTCGGCCAGACGCTGGACCAGGAACCCTTAATGTAGATGCTGGCCTTCCCACCAAGCTCGCCGACAGGCACGGCAGGCTCCTTAAGAACGAGGTCCTGGGCGCGGCTCTCGCCCGGCTGGAGGGTGACGAGGTTGTCAGGCTCGGGCGGCATGACGCGACGGAACTGCACGATTGGCAGGTCGAGGGGCTTGTCGGCGCCGGCAGGGGTAATGGAGAGGAGGCCAAGGGCGATGGCGGCGGGGTCGAGGGGCGACTCCCAGGTGAGAATCGTCAGCGGGCTGTCGTAGTTGTTGGTCACTTTGACAGCGAGCGTTGGCGGCGACGTGGCCGTCTGGCGAATGTCGACGGCGAGCTTGGAAAGGGCGTCCGGGTGGTCTTTGCTGACAGCCATGGCTGGGGAATCGGGTGCTGTGCGGGATGCGCTGGTGGTCCTGGTTGTGCTACCGCTGCTGTAGCGCCAGAGGGTGATGGCCGCTACAAAAGCGAAGACAATGATAGCAGCGCGGAATGGGTTGTTGCGGCTTTGGGAGCTCATGCCGTGCTGTAACAAGGACTGAAGATGAGAAAGTATGGAATGTAACTTTGAGCGCAGGAGGGGAAGGCCTGTTGACTCCTGACAATGTCTATGCTCGCTGCCTAGCGACCCGATGACGTCAAGGTAAATACGGGGCTCTGCCGGAAATGTCCTGGATGAAATGGTGATGTGCCAAGTTCTTTTCACTCAGTTGGGAGTCTCCCAATATCGCAGGATTTGTCGGGAAATGCGTGTCTTGACCAAAATCGATCAAAGGCCAGTCGCCAATGGGGAAAGACGGACAGATCGACAACGCTACCAACATGCACTAGCACTAAGCTCGGGTGCTGGTCGAATTGCGGTTGAGTTCTGCTGATCTTATGGGCGAAATCTGTAGGCCTTGGTGAAGCGCTGGGGCTAACAGAAAATCGAGTTCAGCGACAACAGCATGGGGCGGTTGGTGGGATTTAGATGATTTGAGAGAAGGTCGATGGTGCCCTGATCTGCCAGATAAGCTTGTTCTGTGGCTGACCACCTGTCTACTTTCTTCACAGCAACGGCCCCTCGACACCCCCAGAAGTACATAGTATGGCATTCGGGTTCGTACTCCACCTTTGTCCCACACCTGCTCTTTCTGGGCAAAGACGACAGTCTACTGCCGACGCAGGCGGCAAGGCTCCTCTCACTGTCGATGATGTGGCCCGTCGTCCATGGAGGCTTTTCTGGTTGCCTATCGGAGACACGACCTTGTCGGGCCACGGCACGAAAACGGAAGGTCGACAATGACACGCCACACGCCAATGGCAGATGACGACCATCATGACACCCAAACATGACTCCTGCTCCCAAATCTCCGAACCACGCGCCTCTGGCAGTCTCTCGACCACAGCATGCTTCCCCACAACAATCGGCGGCTTTCCCGCTTCATGCCGGCGAACCCCAGTCACCCGCGCTATATCGCGGCTGCACCTCCGTTCGTGAGGCTCCTCATGAGACAACGACAACAGTTATCACAGCAACAGAAACTTGGGCTTTTGCGGTTCGTCTCGCTAGGCCACCTATCGCCTGGAAAGAATCATGAACCCACCGTGGGGGATACTTGACGACAATATTAGAGATACGCCAGCGGGGTCGTTTCTTCTGCCGAAACTCGTCCCTGGCCCTCGCTTTGACTTGTATCCCCGTCATGTTTGGCAGTTGTCTGCTAGCATGGTGCTGCACTAATTGTAAGCGGCGCGCCTGCCGACTCATGATACTCATGTCGATGCTGTTCATCATCATTCATCATGATCCCGAGGGACGGGTTCATCGTCATGGACTGACTCTGCCTTTTCGGCAATAAGCAGTCTTATCTAACCACCACGCTGATGTCTCAATTGACTGGGAATCCGGCGATGCCGGCACACTGGTGACAGACCAGATCACCTCACAACTAGGCCACGCTCCGTTGTTTGAGCTGCCGCTAACAAGAACAAAGAGTATACGGGTAAATGTTGTGGTTCCTGGTCCTCGGTCCCAGTGGCGCTTCCCTTGACAGGAGCTTGGATGCTTCCGGACAGCGCTTTTGACCAACTGACGCCCATGAGGTCTTTCTCTAACCCCTCAGCCCCATGTCCACATGCAGGCTTCCCATTGCTGGTTCAAGACGGCTCCGCGTCATAAGGCTTGGCTGTCGATCTGTCAACGGTGCTGCGCGGCGGCTCCTGCTTTTCATTGGAGGTGGCAATTATGTAACGAAGAATTTCCCAGCACGGCTCAGTCCATCCTTCGTCCATTTGGAAGCGACATGGCCCCTTCATTGGGGCGTTTCGTCTCAAAGTCTACGTGTTCTGGCCCGTCGATCTGTCTGGGTGCCCTTCTGCTGCCCTGGAGCCCTTTGTTGGTAGTATAGTCGACCTCCCAGTCGGAGACATGATTGGCGTTCCACGGTTCCGCTCCTTTGTCCATCCCAGAAGCGCGCAGTGGCTGCGCACATGAGACGATTGGGCTGGAGGCGAGGGTGCAGTGCTCTTGGGTACCATATTGACTTCCAGTTCTTCAGAAAGATTCGGTACTCTGATCTATAAAAGCTAATGATGAATACTCAAGCTGTCAAGGCACAATAGCGGTTAGTCGCCGGGATCGTGTTCTGAAAGTGAGTCTCTAAACGGTTATACCGCCGGAACTCGGTGACAACCTACCGGAGTCCACCAGCGTAAACAGATTGCCGATGACCTTGATGCTAGTGCCTCGGCGACTCCATGATTTTTCTGTTCCCCCACACTATCGCCGGCTAGGTCTTTGTCAGGAGCACCGCCTTTCTGGCTTCCTCATTTCGTTAGGCTCTACCTTGGGATAGCTGACGCTCCTCGGATGGTGCGGTACGGTGCTTTGCACGAGTATCCTGTTCGGGCACATATGCCCAACTCTTGTGATGCGATGTATATAAGAATCCGCGTCCATCCCTTTTGTTGATGAGTTTCTCTTGCAACCCAGCCTCGGCCATTACCATCCTGTGTCACTCCTTTAGTCTTCTTCTCTCCAGTCAACACTTCTTCTATAGTCCTTGCCGCCGCCTTCGTCGTCGTCATGAAGCTTCTTACTGGTCTTTCCGCCCTGGCCTCGCTGGCGAGTGCCGCTTCTGTCGACCTCGCCAAGCGCGATACACCCCTCGAGGTCAAGCTTGAAAACTCTGGAAATTCGGGTGTCAAGGCTTACCTTACCAACAATGGAGCCGACGCCGTCAAGCTCTTCACTACTGGTACATTTCTCGACGAGAAGGCTGTTGAGAAAGTCGAGGTCTACTCTGCTGGTATGTCCGCTATGACATATGCAGCAAATTCATGAAACTAATGTGTTCCAGACTCCAAGCTCGCCTTTGATGGTATTCGAATCACCGTCTCGACTGTGGGTCTGACTGAAGAATCCTTCAAGATTGTGAAGGCGGGCGAGACCATCGAGATGGAGTTCGATGCTGCTGAGTTGCACGACCTCAGCGCGGGCGGCGACTACGAGATCCTCACCAAGGGAGCCTTCTCTACTGCCGAACTCGACTCAACTGTCATCTCGGGTGTTCTGCCGTACAGCAGCAACAGCCTCAGCAGCAAGGTGGATGGCATCAAGGCCGCCACCACCCACAAGAACTTTCAGGATATTGCCAAACGCACCACCGTTTCCAGCGACTGCACCGGCACCCGCCGTTCGGCCACCATCACCGCCATCAACAAATGCGCTTCGTTAGCATCCGCTGCTCGCGCCGCCGCCATATCGGACACTGCCCGCCTGCAGGAGTACTTCAAGAGCAGCAGCTCCAGCGTCAGCAGCCGGGTCGCCGCCGTCTTTAGCCGTATTGAAGAAGAGTGTGGCTCCACGACTTCTGGCATCTCGACATACCACTGCACCGACGTCTACAACTCTTGCAAGCCCGGTGTCATCGCCTATACGCTGTCCTCGCAGAGCTTCATGGTCAACTGCGACAAATTCTTCAACCAGATGCCCCCTACTAGCAGCCGCTGCCATGCTCAGGACCAACAGACGACCATCCTGCACGAGATGACACACCTGAGCCAGATTGCCGGCACTTCCGACTATGGTGGTTATGGGTACAACTTTGTGCAGAGCCTGACCGCCGCTCAGAACCTTAATCACGCCGACACCTATACGCTATTTGCTCAGTCCATCTTTGCTAGATGCTAAATCTTTGCGACGAGGCCTCTTATGGCACTGCATCGGTGAAAGTAAAGACCGAGGTGCCGTAGCAGTCGTGGCCTTCTCGAAAGTGAAGGCCTCATGATAGCATGGCGGCCAGTCAGCCAAATCGGCAAGTGTGGGAAATGGAAGGAAGCTGGTTATCGAAGTTCGGCAGAAAGCTGTGGATAGCCTGAAGTAGTCCATTAGCTGAAACAATCAGCCTAAACAGGATTCTCGGACTTAGCAACAAAGACATAAAGATGAACGATGATGGGTCACCGAAAGAATTAGTATGCTGTATGAGGAAGCACGCATTTAACTTAATACATAGTTTCTGTTTACATTCTTAATTGCTAAAGCTTTGCCAAATATAGTCGCACAACGTGTCTGATAGGTTGGCGTTACTACATCAGCTCAGCCATGACAAGTGCTTGAGAAGTGACCACCAGGGATGTGGACCAAGTTTTCTTGAGCTGATACAAGATGCTGCGCTCGTGCTTCTTAATTGTACGAATGATGCTTTGGTCGGGTGGTCGATGCCACACTTTCGCGGGGGTTTGGGGGAAATATGATTTGCAATGTTACCGAAACGCCGCGTGTATGGCGGTGCTTCCAATCGGTGGGGGTACCGGAGTCAAACGTCGTACGTGGTATTGAATGGTACGCGGGACGTGGCTTCTCTAGCATAGGTACCTAGGTAGTGAGCAAAAGACAGCCAGCGATGCCGCACAAACGGTGAATGTAGGGCTGTGTCGCTGTGCTCGAGTTTTCGCACGCCGGCCCGGAGAGCCCTGATGCGCACAGATTAGACCATCGAAGGATTGCATGCATGACATTATAATCCAACAAACCAGTCTCACACTTGGGGTTCCTTGCTCCATGTACATGTACAGGTATGTGTTCAAGACAGCGGGCTACCTTACCAGAGTCAGCATTATAGTCGCCCGCCCTACGTTGGCACGTAAAACGATGCCCAATAAGATTCCGGATAGTTTCACTTCGCATGAGTAACAGAGCATCGCGACAAAAACTCGGCTGATCAATGTAATATTGACTGGCTGTCTGCGATGCACACCTGGCTCGCACACGTAGCTTGAATACAAGTCTTAACGTCCAATCATGGGCCACACTCGCCAAAGACCTACTGAGTATACGGTTGCTGATCAACCACTTTCATGGACTTGAACAGGCGGAAAGCAAGTCATCCCTTTGAACCCGAAATTGATCTCAGGTACAGAAAATACGTACTGGAAGGACCCAACTAACGTGGCAGAAATGAGCTTGACAGCTAATCAAATCATGCACCTAGCCCACAGTACATTCACAATAGGCTATAGTACTATAGCCCGCCTAATGACATCAGGCGTACTGGGTTTATAGCGAGGATCTCAGATGGATTACGTTAGAATGAGGTAGGACTCTAGGTACTGAGCAAGGTTAACAAATGTAGCAGCGCTAAACCTGATTATGAAGGCGGTATACGGCTTGTGGGGCGCTTGCTTGTACTGAGATCAATTTCGGGTTCAAAGGGATGGCGGCCGTTGCTCGTGTGGAGGAGTTGTGCCTTGACATGGTGAAGGTGGGGACCTATGGCAACTCCCGCAGCTAGGTACTGGCGGGTTCGCACATGGGGCTTGCGTGAAAGACGCAGTAGGACGTGTGCGAGCATCTTCACCAGGAGAGCAGGTGCATGAGCACTTCAGTGAACCGAGTCTCCACCCCAACCCGTGAAGCTAAGACCCGTGCACGAGCCGCCCACGAAAGTTTAGGGCACGTCTTCGTTTCATGTGCACCCTTCGCACTGTCGCCTAGCTAGCACTTTTTGCAGCAATCTGCCATCACAGGTCACAGTGTTACTCGAACGGTCACCCTGAATGCTGCACCACGTCAGCCCCCACCATGGTGTGACCCTCCAAGAGCCCAGGCAGGGCCACCCCTCCCGCCTACCTTCCCCCTTCCTCCAGGTGGTCGTGGTGGCAGGATCCCAACCCTGTAAGACGAAACGGCGGGAGGGCGAAAAACCAGAGCTGATCAGCCAACCGCCGCCCTCTCCACTCCACATCCTACCCGCCTAGGTACCTAAGGCAGGCTCCCTTTCCAGCACAGATGGCCACTGTTCGGGGGCTCACTCCATGTCACACACGCAAGGAGTAGAGGCCCAGCTCTACCGACCTCCCGCAACCTCCATGGAATTCCACCCACTTCCCTCCCCCAACTCTATTGTATCCTGTCCAGCACGACATCCATCTGGAGTTGAGGACAGCAACGCATTTCATCAACAGAAGCCTAAGAAGCCCGGCCACTGATCAGTAACACGACGGACGCCCATCCAAAACCACGCAAGGCTGCCTGGAAACTGCATCCACACGCAGCCCCTCCCCATCCAAAACCACGACCCTCTGGGTCCATTTACGTACGACTTTCCCCGGACTCGCTCACCACCCTCCTAACCAAACGCAATCGCACAACCTCTATGTCTCGACGCGAGCACCTCCCATCCCACCAGGCCTAGATGTGACTCGACAATCTATCGAATCGCACCATGCTCCGACGACCACCAGGCGAAGGGCGGTCCGGAGCCCAACAGCGAAAATCTCTCCTCGCCCTTGCCGTCCTCTTCCTGACATGTCTGCCGCTCGTCGAAGGCCAACAGCAACAGCAGCAACAGGCCGGTGCGCAGTCACTGCACCACGTACGGCATGCCGATCCGCAGCACAATGCCCGCAGCGCTCACGGGCACGAAGGCTTTGATGCCCTGGCCGGCGATGTCTGGGCCGAGACTGACAATGACGTCGCTGCTGCCGACGCCCTGACCTCGAAACAACGCGAGGACACGGTCATGGATGACAACAACAACAATAACAACAAGAAGAAGAAGAGAAACATAATTATCAACACCAAGAAAAACAAGAACGATGCGCGCGCCGTCGCAACTTTGGCTCCGGCTCAGTCCGTGCGAGCACCTTCCCCCGGATATCGACCCAGCGCCCACCTCAATGGCGGGTCTGGCATCTCATCGCCGCAACGAGCGCGGAGTCTGGAGGAATGGGAAGTGGAAGACTTCATACTATTGGCGACCGTCGATGGGGACCTCTATGCCAGTGACCGCCGCTCCGGCGCGCAGCGGTGGCACCTTGAGGTCGAGCAACCCATGGTCCAGACAGAGCACTTCCGACTGAACGCGTCAGACCTCGACGAGGACCATCAAGACGTCGACCATTACATATGGGCTGTCGAGCCCACCCGCGACGGCAGTCTCTACATCTGGATGACTGGCGCCAGCGAGCCTGCGCTCGTGCCTACTGGGCTCACCATGAAGCGCCTCGTTGAGGACCTATCCCCCCTCGCCAACGACGACCCACCCGTGATCTATACTGGCGCCAAGAAGACGACCATGATCACCATCGACGCCGCGACTGGCAGGGTTCTCAAGTGGTTCGGGTCCAGCGGATCGCACATTAATGAGGAGAGCTGCCTGCGGCCAAATGCCCTCTCTGATGTTGATTCGGAAGAGTGCAGCGTCATGGGGACCATCACAC
Source organism: Verticillium nonalfalfae (assembly GCF_003724135.2). NCBI lineage: Eukaryota > Fungi > Ascomycota > Sordariomycetes > Glomerellales > Plectosphaerellaceae > Verticillium > Verticillium nonalfalfae. The sequence goes on along the minus strand of NW_021167237.1, from coordinate 37,568 downwards.
TCGGTCGTACAGAGTACGAAGTGGCCATCACGCGCAAAGATGGACGCGCCATTGCCAAGCTCAATTACTCTGAATGGACGCCTAATAATTTTGATAAAGACCTCGTCGACTCATACAGCCGAACGCTGGATAACCGCTATCACAGCAGCCGCCATGATGGTCGTGTCTACGCCTTTGATCCCGAGGACCAACCGCTCTTTAGCCACCAATTCGCAGCACCTGTTGCTCGTGTCTTCGACGTATGTCGCCCCTGGGGTGCCACACCTGACAAGAACCCAGACTTGTTGGTTCTCCCCCAACCCATCCCTGCTCCCAAGGACGAGGTCACGGCTCGTATGCGGGGCAGCCATGTCTTCCTGAACCAGACCGATGCTGGCAGCTGGTATGCCCTCTCTGGCTACTCCTATCCCTTGATCGTCGACTCGCCACCAGCATTGACATCGCGGTCTGACTGGGGCTCGTTCAACCGGCCTTGGAGTCGTCTTACTCAAAGCCAAAAGGCCGACGCCATGATTGGGAGGCATAACTTCAAGCAGGCCAACCACGACCGCGGCCAAGTGCAGCCGCCGACCCTACCAGGCAGCCCCATCTCGCATCCTGCCATGGACTCTCAGGATGATGCCACCTTGCCCTCCGTGGTGCCTGACGAGATCCTTGACCCTCTTGATCCGCACAACATTGTAGAAAAGGTCAAATCTATCCCTCAGCAGGCCGCTAATAGCGTTCGCGATCTACTGAGCAATCCTGTTCTTATCATCGTTCTTGTTGGCGCCTTCTTCTTCTATCACAAGGATCTGATACGGTGGTACAAGAACAAGTCCAACAAATGGCTGCTCCAGCACGACCACCGTTCTGAAGCTGGCGATCCGACGCCTGAACCAACGCCCAACCATTCCATCGATGACAGGATCCTGCCCCTGTCGAAGTCGGATGATATCATTGGCAAGTCGGACGACAAGGTTGCTCCAATGGAGTCTGCCCAAACCCAGGCAAGAGAGGTACCGCCTGTCCAGGCAGATGATATTGCTTCCACGATAGACAACGAAGGCCCAGCCCCATCTGCTACAGAGAGCCGCGACAAGAAAGAAGATGATGGGGAGGCTCTAGCCACTCAAGCTTCCGATTCGCCTGAGTCGAATGAATCTTCCAGCAAGACTGAGCTCGAACCGGGCACACCTGCCGAGAAGAAGAAGGCCAAGGCACATCGTGGCAGGAGGGGCGGTGTGAAGCATCGCAAAGGTGCCGCGAAGAAGCGCGAAATGTCTCAGTCTCGTGACGATGATCCACCTGCCACCACCGTCGAGGATGCCGTCAAAAACGCCCAGAAGCTGGGAGGATCACCAAAGCTAGAGCCCGATGTCGTCACTGTTGCCAACGATATGCAATCTGTCACCGGCCCCGTTATCAAGTTGGGCAACATCGAGGTGGACACGGATAACCAGCTTGGCACAGGCAGCAACGGAACACTTGTCTTCGCTGGCAAGTTCGATGGTCGCGAGGTCGCTGTCAAGCGCATGCTCATCCAGTTTTACGACATTGCGTCACAAGAAACACGTCTCCTTCGCGAGAGCGACGACCATCCGAATGGTAAGTACAATGTACGTCATCATGTAGCCGACCGCTGACAGTGTCCAGTCATTCGATATTACGCACAAGAATTCCGTGATGGCTTCCTCTACATTGCCCTCGAGCGCTGCGCGGCGTCCCTTGCTGACGTTGTTGAGCGGCCTGGTCGTTTCCCCAAGGTGGCTGCCGCTGGTAGGGCCGATTTGCCTGGCGTCCTCTATCAGATCACAAATGGCATCGACCATCTGCATAACCTTCGCATCGTTCACCGGGACTTAAAGCCGCAGAACATCCTGGTCAATACTGGCAAGGATGGCCGCCCTCGCCTGCTCGTCTCCGACTTCGGCCTTTGTAAGAAGCTCGAGGGTGGCCAGTCGTCTTTCGGTGCCACTACCGGACGGGCCGCCGGCACCACGGGCTGGCGAGCTCCTGAACTTCTCGTCGACGATGACAAGGATCCCCTCACGGATGTCAGCATCAACAGCGGGTCTGGCACTGTTCTAGTCAACTCGGAGATGCTGCCCAACCGCCGCGCTACGCGGTCCATTGACATTTTCAGTCTGGGCCTGGTCTTTTACTATGTTTTGACAAACGGATTACATCCTTTCGACTGCGGCGACAGGTATATGCGAGAGGTGAACATTCGCAAGGGCAACTACAACCTGGCGCCGCTGGACGCTCTCGGGGACTTTGCGTATGAGGCCAAGGACCTCATCGGCAGCATGCTCAACGGGGATCCGAAGTCACGGCCATCAACACGTGATGTTATGGCCCATCCCTTCTTTTGGTCGGCCAAGAAGAGACTGGCTTTCCTGTGTGACGTGTCCGACCACTTTGAGAAGGAACCGCGCGACCCGCCTAGCGCTCACCTCAGCGAATTGGAGTCTCACGCCCCAGACGTCACGCGGGGCGACTTTCTCCGCCACCTCCCGCGCGAGTTCGTAGATTCATTGGGCAAGCAGCGCAAGTACACCGGTTCACGGCTTTTGGACCTCCTCCGGGCGCTTCGAAACAAGAGAAACCATTACGAAGACATGCCCGACACTCTCAAACGTGCTGTCGGCCCGCTGCCTGAGGGGTACTTGGCGTTCTGGACCGTCAAGTTTCCGGGGCTGCTTCTGGCGTGCTGGAACGTGGTGTGGGATGTGAGATGGGATTCGACGGATCGCTTTAGGGAGTACTACGAACCCGCGGGCCTCTGAGGGCCGCTGCTGAACACAGTTTTTTAGAGATGTCTACCATCACCTCTCATGGCGTAAAGTCAAGTCTTCAGTGTTTGTAGTTGGCCCGTAGACTCTGGTATATTTAGCTCGTGTAGAATGGACCGACAACACGAGAACTCCATTTTCATCGAATCGACGCTGTATGCTCGACGCTTGACATGTCCTTCACTAACCCCACTGCACCAGGACCTTCTTACCCTTGTTCCCCTTTTTCTTCTTACCCCCAGCACTCTCGCCCCCCTCGTCCTCTCGCTCGGAAGGGTTGGCGCTGACATCGGCACTGCCTTCTGCCCCCGATCCCCAGCTGAAGCCCGTGTCCCGCGTAACTCCGAAGTCTCGACGGACGCCACGGCCCGTACCATACCCAAAGATTGTTGTCTGGGGCTTCGCCGCCGCTGGCAGAGCGGGGAAGTTATCTGGAGTGTTGCCAACTCGCGCCTTGGCTTTTGTGTTGCCCTGAGCATGATTGTTGGGGCCGATCCATGACGGACGCGACGTTGATGCCGACGAAGTAGAAGAAGCAGGAGTCGCAGCGGCGGCAGCCAGGGAAGGGAACGCATTGGAGGAGGGCGGGGCTCTTGACACCGGTGCCGCGGACCAGCTGGTGGCGGCGGTAGATGTGGAGGGGGTAGGCCCGCTGCTGATGCCGCCGGCGCTGGCCCTGCGCGTGCTGTTCTTGAGGCGGAGAACACGGTTCGAGTGCTTCTGGTTCTGGCTAGGAGCGGCCGAAGGCGTCACTGCCGAAGCCGTGGCAGCGGACGCCCAGCCGCTCGATGAGGTCGTTGCGCCCTGCATGCCGCCGAGACCGGGAAGGGACGGGTAATCCTCGTTGATGGCGCGCCAGTCCTGCCAGGCCTTCTGAATCCCCCGTGCTTTCGTCTGGTCCTCGAACAGGTCGGCCACCTCGCGGACCAGTGTGCCCAGGGCATTAGACGATGTGTCGACAAATAGTGAGAAGAAGGCGTCAATCAATTGCGGCGCCGTCATCTTGTTCTGACGGTAGGAGGAGATATGTTGGCGAAAGGTGTTCATCTTGGCCTGATCTTGGCCAAGCAGGTTCGAAGCACGCTCAATAACGGAACTGTGGCGAGCCATGCGGGCGCGGTCTGCCGGCGTCGCGGTCGCAGGGTCTATTGTCAGCTGACCCAAGGCGTCTGCGGCCTCGGATTGTTGTTGCGATGCGGAAGAGACGGCGTTGGCAGGTCGGGCAGTGGCACCAGTTTGACGAGTAGCAGTCGCAGCCGGCGGCGCTGCTGATAGTTGTCCGCCAAACGTACGGTTGCTCACTGACTGTGCTGAGTGAATGGCAAGTTGCCTCTGGTAAGCTATCTCATCGCGCCGCATCGGTTGCGCCGAACTCTGAGGTAATGGCTCGGCGTTGGGATCGCGCCCTCGTCCACGACCTGCACGGCCTTCCCTCCTGTTGGCGCCACCACCTCTCCGCTCCTCTTGGTATGCGGGCCGGAAGTCGAATCCAGCCATGTCAACGATCCTTGCGTCTCTTCTAACATCCTTGGACAAGGTGTTCCCATGTTCACTCAGTTGGTGGGCCTTGAGATCGAGCTCGGATTCAAAGACGACGAACTTGCGCTCCTGGCATTCGCGATCAAGGCACGGGTAGTGATCTTTGGAGAAGTGCTGCTCGAGAGCTTGGTAGTTGAGGTAGTAATGCGGGTGTCGCGAGTCTCTCCGGTCGCAGATAAAACACCTCTCATGCTTCTCACGGCAGTGGTCGTACAGTTTGTCGTCATCGTAGAAGCGTTGTCCGCAGAAGCCACAGAGCGGGTGTCCCTTGAAGCCAGTCTGGTCAAGTGCGCCTGGCTTGTCGTCACCATGTCTCATGTGCTTCTCGAGCTCCTTGTCCGCGAAGAGCTCGTGCTCGTGCGTGAAAACCTTCTTATTGCGCGTGCAGAGGTCACACATCTTGCGCTGGTGCGCCGAACGGACATGGCGGTGGAGATCAGGCCAGCCTAAGCCAGCAAAAACGCAGTCGTCAGCAGGACAGTTGTATCGGAGAAGGACCACCGTATCGCCAACAATCTCCTCGCTGGCGTATTTGATGCCGATATTGTTATCTAGACTCGTAATATCGCTATCGGTGTATTCTTCGTACCGCTTTAAAGGATCTTCGGTAAAAATAACAAAGGGGGCAGCGGTCTGGAAAGAGCATGTTAGCTTGGAATTGCAACGCAACAGAGGGAAGGACTCACTCGGCAATGGGGGCAGTCTGTTGTCTTGTACAGAGCCCTCATACGAAGGCCGCAAATGTGGCATGTCTTGTGGTTGCAAGGTGCAATCGAGTGGAACTTGATGGGGTCGGCGCAAATAAAGCACACCTCGTCACCGTCTGACGTACTGGGAGCACCCTCTGCCGCCTTGCCATCGCTTGTCGGAGGTGGAGCGTTCCCCTGGGTTGGCGGAGTGACATCTTGCGTCGATTGAGCTGTCGTACTGCTGGGTTTCGACGGATTTTCGCCGCGACTGTGGTTGCCGCCGCCGCGTCCTCGCGTTCGCTGACCTCGGCCTCGAGAAGCGCTGTTGCCACCTCTTGATGCGCCGCCTTCCGAACGTCCCCTGCCTCGATTTCGTTGTCCGCCTCGGGACGCCGTACTGTCAGCGGCCCCAGCTTCAGTCGAGGCCATGATACCGCGTTGCAGATATGGGATCAGCGTTTAGACTGTCTTGCTTGATTTCAATTGAAGCTCCAAGTCCGAGCCTTCGGGCTTAATTTTGCTCTTCGTGATTTTGATTTTCTTCCTTAATAGTTTCGAGTACTTTTGCCTCTTGAGGTTTCTGGGTCGTAGACACAAATTATCAGCGTGGGGTCGATGGACGAAGGTGTGGGTGGGATTGGTGGATGGAGGGGTCACTCGCCGATCGAAGCTTCTGGCCGAAAATTAGCCGATTTGACGCGATGACTGACTCTTGTCGGCAGGGAGTCATGACCGCTCTCCAGAAGAAGGCCCTACATGGGACCAAGGTCGGCGTACATGGGCTTGAAGCGCGTAAAAGCTTCTGCCTCCATGTCATTTCGCTAGGAATCAGTCAAATTGCGTAGGTGGGTGAGGGATCAAGAGTGCGTCATGTGGTGCACATTTCCACCAAGTACCTGAGTTCGGTAAGCACTGTTGGTGATAGCCTCATGCAGGTGCTGCCTCAGGAATCACCTTTGCCTTCGTCCAGTCGCATGGCAGGGTCCACGGCGGCCAGTTGGAGCTAAGCATGTAGGGCTACACACCAACCGCCATGATGCGTTTCTTTTGGTCTGACCTAGAATACTATACAAAGGGCCTGAGAGTCTTGGTCGGTGTCTCTTATCCCGAGTGTTCCAGGATTCAACCTCGACGTCGAAACGTCAAGGAGACCCTGTGACAACCGCCAGCAAGTCCCAGCCGCACAGTACAAAGGCCCAACATCACTCACCATGGCAATCGCAGCACTCATCCCTGAGCTCCTCCGCCAATGCTTTGTCCATCTTCCCCGCGAAGATCTCTCCAAGACCAGCCTCGTTCACCGCGCATGGCTTTCACCAAGTCGTGATATTTATTGGAGCACACTCCCCCTGACACTTCGCGATGACAGCGCTGAACTTCTCGTCAAAGTCTTGGGTGAGCGTACATCAATCCCCCGCAAAATCAAGGGCATCACTATCGACGAGTCGGAAGATTTTGAGGATCGTGACGAGAAGGAAACATCGGCCTAGCAGGACGCTGTGTTAAAGGTCACGGGTCACTTTGATTGCATCTATCAATTGACCATCCGGTGCCTGGATCTCAGCCAATTTCCCAAGGAAAAGCGGTCGCAGGTCTTGAGGAGGAGTCAGGTACAGGGAACATTAATCGTTCAGTGGCTCAAGACTGAGCGAGAGGATGATGCTATCCCGTGGATGCTCGATCAGCCCAACATTAGCTTCCTGGGAGTCGGAGATGTCGTCTTGGCGAAAGATAAAGAGAAGAGCGACGAGAATGACGGAAAGGAAAGATTTGATCTTGCAGTTTCTGCACATGTCGAGGCACAACCGCAAAATGATGCTGTGCATCTCGACAGGGTTCGTCACCTAAACATCTTTTGCGGCCCGGAAAGCCTAGCTTGGAAACATCTTGTGCCATGCCTAGCCAAGGGGTCACTCACCGAACTCAAGACCCTCGTCTTCGACAGCGGCGACAATGAGATCATAGCCAAACTCGTCGGTGCCGCGGCGCCGAACCTCCTATCACTGGCCATCTCGCCCAAACTCCCAGGTACCTCTGACTATCCAGTCTCCGAAAGCGACCAAACATCCAATCGACTGACAAAATCAGGCATCAACATCAACATGTCTTCGGCACGCTCGCTCGTCAACCTCAGCATTCAAACCGGCTATCATCCTCATAACGAGCATGTTCTCGCCGCCGCAGCAACAGCAATTTCATCCGCTCCCGCAAGCGTGGAACATGTCTTTCTCGGCATTGGCCCAGACACCCTCGAACCGGCTGAGCAGCCTGACGGCGCCAATGCCCTGTGGGCATCGATTGATGCTGCGCTCGCGATCATGCTAAAATTGCGCAGAGTGGTTGGTGTCATGTTGATCAGTTCGTGTTTGATTTCATACTTGGATATGGATTACGGGATTGGCGACGAGATAAGGACATGGCGGAAGCAGTGTGTCGAGGCAATGAAGCGCCTGTTGCCACTATGTAATGATAGGGACCTGATAGAGGTGAAGCAAGTTCCTGGCCCTTGGACTCGAGGTGCTTTTGCCGATTATGACATTCCTGAGTAGACATGAGTTGAAAAAGAGGCTTGCAATAAAATGTTCCTTATCCTATGGCGTATGGTGCGTGACAAATCAATGAGCAGTGTCTTGTGCTAAGACCGCATCTCTAGCTTTGCTCGTGAGCTCAGAATTATCAAGCCCCAGTTCATCCTCCAGCCAACTCATCTGGCCTGTAGCATTCTACAGAACAGCCATATTCATCGCGAAAAGATTCGCTGTCATGCCCAATCAGTCTCCATGCGACCGCTCCTAGAATCAACTTCTTTCAATGTTCCTCCTCCACCGGATACAGGTGGCTGCCGATCAGCTTGTTCATTTGAAACATGTCAACTTTAGGGAGCTTGAACACAGCCTCCATAGGTGCGTCGCATATAATCTGGCGCTTGTTGGCCGGATCCTGCAGGTTGTTGCCTTTGATATGCTCCCACAGTTTCTTCACGACCTGGGGACGCGACAACTGTTGAAAGTGTTAGCAGAATCATCGCATGGGGGGCCACTGTCGAATCGCACCTGAGGCTCCTTCAATAGCTCCGCAAGGGGGTAGCTTAGATTGAAGGGCTTCTGAAAACCGCCGCCGGGCTTGCGCTTGGGCGTCGCGCCATCGCTGCCGTCAACATCACTGTCGTCGCCTGTTTTGACTTTGTTGCTGCTCTTCTTCTTAGGCGCTTTCCTCTTTTTCGGAACGCTGGCGCCACGTGTCGCACGACCGCGTGCCATGCTATTCTCCTGCGCCTGGAGCTGAGCTGCTAGCTTCGCATCTGCATCCTCCGAGGAGGCTTCTCGCTTCTGCTTTTTCCTCGCTGGAGCGGGCTCTCCCTCCCCATCGCTGCCCGCTGCCTCGTCGCGGTAGCCGTACTGTGATTTCGAGTTGTGCGGTGATGCTTCCGTCTTCACTTGTGTGTCGGCCTCTTCTGCTTGTTCCGAAGCTGTGAAGTGGTCAAAGCGTTGTTCGATCAGGGCCTTGATAGCGTCCTACAAGAGCCGTCAGTCAGTAGCTGGTTGGAGAGAAGCGAGGTGCGCATCGCACACCTTCTGATCACTGAGGTCCTTGCCTCCGAGTGCCCTTTCGAGACCAGCCCGTATCTTTTTGCGCGTGATGGTCGTAAGGTCGGCAGTCGCGAGAATCGTATCGATGATGGCGGTATACTGGACCTCGTCGCCCGCGGAGACTATGGACACCCGGTGAGTTACGATTGCGAATAAAACAGAGAGTCGATGAAGTACAGACGTGGAGAAGCCATCGCGAACACTTGTTGCTGGTGATATGCGACACGACGCAACGTCGCGATGTGATCCTGGGCGCTTGGTTCAAAACGAGACTGGTAGAAACGTGGGGTATAGAGCTACCAGTTCGCAATCAGAACATGCTGCTGTAGCAAGTTTTGAAGGATCACTGGCGCTTTCGTTTTAAGGAAAGAGCCGTGGGTTCTAGGTCCAGCCGCGCAAGCTATAGATCTCGAGACAGCCACGACGGACTGTTGCTAGGTGAAGCTGATCACGCCTTTCGTGATCATGAGAAGGTGCTCTTGGTTTCGTCAAGCGTAAGGAACGGCAGGGGCGGTGTCGTCGAGCAGCTGTATCGCATCAGTAAGAGCGTTGAATTGAATTGAAGTGGGCAAAGAGCATACCGAGACCTGTGCACGTGGCTGCTACCGCAAGACGGTAAACCGAGTCATATGTTGGATGCAGCCATTCCAAGCTGAGCGGTGCAACCATCGCTGTCTCCGTCACCACGGCGCTAAGCAGTCGCGTGTTGGCAACCAGGTCCCGCGAGCGGATTTACTCCGCTAATGGCCCGGACCAATCACGGATGGGAATTGGAGGATTGGATATCTGCCAAACATTAGCTCTGGAGGTGTTCAGCACCGATAACTACAAGTCCGTTAGGGTCATTCTCTTAACCGATTCTGAGCCGTCTCTCATATCATCCGACCTCCGGAGCACAACCAATTCGAATTCAAACGTTCCTTGTGCGAAGTGTTCCAGTAGGGTTCAATTGAAGTTCTCAAGACATCCAGAAGACTTTAAATCGCGGCAATTGCATCGCTTATGCGTACTAAGCTGATTCTTGGCCCAGAAGCTGTGTCGGTAGGAGTGATAGATTGATTCTTGCTGTCGCCCATGGCGAGAAGGTGATGATCCTGCGATTACACTGTCACTTGATCCCCACTAATTTAGTACGCAGTTGCCCCAGACACGCTGTAGCATAGCCGAAAACAAGTCCTCGGTATGTATCAATAGCGGAACTGTATTTGACCCTGCTGCACACTTCATGAAACAAAAGATTTGAAATCTTCCATGGATTATGTCAATCTGCCACAAGGTACCAAACGTAACCCTAGACAAGACACCGCGCTCGGCCTCCGCTAGTGCTAATGCATAGTCCTAGCGCCCATGATCCCCATCTACTCGCACAGGCTGCGTTTGAGTTAGGAACATTCATCAGCATGGCGATACCTTTATGGCAAATTTTAGCTGGGATGAACTTCTAGTATCTGCTTGTGAGTGAAAATTGGACTTGAGAGGCTGAGTCTTCTTACACATCACGGGCACATGTAAATGTGGACAGTCGCAGAGACCATATGCCCGCCGATGACCTTGATTGCGTTGCGTTGCACTGTATATGGCTATCTGAAGCTGCCCATGTGCCATCCTGGGAGTTATTTCACACAAGTAAACCGTCGCTGGATAAGTCCTTATTATGCAGTTACGTTGCCCGGCACATTGGTCTTGTTTAAGGCTATGATGCATCAAGCGAACAATCAACTTAGATTCGGTCTTCTATGTGGCGGACAACTATAGGAGGTGGATAACTCAAGTCACCATCGTCTAAGAGCTCGACCTCCTTCGTTCTAGACAGGGCATCGTTGTCTTGGCTTGGATCAGATTGCAACCGGCCTCCACTAAGCCACATAGCCTTTTGAGCCCCAGCTTTGTGGCGAAACTCGTGATCGCAGCCTGCGCTGCCCATGATGTTAAAGGGAAGAATCTGGGCTAGACGATGTTGACTCAGTTTGTCGAGAGACGCCTTGAAGTCGTCAAGAATGATACTGTCGGTGAAGCATTTGAAAATGAAAGCAAACTTCCAGAAAGGATTGATGACACCGATGTTAATCACAGGTGTGACTGAAAGCAAATCTACAACAATGAAAATCAGGCTGAGAATCATGCAGAAAAGTAGGACCCCAAAACGTGGGGAGACTCTGACAACTGTGGCGAAGTCAAGCTCGTAACGGAACTTTATATTCCAGAAAAGATTCACAATGGTGAATATCCACCATGGGTCTCTGGCGCCATCGTGTCAGCTCAATACACTCGACAACGGGGATAAGAAAGAGTGACGCCATTACCTAAAGACTGCTTCAAAAGGCCGGGTGGTAACGAAGAGACGACTATTGGGGGTATTGAAGAAGGCGAAGTTCGCATAGACTTCCAAGATCCAGTAGGGCTGAACCAGGATGACGCTGCCGATGTAAATCAGGTTGCCTCGACGTCCCAGAAAAGGTTTGCTTTTCATCCACGCGATAACATTGTGCAGAGTCCAAGACGCGAGCAACATGATGACTGTCGATGAAAGAAACCAGCCATAGACCGGTGGCTCGAAAAAGATGAAAAATCCGTTAGGGACCGCAAGTATGAGCTGCTTCAGTCTTAGTAAACAATCCGAAAAGTGCACTGGGATGAACACGGCGACTACCTCTATAAAGATAAGCTTATGCAGGAGGACCCCCTTTCGTATGTTCGCGAGCGTGATTCCAAGCATGATGATGAGGGCACCAATCATGAACCCTTGCGACCATGCTTCAAGAGTCAACTTGTCGTGAGCGGTCGGCTTCAACTGCTCGGACGTGGGTAGGCCGGCCATTTCGAAAGGTTGAACGACTATATAGCAGTTGCAGTTCTCTATAAGCTCCCAGAAGGGGGGACTTAATTTTCAGCATCTCAGATATTCCCAGCCGGGGATCGTGGTTTTGTACTCAAAACGCCCAAAAGGTGACCAGCTGGGACAATGGTCTGACTTGGTTGGGTGGCCACTCACACAGCATGTGGCTTCCTGCAGGCGATGCACCGTGCAAAATGGTGGCCCCCCTTGTGGCCCCCCTTGTGACCCCGGACTCAATACCCCAGGCGACGATCCCTGCCCTGGCCTACCCCTCACTTTCCTGTAGCTTAGCACGGCACATGAAGGATGCTCGGTTAGTGAACTCAGATCAAGCGTTGCCGGACGTCAGGCCACTAAAGAAAATCCCGCATTGATAGGAGTAGTATGGGTGTGAGCAGACTACGTTAATTTATGGCTGAGCTAATGAAGACGTGTTGTTCTATCAACCCAGGCATAGTCTCAATCTGTTGACAATGACTGTTCTCAACACCAGCTCGAGCCGAGCGGCGTTACAGAGGCGGCCTCAAGAGCAACAACACCATCCTTAGCTACAATGCTAATGTCGGTCGACTCCTGGTAGCGAGGAAAAACATTCGCAGAAAACACGGTGCCGTCCCCGATGAAAATCTCCAGGACCGAACGGTCAAGAAATATATCCATTGTCAATTTGTTTTCCACAGACACCGTAATCGAGGCTTCCCACAGCCCAGGTTGTCCGTAGCCCGCACCCGTAGTGTCCAAGGTCAAGGTTTGAATTTCAGCGTCATAAGCCAGCAGGGTAGATTCCTCACTCGACTGGAACAGAGCCAGCGTGAAAGAAGAAGCTGTTGTGGTTCCCAAGTCAATGCTGAGCTTTACTCTGGCCGTGTTCGAGCTCCCGATGATGTGGGCCATATCGCCCACAAGTACGGGCCCCGATCGTTGAACCTTGCCCTGAGCAAGACTCGCCAATTCCGGAATGGGGCGGCTACCCAGACCTCCGTCATCGCGAAGGAATAGCTCTCTGGTGATAGACTGCTGTCCTGCCCAGCCGTTGGCGCGACTTGGCCACTTTGGAGTCGGCCAGTTGCCCATCCAAGTAATGGCGAGATCACGCCCAGACTCATCCTTGTACCACTGCATTGCGTAGCTTGCGGGGCCAGCATCGAGGAGACCTCGCTTCTCACTAATGAATACTGATCCGTTGAAGGTGCCGGTCTCGTACCACCCCAGGCCGTTTCCTCCATAAAAGAGAACCCATTTATCTTCAAGAGGGAAAAAATTGGGACATTCCCAAAGGGGGCCGGTGCTGCCATTTCCAGTGTACATGATGCCCACATGAGACCAGGAGAACGGGCCATCGATGGAACGGTACAGCTGCACCTGCCCGTCAACGCTGTTTGTTGCACCAACGACCATCTTCCAAGAGTCGTCCGTCGGGTCATAGAACACCTTGGGATCACGGAAAAAAACAGGAGCTCCGTCGGGAGGGCCAGGAACGACCGGATTGTGAGCGTAAGGCTTGAAGTTGATGCCGTCTTTGCTGCTTGAGACATCGACGGTCTCTTGCACGGCATGCGGGTGGGCCCGCACATCAACGTATTCCGTGAAGACAAGATGTAGTTCATCTTCGTGTATCATTGCGCTTCCAGTGAACCGTCCTGAATCATCTCCTGGGATCTCAGTCCTCTTCGGCGAGAGCGCATCCGGCAGCGTGCGCCAGTGTACAGCATCGGTACTCTCTGCGTGAGCCCAGTGCATGGGTCCCCAGAAAGGAGAGTCGGGAAAGAATTGGCTGAAGAGATGGTGGTGTCCGTTCCATTGAGAAAGTCCGGCAGGATCGTTGATCCACCCCTGGTACGGGGTGTAGTGATACTGTGGACGGATTGGATCCTCGGCATACAAAGAACATGCTGGCGAACTGTCACCCGAAGGTTGGTTCGACTGTCCGATTATATGGAAGGTCTGACCTGGACCGTTGCCAAGAGCATGGCGCCCAATTCGTAGGTCGTCAAAGTTGATATGGCCCCATGACTCCTTCGTGCTACTGTCGTGGACAATAATGTGTACCTGTTGGCCGGCCCACTCGCTCGTGTCCCAGATGATCCGAATGAGGGCTTCGTCGTTGATGCCCGTCTGCCTCAGGAGAAGCTCGTTGTCGTGGTCTCTGACTAAACCGACGTACAGATGATCCGGATCATAACCTCCGCCAATCAGGAAGCTTAACTTGGACGTGGCGCGGAAAGAGCTCGACTTCAAGTTGCCAGTGGCAGATTCTCCAGCCTGGGCGGTGCCCAAGATGAAGTACTTCTGGTCTTGATGAAACGGTCCGTCCCAATATGACACCGAGTCTGTGACTGAGATGTTGCCAAATGCGTTGCCGTCAACTACCTGCCAGCCTTCGAGGCTGCCAGTCTCGAAGCCAGGATTGACGAGCCCATTGCAAGTTTGGACATGGCGCTCTGGTTGAACAGGACCACCAAGCACATTCGAGGCAGCGGTCATGACCAAACAAAGCTTCAAAAACTTGGTTGAGTCGTTCATCTTGTGAGATAAATAAAAAGAGTACTCTCTTGGGCCAGGAAAATAAGGTATGTGGTTGAGTGCGAGGTATCTTGAGAACTAGATGAATTCTGAAGAAACGAGATCTTATTTATGTTCGTTAAAAGTTTCTGTCTAGGTAGTTGAGAGTGTGATTGAACTTGTTCGAGCAGTGATGAGCCAAACGGCGCAACGCTCTTCCTCCAGCTTTTGTCCATCGCTACACGAGCAGAATTCAGTATGTACAGTACATCGTCTTTTGCCTTTTCACAACAAACTAGGCCACTGGGTATCTTGCTCCTTTGCACGAAACCTACCAAACCTACCGTATCCGTCACCGCGAAGACGCAGTCGATCTCCGCTGCCAGCGATCTTCTAAGTGAGTTGCTACTTGTGGCTAGATTTCGGGGACGCCGTCCCTCCATGCCCACCTGTAGCCTCCATTCGCTCTTCGTCATGATCAACATCAGATATCTAAATGCTCTCACACAACCCGCCTGACTCGACCAGTCATCAATGGCGCCCTATCAGATGTTCGGTTGGAGTTAGCCGTGGAGGATGCATGAGATAGCCCCTGGCACATTTGCGGGATATCTTGTTCGCGAAGCATTGGGGAATAGCGCTAGAAGGGCTCTAGAATGGCGCTAGAAGGAGCGCCTGGAGTCTTGGCCCTTTCGTGTCAACCAGTAAGCCGATGAAAAACCCCCCGTCCGCAAATCCCCGCAATCGAATGGTGCCATCTTTCAGAGGGGGCGGGGGATGATCTACAATCAATCGTTGGACGATCCAGCTGTGAGGCTAGACAGTGCACAGCTTGAAGGAACAAACGGGCGTCCTCATGCATGGCTTCTATAGTCCGACTTAGCATGCCTTGGTGCGATCGCTAGAGCTGCTTGCTTGACGTTGTCAGTCCGGCCAAATGAGAGGTCACTGAACCTCCCGATCCATCTTTGCTTGGATCTCTGCTCCCTCATTGGACGTTGTCAAGTAGTACAAGGCGTCACTACAGCTACCGAGGCATCCGTGGATGGGTTGAGGGTGCAGGATGATTATCACGCATTCGGCTCATGGGCGATGGTACATCCGCGCTTGCTATGGCGGTACCAGGCCTCTCGGGTGGATGTCAGTCATTGCACCCTTCATTAATTCAGCGAGAAAAGCTCCTTTTCAAACTCCAGCGTCAACATTACCACCTGCTATTCGTGGCCATTTCCCCAGAGAGTGGATAGACGAAGCCTGACATTGGCGAGCAGGGGTTTCAAATCAGCTTGATCCTCTCTGAGCCACAATGCCACTCCATCAACAATCAGCTAGTTATGGTGTTATGGTATCATGGAGGACTATGCAAGACCAAAGACACGACCATGTGATTTTCGGCGATGCCGAAGGGATTGAGATAATGAGCTTCTCGAATATGTCCGCGCCCGGGAACAATATCATCCGAAGCATAAAAAGGTGACCAGCTCTGCACTCTGGCAGATGACGAGCATTGATATCTACTCGGATCAACTGACTTTGGTTGTTGATAAAAACCTCTATGAGAACTTCTGTCTCCTTTTACTGGAAGCCCACCGCCTCTCAACGATTTATTTCCACTTGTTGAATTGCATCTACGATGAGCTTACTCAAAGGTCTTTCTCTTTCCAGACCGGAGAATGAAGCCGGTAAAGCATGGCCTGCGATTGGCGTCGGCTTGTTCGTTGCGTTTGGCGGTGTTTTATTCGGGTGAGTTAATCTCTAGAGGCCGGAGGCTACCCTCATCGGAAACACTACGCTGACCTGGATCTTGTGAAAGTTACGACACAGGCACCATCAGTGGCATTTTGGCGATGCCATACTGGCAACAGCTTTTCAGCACCGGCCATGTGGATGCGGAAGGCAACCCGAATATCACCACATCTCAAGAATCTGCCATTGTGTCCATTCTTTCTGCTGGCACGTTCTTCGGCGCCCTGTTTTCTCCCCTCCTCTCGGATTATATCGGCCGTCGCATGGGGTTGATGATCTCGACTTGGGTTTTCAACCTAGGCGTCGTGCTTCACACAATTGCTACGTCTATTCCGCTGTTCTTGGCCGGTCGCTTCTTTGCTGGTCTAGGCGTTGGTCTCATATCTGCCATGAGTAAGTCGGCTGCTTAACCGCTGTGTTCCTGGACGACAGTAGTCAATAATTGCTACTAACATCAGATGCCACAGTTCCTCTTTATCAGTCCGAGACAGCTCCCAAGTGGATTCGTGGATTTATCGTCGGAGCTTATCAATGGGCAATCACCATTGGCCTCCTGCTTGCGGCTGTGGTCAATAATGCCACGGCACGCCGTGATGACTCTGGATCGTATCGCATCCCTATTGCCATTCAATTGGCATGGTCTCTTATCCTTTTCTCTGGCTTGCTCATTCTTCCCGAAACACCACGCTTCTTGATTAAGAAGGATAATGCCGAGCAAGCCGCGAAGTCGCTGAGTCGTCTCCGACGCCTGCCTACGGATCATCAAGCCATTGTGGCAGAACTGGCCGAAGTTCACGCGAACCACGAGTTTGAGACGCGCATGGGCCAGGGCTCGTATCTTGACTGCTTCAGGCCCCCTATCCTTAAAAGGCAGCTCACCGGCATGGCTTTGCAAGCCTTGCAGCAACTGACTGGTATGTTCATCTACCTTAGGTACCCTGAATACCAAAGCTTGAGTCGCTATAGGGTCGTGATCATGCACAACGCTAACTCAGCGCAGGTATAAACTTTATCTTCTACTATGGCACCAAATACTTCGAGAACTCTGGAGTGTCGAGCGGGTTCACCGTCTCGATGATCACGTCCGCCATCAATGTTGCATCCACCATACCTGGCATGTATGCGGTTGATAAATGGGGGCGAAGACCGCTTCTACTTTGGGGCGCTATCGGCATGTGCCTCTCCCAGCTGATTGTCGCTGTTTCGGGTACGGTTTCCTCGGGTCAGCACGAAAACGGCGAAATCTTTGTAAAAAGCCTGGGAGGGCAGAAGGCTGCTGTGTCCTTCGTCTGCATTTACATATTTTTCTTTGCGTCGACTTGGGGACCCTTGGCCTGGGTAGTCACAGGCGAAATCTTTCCCCTCAAGACGCGCGCTAAGTCACTCAGCATCACCACGGCCACCAACTGGCTACTGAATTGGGCCATCGCTTATTCTACCCCATACCTCGTCAACTATGGGGAAGGTTACGCCAATCTGCAGTCTAAGATCTTCTTCGTATGGTTCGGCGCCTGCTTTATCTGCATCATTTTCGTCTGGCTCATGATCTATGAGACAAAGGGACTCAGTCTGGAAGAAGTGGACCAGCTGTACGAGGAAGTTCGCGACGCCCGCAAGTCTGCTCAATGGAAGCCCACCTCGTCTTGGGACAATGACACCAAAAAGCAAGGTAACGACATTGCCTTGGGAGAAGTGGAGCACACTGCTGCTGAAGGCCTTCCTCAATCTGACAGACGCTAAGCTTCGGTCAAACCTTTTGAATAACGCGGCCGATTCCTTCCGTTGACAAGTCTCTTTCGGCAGCGTGCAATTCTCTTATCGCTCAACTTTCACTGGTATATGGGCCTTGCTTCAATGAAGAAGTGAGATCAGTTTGGTGGGTAACTGTGCTCTGGGTCATTCACCGAACAAGCGCCTTTCCGGAGGCTAGACATAGCCAAGAAAGTCGTAGTCCGGGATGGTTACAGACAAGCTGGGCTCCATGGATTCATCCCCTGGTTGAACTCTAGTGTTCTCCCGGGTACTTCTCAAGTCTCTCTCCAATTGCCATCACGATATTCATTTACCCATTGCTCTCAGTTCTAGTGACGCAAGTATCAATGATATTGGCAAGCACCCGTCTAGGCGTTGAAGAGCAGCATGGCGACCTGAGGACTTTTGCCACTGCAGGTTGCCCCATCCAAGGTTTGAGTTGACGCCAAAGAAGTTAGACCTGTTCGCTTTGACCATCCGCGCATTAGTGCATTAGACAGGAACTGAACTCGTTTGGCACCGCCAATTCGGAGTCAGGCTAATATCGCCAAATCTCAGTCGCGCAGCGATGCCGACATCCAGAGTCAGTAATTTGGTATTGTCGACAAGGCAGCGGACGTGATCCTCGGATTTCCAGTAGTTTGATTGCCCGTCGCGTGTTGATGTGGTGTGAGTGGTTGACTGTGAGGGTCAGAGCTCGGCCGGAATTGCACAATCTAGCCAGTTCTCCCGGGGTATGACCACGTAGTCGACGATCCGTACCACAATCAGCTCAAAACCTATGTCATTTATCGTCGATGTCAATCACGATTTCCTACTCGAATGTCCAATCCAGCAAGCGGGATTGGCTTCAATCAGCATTCGGGAAAGCCAGTGCCCCGAACCTTCTGCTCCGTGACACTTAGCGCCTCGTATGTTTTTGTCGTGTATGTTACCCTGATCTCGGACCAGGAGTCACCTGCAGTTGTCGGCCCTATCCCAACAGGTGATGGGCTATTTATGGAGCCACATTCAAATTCTAGTCCATGAAATCATTCATCACGACTTTCCAGCATTTCAACACGCCTACCCCACACTACCAAGACTACCCAAGCCGCCTGACGCAGGGAAATCTGGGGCTCTTAGCCCCTGACATGACTAGTTCCCGACTGCGTGACGTAGAAGGGCAATACGAGGGACGATTCCTTCCAGACAAGGTCCGAAGCTTCTCGTATTGTGCCTCTGAGCCCCACTAGTCTACCGTCGATCGGGGTCGGCTCGCCAGTGCCGGCATTACGAGAAGATCATCGTAGAGCCCACAAGACAACACATTCCGCCACTCCGGCGTGCACGCCTCTGAAGTATATAGAGAGGGATTTTGCAACATGTCTACACTGCCGGCCAATCTATCTGTCTCATACCTTATCCTCTGGAGTTCGTTTCAATCCGACCGAAATTCACCAAAGATAACATTTTGCAACCATGCACTTCCACAACCTTGCTGCCGCCTTCTTCGCTGCTGCCGCCTCGGCTGCGGCACTCCCGGCTTCATCCGGGCCCCTTCCTGCCGGCGCCAAGTTCAATCTGCTCGCCCTCCGGTCCGCCAGCCCCGTTCATTTCGCAGATGTCAGCGCTGCGCAGGGTAGCCTTTTCCTCAATCTTTCCAGCCAGAACGCCACTTGCGACGGCTCCTGCGGCAAAAGTGGTGGTAGCGCCACATTTTACTTGAATGATGACGGCGGTCTCTACCTCTATAGTACTTCGGCTACGCCTCAGCAGTTGTATGCTGATCGCTCAGGCATGGGTATGTGATGCCGTGCCCCTCTCCAACACACAGACGTGCTGACCATGATACAGGTCAGGGCAAGCTTGGCTACACCACTGGCGCCCAGCCTCCCCCCCGAAACGGCGAACGTACTGGATGGGTTCTTGATGAGGTTGGCGACCTCACTCTCAACGGCGCCGCTTTCATCGCCTGTCCTAACAGCATCGACGGAGCATGGAGTCTCTGGGTGTCGGCTGGTGTCAATCAGCCAGGCGGTAACGAGGGTTGCCTCGGCATTTCGGCCCGTGCCACTGAGGTTAAGAACCCCGACAGCTGCATGTACACTTCTTGAGAGTGAGGGTGGTACATACATAAAGAGAAGAGAGTTGTAAATAGCAAGATGTAATGTAATTGTTGACAGCACCCAATGGCCCTTTATTCATGAAACTATAGAGCCTGGAGAACAAGCATACGAGCCTGCACGCCCGCGCCCCTTCGGTAGTCCTCGAGATTAGCGCTCACAAAGGCTACCTTGCCGGCGGTGACCAGTTCCTTGACACGTCTCTCATAACCACCATTCTCCCAAATCGAGAAGAGAATGGTAGCAACAAGATAACCGTCCTTCTTAAGTACCCTCACAAATTCATCAATGGCAGCAGGGCCGACGTGACCCTCTGTCATTGTTCCTACGCACACGACCACGTCGTACGATGCATTGGCTCGTGCCAGAGGTTGTGACAGATCGACTGCCTCCAGTGCACGATATACTCTGAGCTTCTGGGCTACCTTAAGCATACCGGGACTCAGGTCGACACCATCGATGTGCTTGGCGCCCACCTTGGCAAGCTCCACGCCAACGAGACCTGTGCCGCAGCCAGCGTCAAGAATCTCAATGTGATCACCCAGTCGCTTGACATTCAAGCTCTTCAACACATGCGAGGTCGCAACAGCGGGCGCCACGTAATCATGCTGGGCCTCGGCGAGCTCCTTATCGTACGATGTGGCCCAGTCGTCATAGATGGCCTTCATCTCATCAACATTCGAGGCACCGTAGCTGCGCCCAATCTGCGACATGGCGGGGAGAATGGCTCAATTGATTTTCAACGATATGAATTCTTCAGATGTCAGTAAAGTAGGTTCAAGATCAATCGCACGTATCGCGTTTTTGGGGTAGGCTAACAAAATGAGACTCCTTCACAGTCAAACGAGTCGAGCTCTCGTGTGTTGATGAAGGAAGCTAGACACAAACGTTTCCTTAGGGTGTTGTTTGTATGAAAGGTGCTCTCGAAGCTGTTAGGAAGATCATCGGGCGGATGGGAATGCCTATTTGTACAAATTTGAGCGGACTCTTGAGCTTTAGCCCAGGTCAGGACATCGCATCCTCTATAGTGTATGTCGGCGGATCTGAGTACGTTGGTGCCCTCTTTTGATGTCACATCACACGTCATGGCGGCGCGTAGTGCAACAGTGCCAATCCTCACAAGTCGCTCAGGGATGAATATACCCTGTTATCTCGCCTCAGCCGTGTCGCTCCTATGGCCACCCTCCATGATGGTCGCTGAAAGCTCACGTCACTCTCTCGCGCTGGAGTTTAGCCCGTTGCGCGATATACCTACATCGTTGCATGAGCTACTGGCCAACTACATACGAAGTGCCTCGCCCCTCAGCAGCTGCATACGCTATGCAAAGCTAACGAGTACGATGCGGCTCAGAAGGGGGTTGATTGGCACACGAACTGGTCGAGGGGGCGGAGGTAGCTGCCTAGGGCACTCCGCGGATGTATTGCGTCTTGTGGGCCCAATCATCACCGACCGGACGCCCGTCCGCTTGCCGGCCCATGGCTTGGGTGCTCCACAAAGCCGAGGCGCCGTGAGCCCGAGTTGACCGCGCACTTGAGGTATGCCGAGCACTTCATTGGTGAGAATCGTCTTGCAGCAAGGACCTGAACTTGTTTCCCTGCCAAAGGATCCGCACGCGCAGGGGACCTCGCCTCCTGCTCAGCGCATCATATACATAGTTGTCACCTCTTTAGCGGGGTATGCGGCCTGGCCTTGTTCAGGAGAGTGACATCCAACTAAAGTTGTTCGAGGTAGTTGCGGTCCAAGAGCGTACGGTGTGGCACCTTTGCTACAAGGAGCAGATTTCCCTTCCTACGGTCTTTTGATAGTCCCATCGTTTCTCGAGGCCCCAACCCCGCCAAACGCCAAGCCAAACGCCCCGCCCCCGCCTCTACCTAGGCAAGAAATGCCCAGGGACGAAAGAGTGTGGAGGGGTAAGGCCGAAGAACTGAGGGGTTTGATTTTGTCGATCTTATCTAGTTCTACTTCGTGGCAGCCTGGTCGACAGAGGTGCCTGCGGAACTGAAGGCACCAAACCCTGCACGCCGAGGAGACATTCAGTCATCATAACCAATGGCAACGAAAGATGGCGCAAGAAGTCGAAAAGCTGTGGACACCTGTGGCTCGCTATGAATCGATCACTGGTAGAAATGTATCATATCTACCAGATGGGCGTGGGAGGCCAATCATCGACGACGAAGCAGAGTAGTGATGCTGTTGAGGTCACATGCGATCCGTCGATGACCGAACGATGGAAACTTTGTCACTTTGATTGTTCTTTAGCAAGCTCCCAATCCTCTACGCGAAACAGCTTATAGGGCACGTGATGAATAAACCTGGTTAACCGCCTTAGGGCTTGACTTGAGATAGCTTGATATGGAGGGCCTCCAATCTGCGGAGAGCCCAAAATCAGATTGATTCCTTGCCCCCCTACCCATTAATGGGGATTACGTGGTCCTCCTGGTTAATACCTCAAGACAGAGGAACCGGGTGGATCATCCTTCTTTTGTTTGTGGTGGGGGAATAACCATAATAGAGGAGTCATCTTTAGACGATGTCCGCTGTTGAAGGCTACCGCGTGCCGCCGAGGACTATAATAATAGTGATTGCGAAATTTATGATGGATGAGTATCAAAATTGAAAGATCTTGGTTTGATTCTGTCCTGCTGTTGAAGGCTCACATGGACACCTTAGGATAACGAGTTGCGGAAACACACGAGAAAATAGACAAGCGTACGAAGTGATTTCAATCTCAATTCTTGGAATAGGTAGGTTCCACTCAGAGGCATTGCGCATACCACGGGTTAAGTGTTGAGCATGTATAAGGGACGACACAAGCGGTCGGGCCAGTGTGACCACTTCCACCACATTGTTGCCACTGACCTGCTCCGGCTACTGGAGGCGGAGGCGCGGCTGTCGTGACGGGTGTGGGAGCTGGCTTGGACGTTGTTGACGAAGTTCGGAGAGTAGTCGGAGCAGTTACAGGCGTGGTTGACCTTGTCGATGCAACCGAAGAGGTTGACGATCGTAACGAACTGACAGGGCTGACGGGGGGCTCAGGACCTTTGACACCATGTTAGGGAAACTCGCAGGCAACATCTGACCCTGACTACTCACTAGAGGATCCGGGGCCGGCGACAGATGTCGTGATTGTTCCGTCTTCGATGTAGACACCTGAAAAGTAAATATCTTCAGGCGCGTCCGGATAACCACTGCGCGGGAGCTCAAGAACACCGAGGTGCCAATCAGCGCCGTTGCTCGATGTTGAAGCCGCAATGGGCGCATTGACTCTGGTCAAAGGGCTGGCGCCAGTTGAGTGCCAGAAGCCGACAGTGCCAGCACTGAAATCAATTTCATAGGCGACGTTGTGCCAAACATCGGCATCCCAGTTGACGCTCCAGTGGGTCTGTCCACCAACGCACCATCTCAAAAGCGGGTCGGATGTTCCAGCGGCGCCGCTGAGCCAGCCTGATTTGAGTTCGGTGAAGTGGCTTTCAAAGAAGGCTATTTGGTGTTCCCGAGTCGTCGCTGGCGGATTGACGTCACTGCGTTTGATGCTGAAGTGGTAAAACACTTTCCCTTTGTTGATGGCTGCGCTCGTTTGGGGGATCAATTCGGTGCGCCGCATGTTCTGGCCATTCCAGTACGCCGTGTCGGTGAGCGAGATCTTGACACCCTGTTTGGACCCAGAGTCGGCTGGGTTCTTGTAACTTGGCGACAAGTTTACATACTCAGTAACAGGTCCGCTCCCATGAATGTAGTACTGGTAAGGGCCGACCTGCGTCGCCCAGCTCCATTTATCGAGATCAGTGGATGACGTCAGGTCATTGAAACGGCCGTCCCAAAGAACTGCGGAATGGCACTGCGAGACCAGCGAGAAAGCGGCGCTTGCGGTGGCGAGGAACTTCATCATGGAGGGATAGGTCGTCGTGCTTCTGGCAGTCACGTAATACTGGCTATCATTGCTACCTTTAAGAACCCGAACGCTACGGTCGATGAAACGGGCCAAGGAGCCGAAGCCTCCGTTTGCAAAGTGCCCGGCAATCCGGCAATGCCGTCGATAGGGCCCGGGCCGCAGCACATTCAGCCGGCAAATTGAAGGATGGCAGAGGTGCGACACTGGTGACGAGTCAGCCATCATCAATTCAGAAGCATGCCATTCTACCAGATTGCGGATCACACTACGTGGCGGGGCAACGTCGCGAATTAATTGATTAACTGCACGAGCAGATATTGTCTCGCCGTTTGACACCTATTGAGTGCTGGTTTAATCCGCACACGGAGAAAACACAAGCCATGCCTCCGTAAAGTGTTCATAAGACGATCACTTCCGTTTGCTGTCTTTGGCCCGGTTGTATGGTGATCTTCCATCGTGCTAATCGTCCTGTGACTGCACAAAATGAAGAGTCACTTAGTCGGCGTCTGTCAGAGATGTACAATTGCACCATTTATCGTAGCTTCGTTCCTCATTGCAAGTTATCTCCCGCCGCTCTTCAGGTCAACTGGATTCAAGAATCCAAATTATGTCCACATCGATTTGACCCATAAGCAACATTGGCTTGTGGAAGAAGCCTGGTCTTTTCTGAGTTATCTTAGACGTGAACACTCGGTTAGGACCAGAAGTAAATTTCCAAAACGCCAGGGCCTAGACTGGCTTTCAACAATTTCGTAATTTTTATAAAAATGCATTAAAACCCAAAACTATGTAGTACCAATGGTGTCAAACAACGACAGGGAAGCGTCTTCGCATATGCCAGTTCAAGGCATTTGCACGAAATTGAAACTTCCCCCTTCGTCAGTAATTGCAGCTCATTGGAAAATCGAAGGTAGGTGATGCTGCCAAGGTCAAAGCAAAGCTCTCAATTTCTCACGTGTAAACTTGTAGGGTGGTTCTGAATGCGTTCATTGAGGAGCCACGGAGGAAGGGAGTTCATTCGTATATGTAGTATATGACTAGGTTCCGGGCTGTGGCTAGCAGGGCGGCTTCAAAAAGCTCTCATGGCATGCTGAAGACACGCAAAGTACAGATCTGCGCAGCTATAACCCTTCAGCGCCATTTACGGCCGCCACCCCCACCATGGTGACAACTTCCTTGCCTAGTTGTCAAGCATCTTGCCACCAATAGAAAGGCGGCCAAGTAGAAAGCTGGCGAGTATAGGGTCGCTGTTCTTGTGCAGTATCTGCCGTGTTAGTAGCTGTCCGACAAAAGCAGGATTCGTGACACCGGAGTGCATCACGGCAACGGTAAAACCATCAAGATCAGTTGATCCAAATCTGATATCGATCCTCAGGATCAGGCCAGACGCCAATGGTGAAATTGCCGAATTCGGGATCATCTCCATTCTTGAAGCTAGGTTTGAGCGTGGCGAACAGCTCGTCTGCCATTTTTTCAGGATCCTCACCCACATTGCCAGCTGAGAAGTCGCCACTGGCCCGGATACTTCCATCCTTCATCTGATGCATGTGGAGCTTGCCGCCATCGCAGTGCGTCTGCAGCAGCTTCCGGGTCGTGGGATGAGTGTTGATAAGTAAGTCCGGTCGACCGTTGAGAGAAAGCTTGATGTTCTCTGCGGCGGGTAAGGGCACACTGCCAAGACCATCGGCGAGTACCATGTGCTGGGCACGGATCTTTCCTCCCGCCAATGCCCGAACCCCGGTATCGCGACCACTCTATTTGAGGAAACCCAAAACAGTGGTCTCGAACACTTATGCCCCAAATGACCATGGTCTGATCAATCAGCTGGGCGGCGGCGGCGTCAGCCTCGATTGCTCCTTCTTCCCTTGTGAGGAGACCCCATGCTGGCACTGTAGCCTCCTCGAGATTGGTTCGATCTTGTTTATGTCACTATCCTTGACTCAGGTAATCATAACCCCACGCCGAATGCTTCCGCTGGTATTGTGCAAGGTCTTCGGCGGCATATGCCATTGGAGGTTTTCGCACCATGAGAGTGGCAGGTCAGGCAGGTCTTTGCGAATCTCCTTCCATCGCTTCACGGAGCAACGGCGTAAATCATGATGGAATTTTGGATTCTCGAATGCAGCATTAATCCATGAAAATGAATTGGGTATTGCAGCCCCCCATGCTCTCGTCCATGATTGTGACATTGGTCTCTCGGGCAAGAGGCCGCCACGGACCACAGCGATGTTGGAGCTGAATTCGTCGTCCACGGTAAAGTATAGGTGCGGACCTAGTACGAAGCGTTTGCTGAATGTTTTGCAAGCCAGCGAAGTGAGCTGCTGTAGGCTCACTGCCTCATCTAGGTTTTGAAGGACGGCTCTTCAGAACGATGCAAATCTGTTAGGGCCGGAAAGTAAGTCTCGCGATTCAGCCATGGATAGTCGTGTGGTTTGTGTGATCGAGATTTCCCCGCTCCTGTGGGTCAGTTGGTGATCATGGTTCCCCGTCATCGTTGGATGATCTCATTCAGACGTCAAGCGCTGTGCGGAATCACTGCTTGGCTTTCCCCATATCAATCATCATGAGGGCGAGGAGTTTTGCGGCGTTGAATGGCCCACAGGATTGGAAATGTGAGGCCGGCCGCTGGTGGATTCGGTTCAAACTGCCACTTCGTAAACTGGAATCACCAGTTGAAGTACCGGTAAATCCTCCTTACTCCAAGACGGGCCGACCCCGCGTTGTTCGAGGATCTTCAATCTCCCATCCCGCGTCGTGGCGCCGACTCACCTGAGCACCTGGCAGGGGCCTGCAAGCTGCATCCTGCACTACAATCCAATGGAGTCCCACCCCCTGATGATCAAAAGCCAGCCAGCTCTACCACATGCAAATCCTTCACCAGGCACCATGCTCCTGATCACGGCTGTATAGACCTGGCGATGCTACTTCACTCAGAGCTAGGTCTTTCTTCAGGAGCCGAGACCAATCTGAGCCTGCGTTGACGCCAAGGATTACATTCCTTCGAAGACGATTCGACTCCCCCCGACCGCCATGCTTCAAAATTCCGGCCACAGATGCCCATTTGGGACGCTGTTGTCGACCACGACCAGTCTGCCTTGAGAAATCGGACAACAGTTCGTCCGAAACACTGCCCAGCCCCTCATCAACCACTGCAGCAGGCCATGCATCGTGAGGGCTATGTGGAAGCAAAATTACTACATAAGACGGTGACTCGGTTCTGGTGAGGCACCAAGTAATGCACCTACCCGTTGCGAGGTAGACACACAACGATGGCTCACGCTATTTTCTCCCCAGGCCTTTGGCAGCCGGCTTTGCACAGGGTCGTATTGCTCCTGGTTTTGTATCTCGCCCTTGTCCATCCATCGAACTCTTCTGTTATCCAGAGGCGTGCTGCACCTCCCCAAAAGCTGCCGAAAAGGGCGACAGAAAACGACCTACGTTACCAGCCGGCCTTGGGCAAGTGCAGTTGAGATTGCTAATTTCGCAATTTTCTGACCTGCTTAGACTTTGATACCGATTCCTGCTACAACGTACCCGCCATTGGCTGTGATGGAAAGATTTCAGAGGGACTTGAACCCGATGGCACTACGAAAGACTGTCGTGACCTCGCCGACCTTGATAACACCAATGTCTAGTAAGCTACTCAAAGCCATATTGATGTGCAACCACTCTAACTACTCGCTTAGTTCTCGTCAGCGATGCAACAGCGGCTGGTGTGCCTACATGTACGATTACTACTTCGAAAAGGACCACGCTGATATCGGTGCACACAAACACGACTGGGAGCACATCATAGTTTGGGTTCCTGACGACCGAGCCAACAATAAGAAGTATGCGTGTGTGTCTCAGCATGGTGAATGGCTATGCAACCCAGAGGATAAAGTGCTCTGGAAGGACGAACACCCAAAGGTAAAGAATTATGGCCTGACAACCCAACGTATACGTTACTTACCATCCTTGATCTAGATTGTTTACCACAAGGATTGGTTCCAGACTCGTGCCTTCCGCTTTGCCAATGCGGAAGATGATAAATACCAGGAGAATGAGCGCCATGACTGGCAACTTGGCGATCTGGTTGGTTGGTTTGGATTTCCGACAACAGAGCTTCGGTCGGCCCTGGAAACCCATCATTTTGGCAGTGCGAGCTTTGCTCTTGGTGGTAGTTTCACGACCAACCTCAAGAATTCCTTGACTGCTTGGTGTGACGACAAATTCCCTCCTGACGGCGGAGACCTCGCAGTCTGTAAAATGCAGCATTTCCCTCATCCTTTCGATCCTGCGAGAGACGACAACGGCTCTCCGGGCCAGCCGCCAGGAGGTAACGGTAACGGGTGCAACCCAACAAATCCTGGTACGCCTGGGCCTGCAGTTGGCGTCATCAATGCCATGATTGTAGGAGACTCAATTACTCAAGGGTTTGAGGGCGACTATACCTGGAGGTTCCGCCTCGCGGAGTGGTTCAAGTCGGAGAGCATTACCCCGAACTTTGTTGGTCCTTGGACCGGAACACATACCAACGCCGAGCCGAGCGACCCGAAACCTCCCCGTCTGATCGGATCTGGGGTATGTCTATCACCTCGGTATCTCGGTGGCAGCTTGCTAACGAAAGCCACAGCCAGTACCGCCAGACGCGCCCCGAACAGGCGGAGCATATGCCAACGGTGTCTCCTTTAAAAGCAATCATTGGGCTTTGTGGGGCCGCCAAGCTGCTCAGGTCAAGAACGAGATTCGCGGCCAGGTCTCAACACATTCGCCAGATTGGTTGCTTGTCATGCTTGGATTCAACGATCTTGGCTGGTGGGTGAGTGGGCCTGACGGCACCTTAGCCAGCATGAAGGCCATCGTTGATGAAGCGCGTGCCGCAAAGTCCAACGTCCGCATCCTGATTGCTAACGTCATCCATCGAACCTTCATCGAGGGCCGTGACGATCTTGTAACCAACACGAATATCTACAACGATATGCTGAAGAATGCGATTCCGGGCTGGAGCACATCATCCTCTCCTATCAAGCTCGTCGACGTAAACTCTGTATATAGCTGTGCTCCACTTGGCGACTGCTCAGCTGCCTACGATGGACTGCATCCGGGGCCCAAGGGAGAATACCAGATCGCTCACGCCTTCAGCAAGACTCTTGTTGCGATGGGTGCGGGTAAATCAGAATTATCCGTTCCAGGCAGCTTCCCGGCATCCAAGGCCCCCACGGTTCCTAACAATGTTCGAGTATCACAGGCTCCGTGGGGTCTAAAAGTCACCTGGGACAAAGTGTGGGGTGCGAATGCGTATGAGGTCCGCTCGCGTCAGAAGGGAATGAGCCAGTGGTCATACTGGCCGTCCGGTATCGCCTGGCCCGTGAACCGTTGGGACAACAGCTGGGTCCTTGAAGGACAAGAATGGGAATACTCGGTACGGACGAATACGGGAACTGGCCGGACGTCTGAATGGTCAGGCACCGCTACTGCTGTTGCAAAACCAACGAATCCGAAGGGACCCAACAATGTCTGGGTTGAACCTCGAGGAAACTCCATATTTTTGCGATGGGACGCTGTGCCTGGGGCCATCTCTTACGAGGTTATCACCTTTGATAACGATGCGACAGGGACGACATTCCCCAACGGCCGCGGTGTCCAAGGGACCAGCGTTACCGTCAGCGATGGGTTGACAGCCGGTCACAGAAATGCTATTGCCATTGTCACATGGGTATCCTCCGGCCCTGGATGGCCCACTATTGGCATGTCGGTGCGTGTCGGTGCAGGCCAGCCTGGGACGATTCAAGGTCTTCGTGTCAGCAACACTGACCCAACTACGGTTCTCCTCAGCTGGCCTCACACCACAAACTTTGCCAGCTATCGTGTGTGGTTCCGCAATCACAAGACGAACGAGGCCTTTCGGACAGATGAGTACTCCATTGCCACGGATAACTCGCATACCGTTGCCTTTTTGTTCCCCGGCACGTGGAATTATGAGTTCTATGTCGTGGCCATGAATGGAAATATTGAGGGCGGTCGTTCAAATACCGTTATACCACCGGTCTATCCGGGCTTCCAGGGATAGGGAGGGTCAGTGATGGTGACTCTATAGCTCGCGATGCGCTGAACTCGGAATTACGAGAGAGCCCAAGAACGACGTTCGTTGGACGAATGTCAACCTTTCACGAGCCCCTCATCCAATCTCAACACAAGCCAAAGTCTGTGTTAGTCACATATCTACCATTCTGGAAAGACCATGAAAAGTGGTTTACGTTCGTCGAAAACAGCCCGTGGTTTGTTTCCGGAAACTCGAACCACTCTCGTTGTGGATCGCTCCTGCCGTTTCTGCCAGATAATCTTCGATGCTTGCACGTGACTGTAATGTTAGCCACGTGGGTCAGATGTACCGATGCCTATAACTTTGCTGCTTGAAGGCCGAAACCAAGGACTTGATGATTGCTATCAGTCGGCACTAGAAGTATAGAAGCACTGGCCAGTGAAGGCCTTGGGACACAGTAAGCATGTGCTTATGAGCCTATCGGTGCTCATACGACGATGGTATCTGTGATCGGCGCTACAATGTGAAGAAACGTCCTAAACACCCAAAAAAAAAGAAGCTATGGCTAAGCGAGTAGGTGGCATCTTCTGGGGCTATACTCTAAAGACACGGAATCAATCGAGCTCTACTCGTCACGCCAACCATAATATTAAGTCCAACGATCTGATGATCTTGCTAAAAGAACAAGAGAGCCTCTATCAGCACGTCAATTGTACTACATCGTGGAAGGGCTTTTGAGGAGCACCCTAGTGTTACGGTCGGTCCCAAAGGGGTTAGTGACAGCCCTCACACAGTCGTAAGTGCCTTACGGCATCTCTTCAATTGAGGTAAAAGGATAGCCGTTGATGCAACATCGTTCATTGAAATTGGCTGTATTTATAGATGTATGGGCCCCAGACATATATAGCGTTAGCGGGTCCAGACCGTGACACAAGGTGTCACTAAGGTGCTTCAGTCAAATACTCAGCGTTCATTTCCAGGACGGGACTATTGGAATTCGCAATCAATCCGGAATGGGAAGATGTATGAAGAAGCTGGCTTGACGGCTTCTGACGAGTGCCGTCGACACTTTTGCGCCCAGGACCAGGCGGCGGGACGTGCGTATCATAGATTATAGATCTGACTTTGAACAATTGCTCAGTGAGGCTCCAAAGCCGTAAATGACGGGTGGTGGCACTTCAGTCGGATGCCACGGAGTAGACGCCGAGGCACATGAGCCGGTCTCTCATAGCTTCGCTGGTTGAATGGCTAAGAAGGACCGGCAGAGTTTTAACTGAACCTGCCCGTTGAAGAATGAAGATCCAGGAAGAGTGTCGAGAATACTATGCAGGCATGGTGAAGAGCATTTGTCCCAACTTCCCTACGAATACCAACTTTTAGTCACGTCTGGCTTGAGAACCGGTAGGTTCGGTCGCCTTGAACCCCAGAGCAAAAGGCCTATCTCCGCTATCGGCTTTGCAGCGTCATGCTGCCAAGTTGTCTTTTAAAAAGGTGAGGGGTTGCGGAGAAATATCCGTGAAGAGTCATGTAATCCGTCTAAGATCTGCAACTGATGGGGTAGAGATGTACGTCAGTGGTGGGGTTAGTCGGCACTTGGGATCGTGGGGTTCATGAGTTTGCCAGGTTTTTATTGGCTAAATGGAACCTAATTAAAATGATGTGACCATGTATCGGACCACCGAGGAGTGAGAATATCTATAAAGCACACCCCAGCATAATCGCCTATGTCCCCTTGATAGCATGTTTGTATCCAATACGGCCCAACCTAGACGCAAGTATGAGGATTCGGCTCGCCATCTCTGTCAGCTTGGCGGGAGTCATATCACCGTGTGAAGCTGGAAGAGAAAGGGACTATACTTCACACGTCAATCCTTTCCTCGGCACTGAAGGCCCAACACCTGGCTCCGCGTATCAAGGCGGCAATGTCTTCCCCGGAGCGACTCTACCGTTCGGCGCCGTCAAGGTCGGAATCGACACAACTCGATGGGATACAAATTACCAAGCCAACGCGGGATACACCCCTGAGGGCAACGTTACAGGCATTTCCATGCTGCATGTTAGTGGCACAGGTGGTGCGCCAACGTACGGCTTGATCCCACAGATGCCGCTCGCCAGTCTTGAGGGTGTGAATTTACTGGACAACTTAACGTACATGCAGTCTATAACGGAGCACGATACGGCGACAGTGGGGTATTACAAGACCAGTCTTCGGAACGGCGTCGTGGCAGAGATGAGTGCAAGCATGCATAGCGGCATCATGAAATACTCGTTCCCAAGCAATGGTGACCGGCACATTGTTGTCGATCTCAGCCACTACCTACCCACTCGTGGGAAAGAATCTCAATGGTACAGCAACGGAAGAATTGAGCACAGTGACGACGGAAGCTGGTACACCGGTTACGGTGTGTACAGAGAAGGTTGGGCCCTCGGTGGAGACTTCAAAGTCTACTTCTGCGGACATTTTGATACAGCCCCCACCAACGCTGTGCTCTTCTCTGGGATGTACACCGATCCATACTGGCCAAATACGACCGACGTCCAACCTTCATTTGCCAACGACAGCAACGCCATCTGGGGCGGGACCGATGGCTACCAGTATGCAGACCGGGTCGGTGCTCTCTTTACCTTTCCAACGAACAGTTCCACAGTCACTTCCAAGGTGGGCATCTCCTGGATCTCATCAGACAAGGCCTGCCAGTTTCTGAATGCCGAGATTCCTCATTGGGACCTTCAGGTCACGGTCGCTGAGGCCAGAGATCATTGGAACAACGAAGTGCTTTCCAAGATTGACGCAGACACTCAAAACCAGACGCTATTGGAAATGTTTTACACTGGGATTTATCATGCACATCTCATGCCGTCAGATCGCACAGGGGAGAATCCCAACTGGGTTTCGGACGAGCCATACTATGATGACTATTACACTCTGTGGGATACCTTCCGATGTACCCATGCCTTAATCTCCCTCATCCTTCCCAAACGCCAAGTCGATATGAGTAAGTGCCGCCTGTAGCCGTTACCAGTCATTATGCTCACGCACGCAACCCAGTCAGGTCCATGATCGACATCTGGCGTCACGAAAGATTCATGCCCGAGGGCCGTAGCCATAATCATAATGGCCGTGTTCAGGGCGGCTCCAACTCAGACAACATTCTCGCTGATGCGTACGTCAAAAACCTGGACGTCCACCAACTTATCAACTGGACGGATGGATACGCTGCCATGCGCACCAACGCCGAATTGCAGCCTTACAACAACTTTGACTTCAACGACCCCACGGGCAGTACAAAAGAAGGACGAGGTGCTCTGGATGACTGGAAAAAGTATGGATATGTATCGGTCAACTACGGGAGAAGCGTGAGTAAGACTGTTGAGTACTCGCTCAATGACTTCGCGGTCTCGCAAGTGGCGCTGGGCGAGGCCCCGGAGGAGGCCACGACATACTTGAGCCGTTCCGCGTGAGTATGATACTCAGAAACTTACGAACAGAACATGTGAGCTGATAAATCTAGTGGCTGGCAAAAGATTTGGAACTCTGAGGCAGAAGCGCATAATCATACTGGCTTTCTCGCACCGCTGCAACCTAACGGTACAGTCCTCGAACCATATGATCCACTAGCATGCGGCGAATGTAATTGGCAAGCGATTTCTTATGAAGGTACTCCGTGGGAGTATAGCTTTGGCGCACCTCACGACATGACCACCTTGATCTCCCTCATGGGTGGTCCCGAATCATTCGAAGACCGACTGGATACAAGTTTCGTTCCCAGCCTCGGAGCACAAGATCAAGGCAATAATGGAATTGGTTCCATGATATACAACCCAGGCAATGAACCTAGCTTCATGACACCGTTTCTGTACAACTACATCCAAGAGAAACAGTGGAAGAGCGTCATGAGAAGTCGGGCCATCGTTGATGAGTTTTACCATGCTGGATCGAGCGGAATTCCTGGCAACGATGACGCTGGAAGCATGAGTAGCTGGCTCGTCTGGAACTTGCTCGGACTTTATCCTGTCGTAACACAACCTGTGTATTTGATTCTTGCACCAAGATTTGCATCTTACAGCATGAAGGTTGGCGTAAATGGAACGCTACGGGTCACGGCCAAGGGTATTGACGATGGTCCCTACATACAAAGCCTCAAAGTGAATGGCAAAGAATGGGACAAGAGTTGGGTGAGCCATGAGGATCTCCTTGGCGGACACCAGAGGGGAGGCTTACTGGAGTTTGTTCTGGGCGAAACGCCTGTCTTGTGGGACTCTGGAATGGTGCCCCCGAGTCCAGGCACCCTGAGCACATAACTAGATGCGGAAAAATACTATCTTACAGTTCAATTCCAGTTCTTAATATGCCTACATCTCAATGTCGACCCATCAGGCCGACCTCTGAAGTCGGGGGATGCTTTGCTGTATTTACTGGCTCTGGACTTGATATGTCGCCTAATTGATCAGTTGGCCCAGCAAGTAGATGCAAATAGAAATACCAAGCCCCCTAATTACATCATTCCTGGTTTCCTTGCATTAGTAAATTTCTGAGGATGATTATCAGTCGGCGTGGGCCTGGCTCTAGTCAAATCCAGAGTCAAGGAATTGGCTCTTTCGTCCCATTGACTCCACCGTAGAAGCAACTGCTCTTGGAACGAACTCGAATCACGATGATATCCCAAAGCTCATCTCAACCCACATCGATATGGGGGCCTCGCTACTGCAGAGATCGTCATTGGAATGATAGTCCCCCTTTGTAATCAGAGGCCTTCGTCCCAACGAATATTCAGCCACGCCGCTCAGTCGGCTCACACATGCCTCTAATCACTTGGGCTCCAGCCATAACTTGAAGCCAATCATTGGACACACTTCAGAATTGCGCCCAGCGGCAGAAATAGAAGCCAGTGTTCAATAATTGCACGCTCTCAAACCGTCTCTCACCGTTAACCGTCTCTCACCGTTAACCGTCTCTCACCGTTGAAATATGTGTGCCACGAGACAACGAGTAAGATTACGGGTGATGTTACCGAGTGGCCAAAAGAGCTACGCCCACGATCACACTAACACCCCACGCGCCTAGGATGGTTCCGTAAGCGGCCCACCGGTTGGGCATGAGCGCATGAGCAGCACTGTGTTGGCCACCGCCAGTACTAACTGGACTGTTTGTAGTCGCTTCCTCGTTGTCGTTGCCATTGCCGTTCCCTTGATCGGACCCATCCCCACTATTCACAAGATAGATAGCCTGTACAACGGCAACACCTGACTCCCAGGGCTCCTCGCCAAAGGCAGCCAATCCGCTGGCAGTTTCCTCGGGGAGACCAGACGAGTCAAATGGGATGATATAGGTCACGGCGTCGGAGGTGTCGCGCCACCCCGTTGTAAAGGGAAATTTCCTTTGCGTTGCGGTCGTAGTCTTACCCGCGAATTCAAAGGTCTCGGTCCTTAGTTCGTTGCCTTCTCCAGGGCCAGGGCCAATATATCTATACTGGCAAGCCGTTCTAGTAGCTAGCTCAGAAAGTGGGAAGTTAGACCAGCAGCCTTGGTATGGGTTGACTGAGTAGCCGCTGTGGATGTGGTCCCAATTAGTCTGCAAACGACACATGCTTTTGGAGATAGGGTATGGCTCACCTTGGGCAGCAGGCCACGGCTGTCTGAGTGGGTTCCAGAATCGAAGTTAGCATGTTGGCTTGGAAGTTGGCGGCTGGGAAGTTCGTCGTTTCCCCAGGTGCTCCCTCGGTGAAGGCAGTCGGCTGAAAAATACCAGACACACTGGGGGCGCCATTTTTCATGGCAGCGATGCCGACGGTGACCCAATTGTCAGGGCACTGGATGCCGGGAAAATAATAGTGGGCGGTGGTCACTTCCACGGCGAGATCGACGTTTTCATATATTTCATTGACCTTGCCGCCGTTGGGACGACACTCGTCTGGAATGTTCCAGCCGTCGCACCCATCAACAATCAAACGCGGAAACCAAGGTACCTGAGGAACTGCCAGGCCGCTGCGGATGACTGGCTCGGTCGCACACGATTGGGGAGCAGTCCATGTTGTGGTTAGGGGCCCAGCATTGTGCCACTCGAGATTCCCTCCGGTCTGGACTGAGGACATCTCGAGATTGAAGTTGGCGAACGTATATTTGGCTGCAAACCTTTGTGCGAGAAATCCGTATTCGATGCTACAAGCCAACAGTAATTAGAGAGGCCAATGCATATGTCATGGCTTATGTAGAAGCGAGCTTTGGAGGCCTCATCATTGCCTACTAGTGGCCTGAACCCTGCTCCAAGTGCATCTTTTGCGGCACAGATATTTCACCCACGAATGACGTGTTCCCGCGCCTGGCATATCGGTGGGAGGTGGAGCCAGGATGTTAAGCCACGGGAAGGGGGGTCATACTGACAGCGGTACAGACAACCAATCACCCACATTCCCGCCAAACTTCACTTCTTGTACCTAGCTGCGAAAGGCTGGTGGTCGAGCGTCTCCCTAGTACAAGCCTTGGATCAATGAATACTAAGCAATCAAGATTAAGGGAGAATACACCTTGAGGTCTACGGGACTCTTGGAGAAGAAGTAAATGATGCCCTCGTGCGGTCACGAGCCTCTCAGTAAACTAGCTGCTAATGAAACCCCCAAGCCCACTGGCTTAGCCGGGTGCAACACATAACACGAGCGAACGAAACTCTATTCAATACTCAAAGGAGGCAAATCACTGCGTGGGATTTGCATCCGTGACGAAACTGGAATATGAAGGAACATGTCTCGGCCTTCTTGCCCTGAATACGTCAGGGGGCTTACAGTTACTGCCCTTCAGTCATTATTAGCGACAGGTGGGTCCAAGAGGGTGTCAGATGTCTCAAAATCTTCCAGCACCTGCACACACCCCCTGGCGCTGGCACCTAGCATACCAGTCTTGACGGGGAGTTCACTGCATATCCTTTGACTGTTGTGTCCCTTAGAATATCATCGATCGCGACAATAAGATCCCACCTTTAAGATAGATTGATCAAGTTAAGCTAGCTCAATTGGAAGCTTTTCAAAGTAAAGACTTGAGCGATCTAGGGTGCAAGACTTGATGGTTGGAAGGGCCAGCAGTCTTGAAACTACTTACAACAGGCCGAGCATAGTCTACTGACGGAAGAAACTCCAATGAACCTTGGCTACCTCAATTCAGTTGCGGCAGCCCATATCACCGCCTGCACCAATTCTTCCATTCCTGTTGTATTCATTGATTGAATCTGTAGTGAATCCCAGGCAGCCGTGTCGCCCACGATTACCCCAAAGAAGTTGTCCGTATAGACCCTAAAGCCACATTCTCCGCGGTCTCGTCTCGGAAGTTCGCGGCGCCGCAAGCGTTGTAGCCATTGGGCAAATGTTCCCATGACCATCGACGGCTAAGGCTGCCTGTATTGCCTGATTTTTCAGCGTCCTCTAGGTCTTGACTTTTGCAACTTAGACCGTGTGTGTCTTTCCGTCGGAGGCGGTAAAGTTATGAGTATCAATAGTGTCCAGATCTACCGACGCTGGAAGGCCAATCATGTCTGCACCTAACGCGTGAGGCAGCATAACCAAAGCTGCGGTCAGAGATGCCATTCCGAGGGAAAGGGGGAACGTGGCGGGCGCAATCGTTGCTGTGAGAGATGGAGTATCAAGATAATGAAAATAATTTCGCTATGCGTGTGAAGACCGGCCGGACGTGATCTTGGAAACGGCAGAGGGTGGGGTACGATGTATGAGCATGAATGTTGTCCATATGCCTCATAATATCAAGATCTATGTAGCAGGAGCGGGCATTCTTACATTTCCATGGATGGCCGGTTGTAGCTATTCTTCATTTGCTAAATTCGACGGATGGCAAAATCTCTGGCGATCTATCAAAAACTGCGCCGCGTGCGCGCTTTCCCTTTACACTCAAATCGCTCTGCACCGGATGACCCACAATAGAAGTAAAGCCACCAATGTCTATGATCGAAAAACTTTGCCTTCCAGGTACTTTTGTAGCTGCGCAGGCTGTGCCACGATCGCGTCACCGCCATTGATGTCTGCAACAGGAGGTACGGGACCGGGCCATCGACGGGCCGAAACAAAACATACAACACCAGGGATTCGCCGGTGGTCACCCACCCGACTACTGGT